>NC_072854.1:84860637-85163667 GCF_028858705.1 Grus americana
TGGTACAATTTGATAGATTCAAATGACTTTGGCAACTGTGCTGCTTGTGAAAATATTACACAAGCGATGTAGTTAATGGTTTTTAAAAGTGTAATCCAGAGGCATATATGAGACTTGTTGAAACACTGAGGGGGATGTGCATAAGTACTTTCCGTCCATAGTTATGCTCAGAAGCAGCCAGGAACCAATTCATGTCTTAGACCAAGCCTCTGACTTGCTCAGATTTATTCTGGCTAATGTAACAGTTACCCTAGTTTCAATTCCAAAAGTAAAATATGAACTAGAAATTTCCCAACCAATTGTTAAGGCGAGTTGGGAGATTTCCGCTTAGGGGGAAAAAACATATATATATATATATATGTGTGTGTGTGTATATATATATAGTACAGTATTACAACTATAGTAACTTTGTTACCTTTCATTCTTTTTAAAATGATGAAGTAGAGGCAAAGAAAACGGCCATGGAATTCGAGGTGATACAAAGATTTTAATGTACTTTTGGATTTGATTCTCATCATTCCTGTAATATTTTTCCGCTTGCAAGTGATGCATGCAGTCCAATCTCATGGCAATAAAAGCTTTTAAAACAACAATCTGTCATAAGTCTTGGCGTGCGTAATACGTGCAGGGTAGTTCTGTTAGATTAGTTTCAGAGTAGGTGGGGGTTTTGTCCCCTCTTGGCTATCGAGCTTACTTGTAATTATCTATGTGAATGAAACTCAAAGTGAAGCTTTTAAAACTCTTCTCAAAATGGCTATTTCTGTGTGTGTGTATATGGCATTCAACATTTGAATTGGCTGTTACAAGTCAATAGGGTCAAGACTGACATTTAGTGTCCACTAAAGGTGGTTCAAGTGTTCAACTGAAGACAAGAAAAAACAGATTCCCTGTTCATTTGAGAAATAGCCTGGGTAAATTTTCAGAATTAATGTTCGTGATGGTCTTCAGATACTGTCTTTCTAAATTTCAAGACAGCACTGTGTCGAACACAACACTTCGAAATTTAGCTCAAAAAAATCTTTTGCCTTGTGGCAAAGCCGTAAAGTTGGCATGGTTTGTTGATTAAAAAAGGGAATCAGCTGCTTCATTCTGGTTTGAAAGGAAAATTTGGTTTATATTAGATTCATCTAGAAATAATCATACCCAAATTATTTTCCCAGTTATAAAACTGATCCATCATGCTTCTTATGGAAATTCTCCTGGTGAAGCCCATATAAGCTCAGGTGTTTAATCATCCCAGTGAAATATATCTATAGTTTATTAACATAGAGATCACTTCCAACTGGTGTTACTTCTAACTCAACCTGGGATTTAAGAGTTTTAATTGGATACTCTTCTGTATTTAATCATGAACAATAATTAGTCAATTGCTAGCTATTTCCTAGCCGTTTCAGTCTTCTGTGGGTATGATGGTTCTTCAGTGTCAGTATGAGTTATTAACAACGGTTAACAACTGTACCAATAGGTAACGTTGCTTCCACAGTAAACAAGATCATCTGAGCAAGCAGATTCTGCATTGTTTCCTAATTGTGCATTCTCAGTTTCCGCAGAGATACATGGTGAACTTTAAAAACTCTGAATAATTAATTTATCTCCAGTAACATCATGTGAAGGCAAGGGTACTCTGCAGTCTCAGCAGCACCAGCAACTTCAAAGCAGTATTAATCTTAGGTTTCACAATACAGATATCCAGTTATGCTGAAGTCTGGTATTTTCAGCCTGTCACATGTTCCTGTGTTACCGCAAAACTGTGTGTGCAGCTATGTGGTGAAACAGATTGGAAAACTGATTAATCTTTTTTTCTTCAGCAAGGTAGAAAAAGGAAGAAAGGAGATTGCCAAGAGATTGTCTAATGTTTTATATCATAAACTGTAGTTAAAATCTTTCTGTATGCATCCAGAGTTTGCTTTCTGGTTATAGACTCCATTTGACAAAAGCAAAATAAGTTACTAGATTTAAAGCATCATTCAATAGCATTTTGCAGTTGGCTCTGGAATAGAGTGTGTGAAGTTAAAAACTGGTTAAGTGCTGCAAGTACATTTTTCCTGATATAAAGATGTAGCTGTCACATTGTGAATCACTCTGCTGCTGTCATTTAATCGTAAAGCTGCTGTTAACCCAAACCTACAGAAAACTGGCTTCAGACGTGGAACAGTACCAACAAAACTGGAAGTGAACGATACCATTCAAAGCTTTGTAGTGCTCGTAAAAATGTTAATACCTTAGGTACCAGCAATTACAACTTTCTTTATAAAGAGAAAAAAAATAATCCATTATTAGATACAGATGTTTCTGACTTCAGCATTTCATAGTCATAATCAATCATGACTTTCATAGTCATAAACAATCAATTTGTGCCCTATAGGATCACCCATAAATACAGGTATAATCGGCACGAAGAAGAGGCAAAACTCTTTTGTTCATTTCTGTTCAAACTTGTCAACCCACGTGGTAGGGAGTTTCTGCCACCTTTATCCTTCCCTGTAGTTGTTAGCCGTTACTAAAGTGTTACCTTGCTGTCCATGTAAGTACTGTTCCTATGAGAAGACATGCTTTTCAGGATGGAATGTAGGGTACTCTTCTTTATGTTTATCCTCTGTCTAGAAGCAGATTCTTCCACCTCTCTAGCCAAGTCAGGCTTGAAACAGTTTTCCTTTCACTGATGGTTTTCTTTGCGAGCTCATTAAAGTGTGTTAGCTTAAGTTTCCAAATTGCCCAGTTTTAATCAGAATAATGTAGTAGTCATCATCTGTTCCCCCCAATCATGGAGCTGGCTTTGAAAATGAAAACAATAGAAAATGGGATGTGACGTTATCTTTTTATGTGCTGGATTGGTGTTTGTCTACAGCTATGAGGCTTAGATTTATTTTATTTTCATGTTTGTGAATAAAAATGGAAATACTTAGCCAAGGGCATAACTGAATAATTCTGTGGCCTAAAACAAGAAGAGAAATGTCAGAAGACTCCCAGAAAAATTTTCAGTTAGGTGGCTTGCTGGTTCAGAACTTTCTACTGTTTTCTGATTCTTCAGCAAGTTTTTTTTCAGACTACCTCCTCTGATTTTTTTTTTAACTTTCTTTGGAAAGAAAGCTTCTCAGGCATTTTAATGACACCTGGTAGTTCTTTCTGATCCACTTAGGTGTTTTGCTTTTGCTGAATAACCTTTCTTTGCCAAGATATACTAATTCCATTAGTAGAGGATTTCCATTTTTCTGCAAATATATGGGAATTCTTGGAAAGTGAAATATCTTGTCAAGATTTATTATGTTATCATCTGAGGAAGAATGTTCCCTGTAACTCAGATTATATCCGCCTGTCTTCATTATCAATTTTCCAAGCAAGACTGAAAAAAAAGAATCCCAGCAATTGAAACTTTGAGTTTTCTTTTTCTTCATTTTTCTTAAACAGGTGTGTGAAAACTAATAGCATACCTAGTTTTCCACACACCTAGTTTTCTATTCAAGTGTTATATGACAAAATATTAGTAATCTGTAAATATCTATCCCTGAATAAATTTCACAATTCTTAGACTTGATTTTCTCTTTCCTATACTTATATCAACACTGATTCCCAGGGACTGTCTTCACAGACTTTCATAGTTGTGGTTCACAACTTAGGGTGCCTCATCACCAGGTTCATGCCCTCCTTACCATGCTTTATAAGGGACATATGCAGAGATAAATAACTACAACCTATACCCTGGAAAAGTAAATTAGAGCAGAGGTAATGTATTTCCTTATGTATCTCTCTCTGTGGCACTGTTGAGGCATCTTTTTGAAAGAGGTCCAAATTCTAACTGTCCTTTGTTACTCCCTGCTTTGAAGGCAAAGACTCTGCTCCACTCTTGCTCCCTTGGACACGATGCTGGTGGGTCTCTGTGTCCTGACTGAGTTAGAGGCCACCTCTTGCCCTTCTGAGGGCACTTGGCAGTGGAAACTGTCTGGGGATGAAAGCAATATGTTTGTTTTGAAAGTACTGTTTGCAAACTGTCTCCAGCTCTTTTATGGTGTTTACTTGTCTTTGCTTCCACCTTCACTCTCCTCCAAAATCCCCATGAAAAGTCCTATTCAAAATACAAAAGTTTAAAGTATAAATCAACAAAATAGACTGACAAAAGAGTTCTAAACACACTATTTAAACATCTTAAACTTCCAAACTAATGCAGCAGTTCTACTTGTTGCTGAAAAAAGAGGGATATCAAGAAATTGCTAAAAGAGAGAAAAGGTTCAAAGCAATGAGATCTCATGGGAAGAAAGAGGAGGAACAGGGAACATCTCAGTAACAGAGGAAGAAAGAGGGGAAGGGTATGAAAATGAAAAGGAGATTTCAGAGGCTGAAGGATGCTAGAAGCACCCACCAAAAAAAAGCTACAGCTCAAGAAAAAGTAAGCTAAAAGATTGAAATTTTGTTTACAGAAGTGGAAGGGAAAGTTAGGCAAAGAGGGAAAGAAGGATGAAAGAAAACAGAGTTCATTATTGCATTTGTATTACTATGTTATAACCTAGTTTCTTTTTTCAAAGGTAGCATGAAATTTGATATAGTGGGGTTCAGATTGCTGCTTCCTTTCTTTTCAGAGTATTCTTTGAATATTATGCCCTGCTTAATTTTAGGAGGGAATGGGGAGTATTGTTGCTACTTTGCCTTACCACAGTGGGCTAGTCAGCAACTAGATTGGCCATGGGTTTGGTGTGAGCATCCTCGTGGGAGAGACCCACTTGATCAAATGTGCTACAAAACACAATCAGAGGGAATAAAAAGCAGATTGTTGCAGAGAGAAAATGTTGGACCTGAAATCAAAGTACGTTTCTCAGTGTTGTGGTTTAACCCTAGCAGGTAACTGAGCACCAGGCAGCTGCTTGCTAACCCCTCCTCCCCAAGGGTATGGGGAGGAGAATGGGAAAAAAAAACTTATGGGCTGAGATAAAGACAGGTTAATAGGATAACAAAGGAAAAGAATAATAGTAGTAGTAGTAGTAATAATAATAACAACCACCAAATGATGCACAAATGCAATTGCTCACCACATGCAGAAGGAAAGATAAACCTATCTGATGCCCAGTCTGTGTCCGAGCAGCGATCCCACCTCCCGGCTAGCTTCCCCAGTTATGTATGGATCATGACGTTACATGGCAGGGAATGTCCCTTTGGCCAGCCTGGGCCAGCTGTCCTGGCTGTGCTCTCCCAGCTTCTGGTGCACCTGGCAGGGTGTGAAAACCTGAAAAGTCCTTGACTTAGTGTGAGCACTACAACTACTTAGCAACAACTAAAAACATCAATGTGTTATCAATGTTATTCTCATACTAAATTCAAAACATAGCACTATTCCAGCTACTAGGAAGAAAATTATCTTAGCCAAAACCAGAACACTCAGCACAGGCTCAGGTAGCTTGTAATACTGCAAGCAAAAACCAATAGATCTAGGGGTGGAGATTCTTTTGAGAATAGAAGCCAGGTCTTATCATCAATTACAATGCATGTAGAAGTTACCTGTGTTTTGTGTTGACACTTGTACAAAAGTTACTTTTTTTTTTTTCCCTCTCCAATGCATTTTATAATATTCTTTTTGTTTATATCGCTACTGGACCACTTCAGCTGTCTCTTTAGAAATCACTGTTCTTTTCTGTTTACTTACGTTGTTTTATGACTTCTTATCCTACTTAAGGCCAAAAATAAATAAAAAAGAAAGCAAAAGACAAACCCACAACAACAAAAAACTCACTCAAAATTCTATTTAAAAAAAAAAAATCTGTCATCAAGTAAAGTGCTCTGCATTTTAGTCTGCCATAACTCTTGAGCCTGGCTAGTAACAGTATCCTTTCATCTTATCTTCTAAGAGCTGGAGTAAGATTTGATAAATACAGAGAGGTAGTCTTTAAGCTGCCAGGGTTTAATGGTCATTCCAGGGATGCTTGGAACAGGAAAGATTCCAAAGAAATTGTTATCCTTTATAGGAAAATACTTTGTAAATCACCCTGTATGCTACTTTTTATTAGATTAAGCATATAATCAGTAAAATTTTTCAGACCCAAAATGTTGATTGCTTTGAAGTCACAATTCAAAGGGAAAGTTATCTGATTGTTTTAGAGATGAGGAGTAAAATATTGATGGGAATGCTGGTTCAAGGAGCGTGCATGGGTTATGGACCATCTCTTCCTTTGAGCTCCATGTATATCTCTTGGAACTTGTAACAAGACAAATTACTCAAGGCAAAGTGTGCTCAGGTTGCTTTTTTTTTTGTTTTTTAACTGCCTGTCTCAGTTTCTCCATTCATGTCTACTAGCTTTTGAGGCAATGACCTTCCTTTTCCTTTGGTCTGGATCTGCTGGAGCTAACACACAGTAGATACTGTGTCAGAGTAGCTAAGAGAGGATGCTTCTGCTCTGGTGATGCTCCCAGGACAGATAATGCACTGTGCTTGGCTTCTCTGTGATTACTGTCTCTCACTTGACGATTTCAGGGCAGTTACAGAGATTACAGCAAGAATAGCGTTAAGGTCCAGTTTTCCACAAACGAGACTACAGAACAGCTTCCTATAGACATTTAGTTTGGTTTAATTTGTCCAGGTTTGAAACTCATTTGGCAAAAATGAGAAAATGCACCAATTTCCACACAGGGTAGACAGTAATTTGCTCATTACTCTCTAGGATATTTGCTTACTCTAACCTTTGCTTTGTGTAGTAGATATTCTTGTCAGGAACATGAATGAATGAGTTATATAGTTAATGAATTTAAAGTAATTTTACACAAACTGCATATTTTGGATCTACGAACTATAGAATTCAGAAGCAGTTCCCTAGAAATACGTACCTTTATTAGGTTTCAACAAATCTTATAAAGTATGCAAAAAAAAGCTGAAGAGAGTATAGTTTAAGAAGTGTCTTTTTAAATATATCTACACATTTATAGGTATTATTTTGGGTAGTTGAACAAAAACCTGTATTAACTTTTAAAAATATGTTATTAATCTGTCCATTTCAGTATTCATTTATTACTTGCTTGTAAACCAGGCAAGGAATCTTTTGAACAGTACAGATATCTACCCCAGGCTCTAATGAAATAAAAAAACCCAACTGTTAATTTTGTAAAATAAAACACAAGACTAATGTAAAGGAAAAATAAATTGCTCCCATCATGTTTACCATCCCAGCTTTTCATAGTGTCCCAGAATTTAGCTACATGTATCTTGCTGTGATAACAAGCAAGTTACATTCATGTTACTGCAAAAATACTTAACTAATTGGCAAGATTAAATAAATAAATCTGTATCTTCCCTGCTAAAATATGTATAGGTTTTGTTAGCAAACATGCTGTCCATCATTACTTATCCATTAATATTCATCTCTAACTTCAAACACTCATGTAAATCATTTGATCAGGATACAACTCTGCAGGGATTGCCAGCTATTCTGTCACATCAGATGGTTCCTCCATCTTTTTTCCTTCTTGGATGGTAATCACAGGATGCAAATGGCAAGTTTCTAGCATCTGGTTCTTGATAGGCTCCTCAGGCAGCTGGGCTAGACATGCTGGAAGAACTTCTGAGCTACTCTCATAATAAAGTGGCTTCCTGCCTCTTAAATGCTGTGTCCCCTCCAAGTGCCCTTTGGATGTGAAATGATCTGCGTGTTATGTCTTGCCACAGAGTCCAAAGATGCAGATTATTATACAGCCGGAAACAGCAAATATATGGTGTAAATTGAATGTGCTGCATAACCGTAAGGTGTGTGGACAGTTGAGCAGTCTGTTGTGATGGCTGCTGGGTTTCACATCAGCATGTGAAAACCCAAAACACGCGAGTTGTAGCAAATAGTTTCGCAAATTTCGGGAGTAACAAGGCTCAAAGTAGAGGCAAAGGGAAAGAAAGTTTAGATATTCTGATTTTAAATTGGAAATGAAAATTTGCTTTATGTGACTGTTGTCTGCATACTATTTTTTTTCTTTTTGGTAGGTATTCATAGGCAGTAGTTCTGTATCATAAATAGATTACCAGGGGCTCTTTATAGCCTAGTGGCCTTTCAGGCACCTTGAAGGAGAATGTTTACTATAAGTAGAACTCAACTGCATTTTTTTATGGTATGGAGTTTCAACTTCAAGTAAATGTGATGCTTAATATTCAAGATTGCAAAACATGTACCAGCCTAGTATGTTAACAATGGTAACAGGAAACTTAAAAATAGACAGCGTATCTTTTTATCAGGTAAATTAAATTGTTGTCGTCTAACCACACAAATGGACTTGACAGTTATTTGTAAAATACTTGTTTTCTGGTTTTTGTCATTGATTATTGTCTTAGGTAATCAAGGTTGTTGTCTTGATAACTATTACTAGAAAAAAAAAAAAGTTAGAACTTGAGGAAGTCTAGAAATCACATTTAAAAAAATGTTGAAGAAATATGGGGATAAAATCAAAACCACTTTGAAGGAATAACCTGGATCAAAAAGACTGCATCTGGCTACATTATTTGAATTCCTTTGGCAATAAAAAGAACTTTAATCTTCAAAATGTCAACATTAACAGTACATTGACATAAGAATACCTCCTTGTAAAGAACAACTTGGTTTTTATTGATGCGAGTGAAAAAGATGAAATCAGAAAAGTTACAGATAATGCATTAGGAGGAAATTAGACCATTTTCTAACTGCCCTTTTTCCTTTTCTTGCTATAATGTTAGTATTTGAAGATATATTAACCTGAGGTAGGAATTTGCTATTTTTCTCATTTCTGAACAAGTAAAAGAACTTTTATGTAATAGCAAATAAGGTTTTTCATTATTAAAATTCTTACAAGATTTCAGGTGGACTTTTCTCTAGTCAAGTGGAAAAAACACTCCTCAGCATCCATTGAGGTATTATAATGATGTAGAGTTTAATTTTTTTGTGTGTGTGTTGTTTTATTAATTGATCTGTATATATATTTTAATCTCGATGTTATATATTCGCCAAAGGGTTTTTTGGACCTTTTTGTCTTTTAACTTGAATTCATACAAATAGAGAATTCCCAAGCTGATCTTCTGATCCTGTGGCTGGAAAATTAAAGTTAGTAGATACAATTAATCTGGACATAAGAAACTTTAGTGGTTCCCTGGCAGAAGAAAAAATTCATTTCCTTTTAGTGAGTGAGCTACAGCTCAACATATTTTTCTGACTTGCAGTGAAATGTTCGGGAATGTGCCACCGTGGAGCATGTCGCAATCTTGCCACCTTACCAATTCTTGTAGGAGACTTCGCCAAACTAGTTTATGAAACCTAGAGGTAGATTAGAGAATGTCATGCACTATAAGTTAGAGGAAGAATGTTCCTATGTTTAAGAAAAGCAAAGAAAGGGAAATAAAAGCGTAGCTGGAAATTTCTCTGTGAGGATTTGTTTTGGAGCACTTGTGTGGTTCCTTTGTTGCTCTGGGACTAATCCTGGCATGAGACTCACTGGCCTGTGTGGGGAGCTCAGGGGAACTGCTGTGCTCTACAAACTGGTTGGGACCAAGGCTAGCAGGGTGCTGGTGCAGCAGCATTATTTCAGCAAAGCCTACAGATTTGTTCCAACAGTACAATGCAAATTCAGGGTCATCCTAAACTCTCTGTTCCTGACAAGATTTGGTTTGGTTTTGGTTGAGTTGTTTTTGTTTTTTTTTTCTTCCCCTAAAAGCTTGTGTCTAAGAGTAAGTATAAATGCTACGCATAGATTTATTGCAAAATTGTATAAACGTCATCTTTTAAGAAACAGTGATCTTGACTCCATCTTGAGCGAGGTGCATTCAAAAGTGGAGAAGAGTGACCTCTTTCCTTATACCTCTTCCTTCTGACGTGAGCTTTGGGTTGAGTAGAGTAGTTGGGTTGGAGCAATTTTAATTAATAATTGGGATTACTGTCAGGCAAGGATATGGGCAATAACCTTCCACTCCAGCACAACAGAGTATGTTGATGGTGAGCTGTTTTTCTAGTAACCTCATATGAATTTAAGGGGTTTTAACAATCTCAGATTGTGAGAAGAAACTAGGGTAAAGCCCAGCAAATCTGCCCTACCATTTAGTAAGTACCGTTGCACCATTAGAAGGACCAGAAACAAACTATGAAAGATACTTGTTCAGAGTGGAGTTTCCCCCTCCCCCAAAAAATGTACATGCTTCTTCATTAAAGTATAAAATCTTAGAGAAAAGGTCATCTAAAGTAAACAGCCACGGATTGGTTGCACATTGATTTACTGGAGAGAGTATCATGAGTTTACCAAGTCATTTGAATGCCAGGCAGTTGTGAAATGATAGCCTTCTTTTAAGTAAAAGCAATTGTCAAAGTCATGCCCATTATAAATTTCTATCCTCTGCGCCAGAGCAAATATCTGTCTCGGCTAACATTGCTTTGAAATGCATCTCATTTAAATTTGCAAGCACACAACCAACAGGCACTCTCTCTGCCTCTCTTCATATGAAGACAATTCCACCTGGTTGAAGGCTTACCCCACCTGGGAACTTGCATTGCTGGACCCTTACTCTTACCCATTATGTGTTTCTTTACTCTGCTTTCTTCTCTTTCAGAGCAGAGTGGTATGCCTTTAAACATTTTTAAATCTAATGCATATATAACGGTGTTTGAGGCATCAACATACTTTTCATAATTTCACACTGCTTTTTGAATTTACAGGCTTATTAAAATGTTCCCACTTGTTCCTTTTGTTTGCTGGGCTGAGAGGGAGTGACTCTTGTACTGTGTAACCATATAAATAGGAGGGCCTTGAAAAGTTCACTTGTTTGATGTTACATGGTAGGGAAAGAAGTTTTGTAGATGGAATTTATTTATCTGCTGCAAGGTAGAAAAGCTGTCCTTGAAAATGACTAGCTATTAAAGTATAACCACCCTGTTGTTTAAACTGATATTCCCATTAAATTAGTTCCCCATAAGAAAACTATTCAAAGGCATAGATGACATCAGAAGCAGTTTCAGCAATGCTTTCTTTGCCAAGCTTTCTTCCTGAATAGGACCAATATTGAGCAATTAGGAATGCTTGCTTCTCTTTTTACCTTGTTTTTGCTTCATGAGAGTTGACAGTGGATTTCTTTCATTGATTTAATGTAGTAAGAGATTATGACCTGATTCCTAAACTGGAAAAAAGCATGTACAGACAATTTCTGTTTTAAAGAGATGAACAACTATAGGAATATGATAACATTCTGAGTTGAAGCAGCTCATGTTCCTGTCTGTAGGCAATATATTTACTTGGCTGGCAGCACTGTTTAAAAAAAATAGGAGGGCATGAAGTACTGCCTTAATGCCTGTCAGAGCTCAGCTATGCAGTACCAAGGTGTACAGAGGAGGGGAAAATGTCTGTAGGACCCCTACACTGAAAGAAAAATGGCACGAGTGGTGCTGAATGGGTGGTATCATAGCTTTGTGCTCTCAGAATAATCCAGTAATGCAAGGACAGTCTCTTTCCCATGGATAAGGGCAGCTAAGGGATGCATTATATTTGGAACAAGGAGAGAATTTAGAGCAGGTGAGCAGAGTAACATATTGCTCTCCACTCTACTTCAGGGTTCAGGTGAACAGCATGCCATCTTTGGTAGAGTTCATGGCAAAGCTGAAGTTTAGCTACGAATCATGAAACCAACTGATTTCTTCATTGACATATGTTTACAGAGGTTGGGGGTGTTATGATAGAAAACCATAAAATGTTAACTATTCCTGTATGTGACATCCAACTGATTTTCTCATTATACATTCTTAATGCTCAGATTTCTGTTCAGAACAGTTGTCAACTAAACAATAGCCAAACAAATCAGGCAGAAATATAGGAATTACTGAATAATCTGTGTTGTTTTGGCAGACTTGATATAAGCTTTAGAAGTTTAGTTTAGCAATCAATGGATTTCAGAACGTTTTTAGGTGGCTGTGAAGAGGGTGATATTGGCTGTCTTCAAAAATCTTCAGATCTTGACTGTATCACTGCTTAATAAGAAGGAAGAGGCCAGATTTTTATTCAGACTCTTGACTTAGTTTTGGGTGGAATTCAACTTGCCTAAAGTTATCTGTCTAGATGTTGGATGTTTAATGTAAATTAGCCATTGGGCTTCTTCCTACGATCATGGAGAGAGGCTGCTGCAAGGGGTATTTCACATCAGACTAAAATAAGTAGTTAAGTTACATGGTAGCAACAGCCCTCTTCAGCGCATTTCCTACATCTCTGAGAAATTGAGCCATAGGGATATTGCTGAAGGAAAAGATGCAGTGTTTTTCAGAATTGATGCAGTTATTTTTGTCACACTGGAGTGTAACCTGAAGTCAGTTAATTCAGAAGTTACCTGTACTGGCCTTTTTTTTTTTTTTTTTTTTCCAAGAAAAAAACCAGCACAGTAAGTTCTGTTGGGTATTCTGCATTGGCATTTCATTATACTAATGCAAGACCGCTATCTGAGCTCAGCCTTGGGGGTTTTAACTCCAGCTTTGACATTATTCCTCTTACTGCATTTAGAAAAATAGCTGAGCTTTCTGTCCCATTTTCTGTAATGTCAGCAAGATACATAATTTCTGTAATTTCATTGTTAGCTTGTAAAAAATCAGTACCTTACTTGACTCGTGAACCCCATGAAGATGATCACTAGAATTTTTGTCTGTAAAGTCTTTATTAAGTAATTTAAAATCTTATCCCAGTGAGAGCCCTTGGTTGGGATGATTGTATGCTAATGTTGTGTTGCCTTCCAGAGGCAGCAACTGTCATAAGGCAATGTTGCTGAAGATCTTAATTGTCTCGCTATATCTTGCTGTGCTTTAATGCCTCTAAATTAATTATGCAATTTAATACTGTTATTAAGTCTTGAATTGCATTACTTCAGCAGAAACATAAAGCTAATGTGATTGTGTGCCATAGGAATGGAAGCACCTGTGTTTTTAAGGATTATGTCCTAACATTGCAATTACTCAGCAAATGTCTAGTTCAGAAGGTTCACAAAACATTTTGCTCATATGCTCCCGGGGGCCACTGAAGACCTTACATGTAACTTATGACTTACAATAAAAGGTCAAAAGCCACAATTACAAGTTGTCTCAGAAAGAGAGTATAAGAAATGAAGGCCATTGCCAATAGCTTAAGTGCCTGTAGAAGCAGATAATATGTTAAATAAAATGTATTTGTAGGGAATACACTGTAGCCCATATTCCAGGGAAAGACGATAATAATAAACAGCAGTCCCTGCCAGTTTAAGCCAGAGACTTCTCCTCTTACCTTCAAATTTAGTTATTGGCTACCCTGGTTTCAGCTGGGATACAGTTAATTTTCTTCCTAGCAGCTGGCATAGTGCTGTGTTTTGGATTTAGGATGAGATTAATGTCAATAACACACTGATGTTTTAGTTGTTGCCAAGCAGTCAAGGACTTTTCAGCTTCTTATACTGCCCTGCCAACGAGAAGATGGGAGGCACCCAAGAACCTGAGAGGGGACGCAGCCAAGACAGCTAACCCACACTGGCCAGAGGGATATTCCATACCATATGATGTCATGCTCAGTATATAACTGGGAGGTTGGCTGGAGAGTGGCTCAACTTGGGAACTAGCTGGGCATTGGGTCTGGATAGTGAGCAATTGTACTATGCATCACTTGTTTTGTATGTTTTTATCGTTATTATTTTCATTAACCTTTTCTGTCCTATTAAACTGTCTTTATCTCAACCCACAAGTTTTACATTTTTTTTTTTTTTTTTTTATTCTCTCCCTTATCCCACTGAGGGCAGGGGGCAGTGAGCAAACAGCAGTGTTGGTTTAACCCAACAGGCAGCTAAAAAATGACATTGGCTTCAAGATTTTTTTTTTTTTTTTTCACAGAACCTAGCTAGGTACCTGAAAATTTTTGTATTGCTGGCACAATTGGCTCCCATCACTTTGAGATTGGTCTGGTCTGGTTAACGTTTCCTTGAAGAGGAAAATGGGCTTTCAGTATACTTTCACCTCTGTCTGTAAAGGGAAAGAAAACAGGTATGAATCCTCTCCCCAGTTTCCAGGGCATCTTATTTTTCTTAAATATTTAAAAATCGAAGTCACCTCCACTCATATCATCTATCAAAAACCCCCATCATTTTCTTTGCTACCCAAAGCATCACTGTGAAAACTGTATACACAAGAAAAACAGAATCATTGTACTTTAGGGCACATCACTTTTACTGTGAATGTATAGAAACTATACTACTACTGCTCTTTGACTTAAATTTAAATAGAGAAGGAAATATGTATAGGTAGAAAACATGGTTATGCCAGCTAGAAAATGTAACTGGGGTTGCTATCAGTTCTCAAGGGAAATACTTGCTTTTACATTTTGTTGAGATGACAGCACTTCCATTACTATAATAACCTGTAAAATCATGAAATAGCAAAGCAGCACTGCAACGCAGGAGCGATTATAGTGAATCAGCCAGAAGTGCCTGTTCTTACGATATTGCCTGTGGAAGTCAAAGCCTACATACAGTGCACAGAGCTTCTGGTCCACACCAATTCTCTGTCCTGGTAGGGTAATAGGTCATTCTGTTCCTTTCATGGTTACATCTCATTAGATAGAGCTTAATCTCATATATCACTAACTGAGTTTATATACTTCTGGAGTTATTTACAGTATTTTTCTCATATTAATTTATCTGATTAAATGTATATCAACAACAAATGTTGATTATTACTCCCCTCAGCAGTAATCAGTTGCAAGCTTTTTCCAATACTCAGAATTAAATAAATCCTGTGTAAAGCCATACCTGTATTATCTGAGCAGAAGAGTTAAACAGTGATAGGAAAGCCATTGGCTTATTTCCCCTGGGCTGTCTGTCTAGTTTTAGTGAAGTATTGGCATTGGGATGACATAGTATACTTTGTAATTTTGGGAATCTGAATTGTTGATTAAGTTGTGAATTTAATGACAGAATGTGGCATGACACAAGGGTTTCATGTCAGGGTAGTTATCTTCCCACATATCATTCCTTTCTTTTTTTCTTCCTTGTCTCTTCTCCCCACTAGCCAAAAGCTGTTTAGCTTTTTAGTTTGTATAAACATTCAAACAAAATTCAAGATATTGATAGGGAAAGAAATGGCTGAGCTGCTTTTTCCAATACTGAAATTCTGTATACTAATTCAATACAAAATTAAGAACAGATCTTTAACTTCAGCTGCACAGAAAGCCGCACTGGAAGTGATCTAGAGAGGTTAACGGATTTTCAGAGATGAGCAAAGGCATGTTACAGTCCCAAGGCTTACTTATGATGTTCCCCCACAGGGGGTCAGGAGTACGTCCCTGCAGTGAGCACTTCTCTCAGTTTTTGCTGAAAAAAACAGCAAGCAATAACTTGCATTCTTAGCAATGAGAAATTTTAGTTAACAGTCAAAATGAGCAGCTTTTCCTACACTGGGTTGTGTTATATTAGATGTTGCTGTAGTCTGTAAATGGTGCATAACTACGTGTACTCAGTCCTGGAGCTTAAGTACAGTTAGGCTTTCATATAAAGAAGTGCAGATCTCCCAGTTACACACTGAGACCTGAAATGGGCAACCTATCCCTTTGAATGCCGGCATCAGAGAGAGGAGCAGCTGCCAAACCATGCAAAATGGCCTTTGCTGGGTAGCAGAGGCATCCCAATAAAGTCTGGGTTGTGATCCTCACCAGATCATTGGGGTTTTCGTACTCTATGGAGCTGTAGCCTGTGGGAGTTCATTTTGAACCTGGTCCACCCAAAGAGCAGCCCTTTGGGGCAGCGCTCCACGGACCAGAGCAGCTGAGCAGGTGCTGAGTCACTTTTGCGGTTGGGCAGGGGGACAGGGACAGGGGTTGTGGTCAGTCCATGGCAGCTCCTCTCTGCTGCTCCTTTCTCCTCACACTGCTCCCTGCTCCAGCCTGGGGCCTCCATGGGCTGCCATCCTTCAGGATGAGCCTGCTCCAGCCTGGGCTCTCTGAGGGCCGCAGGTCCTTCAGGGCATGTCCACCTGCTCCTGTGTGGACTGCTGTGAAGCGCTTTCTGCTTTTCTAAACATGCTTTCCCTGAGGTGCCCACCCGTGGCTGCGGGGCTCAGCTGTGCCCTGTGGTGGGTTGGTTGGAGCTGGCCGGATCTGGCTGTGCCCAGCACGGGGCAGCCCCGGCCTCTCCTCACAGAGGCCGCCCTGCAGCCTCTCTGCCAGCATCTGGGCATGGACACCCAAAGCAGAGGTAAATCCAAGCCCTGTTAGCTGATTTTATTTCATCATTTAAAGTGACATTTGCACTGGAGGTTGCATCAGTGCTGCCATGTTTTCTGGTGTCTCCACTGCATGCAGGAGTGTCTCCCTCCCCTTCCCAGGGAGGGACGCCATTTGCACCGCTCCCTCCGGGTGCCTGGCAGCCGCAGGAGATGGCTCCAACACCTGTGTCGCAGTGTCCCAGGGTCCTGCCCTCGGACCCGGGAAGCCACCTGCTCCACAAGGAGCTGAAATTCAGGCTGAAGCTGGGCTGGTGCCCACAGGCCAGGCTGTCAGCCCCGCAGGGCCGCGGTGGGCGCTGGCAAGTTTAGTGCTGGTGGGTTTATGGGCTGGGTGGCCCTGGCCTCCCGTCGCACCTTCACCCCATAGCGGTTTTACAACGATCAGTTCCTTTCCGAGCTGTAAACGTTTAAAATCACTCTTTAATTTAAAAGAAGAAAAACAAAAAGTTATTTCTTTTCTTTAGCTGTGCAAATGGATTTAGTGAAACTTCTTGGATAAAGAGGTTTAATTCCAGTAGATGCCATCACAGCTGTTGTTGTGTCTGTAAATCTTAGGTGTGGAAGGAGTTGAACATGTAATATTTTTCTTTGCCCACAGACATAATTTTATATGTTTGAATATAAAAGCTGCATTGTAGCCGATGTCTGGGTTCATTTAGGGGGTTCTTTAAGGTTTGCATATACATACTGTTAACTTGATGTAGAAGAGTGGATTTCGGTAGGTGAGTGTGGGAGATTATTGCACCTTTTGCCAACAGTTTATGTCTTCACTGTGCTTATAAACATCTTCATTAATCCCATAATTTCTCATCAGAAGTTTCATGAAGACAACTGTTGGGTAATTTTATGTATACTTGATAGAAAATGGAGTTTAGAAAGAAATTCGTGATTACTGAGATTTTCCTCTATTGCCTAGCAGGCATAGTTAGGAAAGACCAAATTATGGGACATTTCCTACCTGGGTACTCCAGTGAACAGGCAGCACATTTCCATTAACAGACTTACCATCCCTTTTCAGGAAAGTCCATCTGCTTCCAACTGATAAAGCAGCATATTACTCACAGCACATTCACCTGCCTCATATGATAATTCAAAACTTTACTTATGCTTTCCCACTCTCTCAGATTTAACACACCAGACATGTATCTTGTGTACATAAGTCACACCTAAATATTTCCTGAAAAAATGAAATTTCTAATGTTTTGTGAGATTTTTAATTTTTTTTTTCCTGTTTAATCAGTGATGCTTAAAACCACAGGAGGGGGAAACATCTTTCTCAATTGCAGTGATAGGTGGAGAAAAAACTGTCAGTAAGGGGATCATGAATATCTTAAAACTTTTGAGTAACTGTTAGTAGTGAAACTGTCTGGAAGAAACAGAGCAGTATGTTTGCTCAGGACATCTTTTTCAGATGAGATTGTTTTCCATGAGAAGGTGTATGTGTTTTCTTCCATGCACACATATGTATATATATATGTGTGTGTGTGGAGCCTAATCTCACTCGAAATGGCTGGATGGATCAGAATATTTATAGACTAAACAGTGGATGAAAGGGATTTGTGAAAACAGTTAGTACAGATACCAATTTATGATCAGGAGAAGTGAACACTCAGGATGGGATTCACTGAACCAGATTTAGATGTGTTGTGTAATGGATGGAGGACATGAGCTACTCCTAAGGCTTACTTCATTTCATCCTAGGACCAACAACTAAATACGTCAGCTCTGTTGAATGGTCCTTTGATGTGGCAGCTTTTCCTGCATTGACTGTGCAGAGTCTGTACAACTCAGGGGTAGATGCCTATAACTGTAAAAATATCTAACGTTAAGTGGGACCACTTCCTAAAGTATTAATGCTGATAACTGTATACCAAATAGTGAGCTTTCTGGTTTGGTGTGCTTAGCTGTGATTCTCTTGTAGTGTCATGCAAAATTATATATGACATTTAACAAACTTTGGCTTAAAAACCACAATCTTGGCTTAAAAGCAGAGGTTCTAGAAGTCAGGCATCAGTAAGCACCTGAAAGAATCAAAATCTAAGAGAGATTCTAATCACTTCTCAAATTTTAAAAAGCTTTTGTAATTATATATCGGATACATAGAAAAAATAATAAAGACCAGTGAAACTGAAGTACTCTCCTAGAAGCTGTTTTTTGCTGATGTTTTCCTTTTTCCTAACTGCTTGTGCTGCTGATTATATTCAGACGCTGTAGTGCACTTATGAGATGCTTTGTTCGTTAACTGAATTGAGTTGAACACTTCTATACTGAGCAGATCTTACTGAATAGTTCTAAAATAGCCACTCAACTTTGCCAATAACACGCTGAAGTCACTATTCTAGGGTGAAAAAAATGTGATATGTCTAGACTGAACAACTTTTGAACTGTGAGACTACCAAATTAAAATCATACCTGAAATGTCTGGATTTTGTTTTACCATACTCCAGAACTTCAAAACAAAATGAAGCCTTCTAACATAGTTATTCAGTAGCTGAAACTGGTTTGACTGAGTCGGTATTGTGAATTGACATCTCTTCATTGAGAACTTTGTCTAAATTCAGGATGCTAATCATTAATTTTTATCTTAGTTAAAATGGATGAAAGTAGCATAAAATTATTGTATTCAGTCATCCTCAAAAAATATGAGTTGAGCAAGTTAAATGAACTGTTATGTGACATTAAATTTGTCCTTTTATTTTGGCCTTATGGAATTTCAGCTACAACCTCAGAAATGCAGAAGATGATTCAGTTCAGTGCGGACTTGGTTGACATTTGCACAATATAGGAAGAATTTATCTTTATAGCTAGTGTTTAGAACGGACACAGGACATCAGTTTATCTTGCAAGTCAAAGTTGGTAGAATGAGCCTGTGCCGCCGCCTTCCACCTAATGTATAGGATATTCTAGAAATGTTCGTCCTTAACGTAGCCTTTTGAAGCAGTTAAACATGAAATACAGTATTAACATGTTTATTAGACTAGGGTTAGAGAGGAAATGAACCCATCGTTTTGGATTTCGCGTGAAGGGACCATTGGTAGCCAGTGTTTGCAATGAGTTCTCTGAGCACATCAAGCGTTTCATCACTTTACAGACCACTTCCGTAACAAAGATGAAGCTAAAATTAATCTTGTGCCTCTTTTAAAGTTCATTTGACAGGTCTAGTCTCCAAACTTCAAGCAGTGAGTTCAGGCCAAAGATGTTGGGAATACAAATTTTTGAACTATGAATGAAAAATTCTGAAAAGATCTCTCTAGTGCATTGCCAGAAAATTGTAAACACTTTTGTTTCACTTTTGATCTCTAAAAAAATTTGGTTTATATTTTAATGCAGTTTTTTGACTCCCCCGTATATTCTTCTGATTTCATGATTCACATTTATTTATTGATAGTGTCCGTTTTTGAGATATCTAATTGGAAAGCTGTACATTTCTGTAGTATGGCAACCTTGCAAAATTCTTACCTACTTTTGACTTATGCTGGCTGGGAGTCGAGTTGGCAGCTTGTGCTTGGAAACTGGCTTGATTCCTTTGTTCAACAGTACGAGAAAAATCTCTTTATAAATGGACTCTTTCATTAAGGTAAGAAACAAACCCCAAGAGTGTGAAAATAAATAAACAACAACAACGATGTTCCCAGCAAGAAATTCTGTCTCAAACTAGGTGTAGCATGTTTTCCTCTCATGTCAGTGCAGAGATCTTTTTCAAGTGTATAAACATTGCAGTTGCAATCTCTTACCATCCAGCTTTGATCTTATCTTGGTCCAAATCATTCTAACCTCTTTCTAATGAGATCCAGTGAAAGAAGTGCAAGGCAGAGCCATGTCTTTCAGCTTACAGACATTTTTATACCTGAAGCTCAAGAATCAAAATATTTTCTGCCCTTTAAAATATGCTGGAAGTAGAAGCTGCAGGGCTGATATTGTAATATGCCTTTTTTCTGATTTTGTGATGTCATCAGGATTATATCTGTAAAACTATTAAAGTGCCTTTTATCAGTGTAAGTACACCTATAGGCATTTTTGAGGATGATAAACATGATGTGTTGTAGTGTTGATTTGTTTTTTTAATAGATTATTTAGGCAAGAAAATACAAATATGTAACTAAATCTCTCCAATTTTTGAGACCTTTTTTTTTCCTTACAGCAAGAGAAAAATTGCCCAAAGTTTATTAAAAAAGTAAAAATCCATGAGATCACCTCTATCTGTTGATAAACACTCAGGTGAAATAGCTTATTATGTATGAAGTTTTACCAGTCTGTGACATTTATTTCTGATAGTGAGAAACCTGATATGTGATACACCTCTGTATAAACACAGGAACTCAATTTCTCAGTGCAGAGTCAATGCACGCAGATTTATCTTACAAAGTAAACAAAGCAGAAATTACTGTATCTAGAGTTTTGCTTTTCACAGTTTTCTTATTTAAAGGCCTTTCTGACACTCTAGTCTTAAGTGAGGGTTTATCAAAAATAAATAAAAAGCTAAGGGTGGCATACAGGTGCACTTGTTGTTTTAAATAGTGATTCTCATGAATATAGAAAGGAATCATAGAAGTCATAAAATATGATCTTCAGTTCTGTACCTGGAACACAGAGTCCCCACCTGTCCACATGGCAGCATCTTTTCAGGTATCGTAATTGTGCATGTATTTGTAATACACAAGTCTCAGTCCCCTCTTCTCCGAAGTGTGCCCACGGGTGCAGAACCTAACTCAGGTTCCCTGGTCGTGCTGCCTCCCAAACCATGCCCAAGCTAAAATCCTGCTAGGACCCAGTATAAAAGCACAGGTCGAGTGCCGATGCATAGAAGCACCTCACAAACTAAATTTTCTAGCATAGACATAGCAATTGAGGTTGGAGGTAGCTGATGTTGGCTTAAATAGGTCCAGGATTCACGCTGATAACTGGGGTAGAGTTTTGGGGGGGTGCTGGTGTTTTGTTTTTCTTGGGTTTTTGGGGGGTTTTTTTGGTTTTTTAACAAGTCTTCCAGAAAGAATAAAGGAGGACTATTGAACTGTATCAGCACTGAAGAATGGTTCAAACCATTGTTTCCCAGGTGTAAAATACAAATCAACCAGGTTTCCATTGTCCCTCAGGTATTTCAGGTGTTAGTCATTGCATTTTATGATGTTTATTACAAGTCCACCCTCACATTAACTATAAGCATCTACCTCCAAATGCTTTGTGTCTAATAACAGCCTTTCTCCCTTTTCTAAAAGAATCAAATTGAACCAAGGCGGAAAGATCTTGTGTGGACAAAACTTTGATGTGGTTGCTTCAAATGGACCTTGATGTTCTACACAAGCTGAATTGTCAACTGGTTTTGATTGCTTTTCATAAAGAGTGGAGTTTATTAGTTTTGTAGCTGAATATACAAACAACCCAAACTTATTTGAGGAGTCTTAGTTTATTGTAAATTAGGGCAATGAATTCCAAAGCTCTGAGTCACAACCTACGTTTTTAGGGGAGTGAAACTGGATTCTTGATAGTAATGGCATAAAAGTAAAATGCAGTAGAAAATTACTAAGAAGAAATTCCTTTATTAAGAATAGCTTGAAAAGCTAATTTAATAATGAATTAGTTAATTGCTAACTAAAAACATAATAACTTGATAAGAGGGAAATTATTAAGCATTACTAAAATTCCAGTTTTAATTGTCAGAAACTGTAATTCCTCAACTAAAAGGAGGCTCAAGTAACTAAAAAGAGGCCTCCTCTTTAAAGTGTTTTGCAGTCTTAAAACTGTAAAAGTGACTTAAAACTGGCTTTGGTTATGAAGCTTTTTTAAAATTATTTTTCTGCTTTGATAGTGTGAATGAGAAATACTTTTCATCTTTTGTACTTTCTGTATACAAATAATTGAACAATTATTTTTTTAAGTGTAATTCTCATTGTTGTTTCATGAGTGACAGTTCCACAAAGGACCTTTAGGGCCTTCAGTTAAACAATAATTGGTACATGCTATGTAAAGTTTAGTTTTAATTAATGAACGACTTACTAAGGGTGTGGATTCACTGCTGCATCATTTGAGTGAAATACTGAAACCAGAGCTGCTGTTTTAAAAGGTCTGGAACCATCTTTCCTGAGCTGAAAGATGGAGCTCTCCCACCAGAGGCTCCATGACATCCTTACAGAGCTTCTGTGTCACTTTACAGAGTGAAAGCCCCTTCCAGGCAGGAGGCAGTTAAATGATGCTCATGAGCTCCCTGCCTGCTCCTTGCCTCCTTCTGAGTGTTTTGCATTCTTTGCCCAGTGACCTTCAGTGCAGACGTGTTTCCTTGTGCTGCGCTTCCGGTGCGTTGTCTGTCTGGGAGCAGTGGCAGGAGCAGCACGTTTGAGTAGGTGGTGTAACGACTCGGCAAAGAAATGCCTAGGAAAAGAGATGCTTCGGGAAGTGGGTTTGGAGTGATTGTGTCTCATCTAAATGCAATCTGAGTTGAGAGGGTATCAAAGCCTGCTCTTATGAAAGGGTTTGCCACGCTGACGTGCCCAGGCTCCTTCCAGTTAAGAATTGCATGGCACTGTTTGTAAGGCAAATAATGCGCATTCCTTCTTTCCTGGACATATTTCATCTGATCTGCTTCCTTTCCACTCGTTCTCGCAAATACAGCCTCTCTCGTCTTCATTTGGTGTGGCCGTGCAGGGTTAGTGAAGGGAACAGCTGTCTTTCAGGAGAGTGTTTTACCAGAGGAGGGAGAGACCTTCATGATTAATGGTATATCAGAGCTGTGTTGGCATGTAGCAATGTATGCAGGTGGTAAATGTGTATTTTCTTCCATTCTGAAAATGAACTGGAATATAGTCTCAGTCTTGTTTGTCAATCATCTTAGCCTTGTTGTTTTTGGTTTGGTTTTGGGGTTTTTTCCTGTGAAACTGAGCATTCAGCATAACCAGTGTGTTCTCTCTCTGGTCTGCTGCATCCTTTTTATAATACCTGGGAGTGAAATCCCTTGGCATGCTGGTAAAGCCTGAGACACTGAGTGAACACACAGAGCATCTGTTGATTTAGAATCACTCTTCGGTGTTTAAGTTATTCAAAGGGGTCTTGAAGCCTTAGGCTGCAATGGCGTGCAATAAATGGGATAATAATGGCACATGGTTCCACTTGGCACTAATTATATATAATGAAATGGAACATGGTAGTCAGTGGCTAATCCTTCTCCTACACTTCTGACCAGGAATTTACAATTTTTGGAGAGGAAAGTGTGTTGTTTAGGTTTTAATTATTGTCATTTTTGTTTCCTCTGTACTTATGTCAACTTGTAAAAGCAACAATATATTAAATCCAGCTGAAAATCTAATGTATGGAATACATTAGGGATTTTATTTTTTACATTTTTTACAGGAAAATTAATATTCCAAACCAGCTTTCTAAATTGGTTAGCTTGGGAGACTGCATAATTTGGGGAAGAAAAGGAGAGCCCAGTTCTTAGTTCTGCCCCTGGTCGAACTGCTCCCACGGTCTGGGCAGGCTCAGCATCCCATCTCTCTCCGTGCTCAGAGGTGCCAATTTATAGGCACAAGCCAGCCAAGCTCCCTTGCTGATTCAGCTGCATACTTCTTGGTGCTGTCTTGGAGAAATTGTTATCCTCACTCCAATTTGGTCACTGGGTTTGAAAAATCATGTGAAAATACTGTGATCTGTGATCATACATACCCGTTTGGGGGTAGGTGTGAACAGCCCAAAGGCTTGTCAGTACCATCTTATTACCACTGCTCCAGATATGTGTGATACATGCATGCTTGAGTTGTTCTATTTTCAGCTAAGTCTCTAAAATTTAAAAAAAAAAAAAAAAAAAAAAAAAGATATTCAGCAATAGAAAGTATCAATAGCTTTTGTTTGCTCTTGGTCCGAAGGAGGCCTTTTGGCTTATATGTCTGTGTCTCCCCCATGTGTCCGTAATCTATTTTAATAATTATTCTTCTGTCTTTTGTTTTGTTCACAGCCTACATGCTGACACACTACCAGTTTTGTTTCCAAAAGAGGAGTTCACAGAACTACACAGTGCCTGATCCAACTAGCTGCTTTGATGTTCCTCACTGGACCATGTAGGTAAAATTCAAAGAAACATATGTATTCACATTATATCTTTCCAAGTATTCAACATGTTGAGAAACATCTTTGCTTGCTTTGTGAAGTCACAGTCTTTTGCAATTCATGGACTACGAAATCATTTATTAAGGCCCTCTACCTTTGCAATGTGTTTTGTCGTCAACAGACATACAACTGTAGACCATCATATGTCACAATGTGTTTGGTCTCCTTGCCACATCTATTTTAAGTTGTGGGTGCTCGGAACACTGGGATGCCTATTATTCCTGTAGGTGTACCGGAGCTAACTTTAATAGCAGCAGCAGTGGTGCAAATTTCAGCTTAGGCACAAAACCCGACAGAGAAGTTGAATAAATTCTCTCAGCTAGCAGAATAAGAGCTAGCCAGGGTGAGAGCTAGGCTGAACAGGTTTACATGAGTGAACCTCTATGCTTGTCTTAAGAAGACTAGATCAGTATCATGGTATTGGTAATTGGGAGAAAGATGCCTTTGGGTTATTCCTGTTGATCATCTTGAGCTTCTGCACAAACCTTCAAGTTTTCTGTGAGTTTCAGATAAAATAAAAAATGTAGCTGATATTCCACCTCCAGGATTTCCCTGCAGAATAATTCAGTCTTGCTATAGTAGAGTTGAGAATCCAACAAGTTAAATTCAATTTCTTGAAAAGTGTGCTTTCCCTTCCGGTTTTGATATGCTAGCTGGGTTTAGTTTCAACAAGTCATTTCCCTCTGCAAGAGTAAACCTAGGCAAAGAACTAAATTGTTCTGATTGAATTGCCAGCATTCATTATCACTTGGCTGCTTTCCCCCTTGTATGTTACGCTGTTTTATGTCTCAGTTGCAGTAGCATTAAAAACAATTTACATGAATTGCTAGGCTGCAGCATTTACATCTATGTTATACTTGGTGGCTCTTTTACATTCCTTACACATTTCTATAAAACTTCTACCTTGGTTTGCATTTCTAATTTTGTGGAAATTAACTGTAAACATGGATATGTAGCAGTGGTTTAGATGGCCTGTATTTACACATGCAGGCACACTCTCCTTACACAGAAACCAGCTCTCCTCACATACTTGCTTTAGGGACTGTGGCACTGACAGTTTATTGTGATTATTTCTGGATTATTCTGAATGTCTTGAGATTTCAGTCACTCAGTTCTGTCTGGAGAAAGCTTCTAACCAAGTCATCTTAGGAAAGCATTTTCGTAGCATACTGGCTGAATCTTTATGGCTTGAATACTAACAACAGGTGTCTCAGATGAATCCTGAAACCATGCCTATCCCTGCTTGCATATCCTGAAATGAGGACATGGTATCTTGTACACTGTTACACAGCTGGCCATATTCAGTTACAGTTGGTTTTGCCTTTCATGTTGTGTTGACCATATTCCAGCTTTATTTAGATGTTTTTTCAGGTATTTTGTGTAAGGTGAAAGATTGTGGGTTTGGGGTTGGATATTTTTGGTGGTGGTGGTTTTTTTTTTTTTCTTCAGATGACAGATTTTCTAGGAATAAAATAGTTAAAACACATAAATTTTCTCGGTTAGTAGTTAAATTTAAATTGTAACAGTTCATAAGCAGGTTGCTAGCTCTAGATTGCAGAAGAGATTCATGTTGCCTGTTGTGAGTATTCAAAATCTTCCCCAGCTGTAACTGATGGGCAGGAAAGCAATCCCCAAAGACATTTATTATGCTGGAGAGGATATTGAGTCTGAGGAGAATGCCTTTTCTGTAGGTATCAGTGGCACAACTAGTCCTTGGCAGGAAATTTTTTAATTGGTGCCAGAATTCAGAATATTCCAAAGGAACTGGAATTGAACTGTATTCGGTTTTAGCCTAAAAGGAAAGTAACAAAGAAAATACCTGAATTCATATGATTAACTTCTGCAAATTTTGTTACAGTCCACATCTGTCTCCCTGTATAAATATGTCACTTATCAACTCTGATCTGACGGTAGGGAAACACCAAAAAATAAAGGGTTAAAGCATCAAACCATACAATTTGTCTACAAGAAATATAGTAACAACATTTTCAGAAAGCCAGAAATTAATATTATTTTTTTCCCCTCATACTAAATTAACAACAACAAAGCCATTCATGCAAAAAATCTAATGGATTGCTTTAGATTTACACTACACTGCTATGCTTCCTCTTAAGGGATTGTATGTATAAAGAAATAATGAAATAATGTGCTTTACTACCCACCAATATGCAGTGCATTAAACAGAATTTGTCAGTTCATCTGCACACATTACATTAGTCAAGCGTCATTTTGCTTAGCAAAGGTACATTAGCTCAGCTCTTTGGGCTGTCAGAATCTTAAAATCTTGCTTCAAATGCAAGGGTAATGGTCACTATAACATGCATTTGTCATTTAACACGAGTAATGCTTGTGCTTTAGTAGCTTTTAGCAAAGTATAGATGTCTGCAAAGGTTGTGGTACAGGTCGGCTCTCTAATACAAAGTGCAAATTCTAACAATTGGTGCCACTTTGAAGTGTGAACTAGATAATGTGTGATCTAAGAAGAGTCAGAGGAAATGTATTTTCTTAGAAGGTTTGTACAGCGGTATATTCATGTCGATTATTAAAAAAAATTAATGTGTTAAAATTCATTCATATTTGTTCCATACAGTCATAAATGTGATTAAAATATTTTTTCTGCATTTAAATATCTATCTAAAACTTTGTGATATTGATAAAATATACTAACTCAATCAGAAATTTAAATCCAGAACATTGATGTTTGTTTTATAAAGGAATGACACAGAAATGTTTGCTCCTATACATTATCCCCTGAAAAATTATTCAAGCTCTTAATCCAAAACTAACTTTTATTTATTGATTGATTGATTGATTTATTGATTTTGGTAGTAGATTAGAGCAGAAGAGTAGCTTCGACAAAAAGAATAACCAATTCAAAGCATATATAATTTTATGACTATGCTTGTCATGAGTTCATGCTGTAAGTAGTTGCACAATTAGCCCAGTCTCTCAGTGCTTACTTGCTTAGTCCCTTTGAAGTGACTTGACTTGACATTATTTCAGGAGAAACATCACAGCTTAGACTATTGTATATCTCTGGCTGGCGTGTTAATGGCTCATCCATGAGGATAGGGCACTATTATGCTTTAAAAAGATTAATGGCCAAAATTAGTTTTCTAGAGACAATTTCCTCTTTGTCTTTAGTTACTTCGCTGAGTTTATGCAGCAGCTATTGATGGTGAGGCGAGCACTTAGACTGGAGTTCAATTCATTCATTCATATTTGCTTATTTATTCATAAATAGATTATTTTAATTACTTGGATGAAAAAAGGTGACACAAACTGCTCATTTGTAATTTGTATCCTGAAAGAAAGTGTACTTTTTTATACTAGAATGAATTTTTTTAAGGATTTGTGATTTAAATGAAAGATGGAAATATTTACCTATTTAAATTCAAGTATACAAAATATAATTACTCTCAGCTGAAACTCCCTCTAGGGTATAGTGTAAACAATTCTTTCATTATATGCATTAAAAACTCAAGTGGAGTGATTATGGCTGAGTTCTCTTCCCTCCAAAAAACATGACTCTTATCAACAAAGATCTTTCAGTACCTTTTTTGGGAGGAATACTATTGGTTTTTGGAATTACAAATTTTCTATTTCCTCTGGCATTTTAAAAAAACCTTGGGTTTTCTTGGCACGTACTTAACCAGACTGATCATGTTCAACTTGTGAAGACTGACTAGTTTGCAGCAGTAGGTGGTATGTGAGATACAGACTTCAGGAAGAGCATGATTTCCATAACCTCTTCAAAGGAAATACATTATAAATAAAATACATTTCTCTGGGGGCTTACAAAACCATTCTGTTTATAATTTAAATTACATTAAGCTAAATAAAATAGTACAGTAAAACCCTCAAGGGAAAAATACTTCATTTAAGTTAGAACAGTACATTACTTCCATTAATTGGAAGTATTTTACTCTCTCTCTAATAGTTTATTTTTAATTGAATATATATAATTAAAAGTATTGTCATTATAACAGGAGTCATTCTTTCCCATTTTGTGTTCCAAGCCCTTCTGTTCTGTAGATCACTATAGTTTTATTTGCCTACCTTTCTTCATTTCTCACTGCTTTATTCCTGGTGACTAACCCACTGAGCATCAGCCTATGACAGAAGATTACCATCGCTGTGTCTCGCATGTTCAACTTAATCAGACTGGAACCGAGACTCTCAACCAGCCTGAAGTTTTGTATGGAAACCACAGAGTGTGAGACTTTCTTCTGTTGGAATATTTTAGAGCCTGCTCATCCAAACCATGCATCTTGCTTCTTCCAGGGTGCTCGTAGGGGTAACTGTTGAGCAGGGGCTGCAAAACAAGCACGAGAATCCGTTAGTCTCTCTATAAATGTAACTTGGAGGCAGAGAGGAGATGCTGTACATACATATATGCACGCGTGTGCGTTTTGTGTATCTACAGATTTAAGGTCATGCATGTTTGTGCATGTGTGTACATGTGATATGCTGGTCTATATATGGTTTCCTTTCTTGTATTGCTATAAATTTATGCCTATTCAGTTTCATATGGAACCTGATAGGATATTCCACTTTAAGTCATATGAAAATAATATGACTTCCAGGAGAGGGTGACTAGGAAAATATTGGAAAACCTCAGTGGACTATCTAATTGTAGGAGTGATTTATTCCACCTTCCTTTTTCACTCCGTGACAAGAGACCATGCAGGCTGAACTAAATCAGGTTATCGTTCTTAACAGCATGGAAGGCAGTAAATCTGTAGTGCTGAGCTCCTCTACTATTGACAGCTTTGCAATATGTAGAAATTGTCTAAGCACATATAAGCTTACAGAAGCTGAAACAGGTTGTATAATAGGAGCAGGCCAGTCCCATATGCTATACTTATTTCCACTTTAGAGTCAGCTTTAAACCATCCACTAACTGCAAATTAATCCCCATTTAAGGTCTAAACCAATCTTTGTGTTTCATATAAATTAATTGCAAGTGATTGAAAATATTGTTCCATGGGAAAATAAATCTTTACAGCTAAATATTAATAATGTTGAAATATAAAAAAGAAAGAAGTTATGCACAAATTTTCTCCTAATTTATAAAATGTTTGCTATTTTTTTAAAGAGCACTTTCAAAAAGTAAGAGTAATCAAAACTAACGCTGGATTGAATAAAAAAAATTGTTGAGAGTTTCATGTTAGACTGAGTAAACCTTGAGGGGGGAAAAGATAGTACAAAATATCAAAACTTAGACATATTTTCTACTGAGCCAGAACCTACAAATTTTATGAAGAAAGTAAAACTTAGTCATAAAAGTCTAAAGAAATTACTTCCTAAGTATATTTTCTAAGATTTTCATTAAAGCTTAAATAAATTTACAGTTTCATTGTATATCCTTAGGAAACATTTATTTTTGCTTTCTGCTTTATAAGATTCTGGTTTTTTTTCTCCAGTATTGTTTGTCTACATTTTAAAACTAGCTTTTGTTCCTATTATAAACAGTCACCATGTGATTAAATAATAGAGGTAATGACCTTTGTAATGAAATGCCGAATTTACTTTACAGTGGCAAGCAGGAATTGATCTGAGTTTTTCTGTATTGTTTTTAACTGTCTCCAAATTGGAGGTACTGGTGGACAAGAAGCTCAACATGAGCTGGCAGTGTGCGCTTGCAGCCAACCGTATCCTGGGCTGCATCAAAAGAGGTGTGACCAGCAGGTCGAGGAAGGTGATCCTGCCCCTCTACTCCGCTCTTGTGAGACCCCACCTGGAGTACTGCGTCCAGCTCTGGGGGCCCCAACATAAGAAGGACATGGACCTGTTGGAGCAAGTCCAGAGGAGGGCCACAAAGATGATCGGAGGGCTGGAGCACCTCTCTTACGGAGGCAGGCTGTTCAGCCTGGAGAAGAGAAGGCACTGGGGAGACCTTATAGCAGCCTTCCAGTGCCTGAAGGGGCCTACAGGAAAGCTGGAGAGGGACTGTTTGCAAGGGCATGGAGTGACAGGACAAGGGGTAATGGCTTTAAACTAAAAGAAGGTAGATGTAGACTAAATATAAGGAAGAAATTTTTTACAATGAGAGTGGTGAAACACAAAAAGGTTGCCCAGAGAGGTGGTAGATGCCCCATCCCTGGAAACATTCCAAGCCAGGTTGGACAGGGCTCTGAGCAACCTGGTCTAGTTCAAGATGTCCCTGCTCATTGCAGGGAGTTTGGACTAGATGACCTTTAAAGGTCCTTTCCAACCCAAAGTATTCGATAATTCTATGAAATTTATTCAAAAATAGTTTTCATTATGCAATTACTTTGCAGCGCGGTTAATTTTTTTTTTCTTTCTTATCTCCTATCCCTTTCCACCAACTTTAAAGTTAATAGAGGATAATTTGATGATTTTACTAAATGTATATGCATATATCATGACATATTTTGTTTAGCATTCTGTCTGGGAAGGCTTGTGGTAGGCTAAATAAAAAGGTAATTCCTCATTAAAAATCTGAAAGTGTGCAATGGAAGTCCATCTTTCCGTAGATAAATATATGCTTGTATGGCTAACTAAAATTCAACATGCTAAGGTAGTTCAGGTCCTAATCTCAGGGCTGACTGCATGATCACAACAAAGAAACAAAAGCCCCTGGAGAAATTCAGGTTGGTAGCAAACACTGGAGAGGTGGGATGGGAGGGCACCAGTCGCTCCGTCCCCCTCCCTGGCTGTCGCTGCGGCTCTCTCCCTCATGTTGCCTGCTTGTCTCCAGACTCACAGTACACGAGGTGACGGTCACATTCTCCTTGTAACTCCTCACGAGCGAGGACTTAAAGAGTTATTCATTATCATAGTAACGTAATTTTAGGATTTTGCTGAAATGTCTATATGTAGTTGTCATAGAGGTGCATAGCTAAAGCTGTGAGGTAACTGGAGTTTCCTTTAACAAGGATCTGCAAGACTTTAAAATGAGGGTTTGTTCTGAATTCGCAAATTTTTCCCTTTGATTATTTGTGCACTTTATCATGCGCTCTGTCTTGATACGCACACAGCTGCCACCCAGCCATGCTCTGAATGACAGCAAGGCACTAGATTCATGTATTTTATTCAGAGTCCGAGTCATAGAACATAGTTGCAAGTTCACCAAATCTGTTGTTTCAATGCAATTTATAAGTAAAATCAGCTTTCAAATAGAAAATGTGGAAAGGAAAATCTTTTAATTCCAAAATGTCCAAAAGTTTCATTATAAAATATTTTCAACCTTCTGTACATATGATGACACCTTACCTGGTCTGTTTTTCTAGTTACATTGCTCTGAACAGCAATCTCATCTCACATTTGTGCCTTTCATATCGTCTTTCATGATGGTATAGCACTGTCTTGAAATATCCCCTCAAAATCATACTCTATTTTTATTCTTATTTTGAACACCGTAGTGAGCAAGTGAAAATGAAAGATTGCAGTCCTAAAGTCAGGTATACTTCTGGCTGTGTTAAGTTACTTAAACGTATAAAAATGTTTTTAACACACATATGTAACGTAAAACATACTGCATTTTTATAGATGTTAGCCATCTCTTTCTTGGTTTCTTATTTGGCCTATGAGTTTTCTGGGGAATGTATTGTGTCTGATGTGTTGGTGGCTGCTATCAAAATACAAATAATAAAAGGTATCATAGTGGAGGTGTTGGTCCAGCTGCAGTTAGTAATGAATGTTGTTTTGAAGCAGAGAATGTAGGAGGAAAAGAAATGGTCCAAACAAAGAAGCTGCATTTGTATTTTTTTTCCTGGGATTTATTCTATTTTAGACATCAGAAGAATAATTGATTATAAGCTTTACGTTCAGTTCTTGGGTACAGCGTATCACTTGTGCATGAAAGCTAGAGGGGTTCCCAGTCAGCTCTAGCAAGATGGTGACTGCTGATTTGCCTGGTGCTGGGTGAGTTACCAAGCTTATGCTTTCATGTCAGCGCATATCTTCCGAAAAATGCTTGCATTTTATTGGGATACTATTGCAGAGCTGATCATACCAAGTAAGGTGCCAAGGGCTGATTCCCTAGGGTATAGCAACTGTCAACGTCGGCCCCTGCATTGATTTAAATCTAACTTAATATAGTTGTTTGCATCTGACCAAAAAAAAAAAATTCTTCAATGTTCAAAGCATTTTAAAATCTCTGTCGGTGCAGTGAGGATTTTGAATAGGTGACTTTGACTGAAGCTCATTATTTCAGAACAAATTAAGCAGGTCCTAACAGGCTTGGAGCATGCACTGATACAGTGTGCATGAGAGAAGAGTTAGAATCACGTTCACTGCAACCCGTAATTACTTTGTTGGTGAGTTTATAAAACTTATCCTAGTGATTGATAGAAAAGAAGAAATTAATAGTATTACTTTTTTTATGGAAGATATTCCATCCCTTATGTTAATTTATATTAACAGGTTGACTGTGTTGACAGACTGACACTAAGGAATGAAGCTTATGAATGACTGTCCCTACGTGTAAAATGAATGATTCACTATGATTCTTCAATTTCAAACTTTGCTCAAAATTAATTAATTAAAGGATTTATTTAATTAATTAAAAGCATCAATGTCATTGCTTTGATGCTTATCTTAAAGTGAAGTGAAAAATATTTTCAACAACAGCACAACAAATCTACAGAGCCAAACTGTGGCCCAAGGGATGCCCAAGAGAAGGTATTGCAGCACTTGGAAAAGATCGATAGAGTTGTACAGCTGAGAGCAGAGCTTTCTGTGGCATGGTGACAAGGACTCAGACTCAGTAACCCAAATGCCCTCTGCTTCTATTTGTAACCAGCAGTCTGCCCAAGCACTTTCAAGATTTGTTTCATTTTACCTCTGTGCACACTTTTTAGCATTTGCCTCAGATTTTTCCACTGCTCTGTGACATCCACGGGGTCTGATGACTAGGGTCTCAAATTCTTGTGTGTAATCATGGACCATTTCCTATGTAATCGCTAGGTGACAGAGCTGCAGGCAACACAGCTTGAAAGAGAGGGCTTTTCAGCCTGATTTTCAGGTGAGCTCTAGGCACCACTCCTGTACCACTTCATCTAAGGTTATTGCAGCCCTGGTGTGACTGTGCAAAGGGTTTTGAACAGCTGGAGGCTCAAGTGGGCTGAAAAACATATACTGGACTGCTCAACAGCTGGCATTTACCAGCTTGACTGACTTGTAAAAGAAACTTGAGAAACAACATTTTTGACACACAATTTGTCAGTGACATTTGTATTAAATGGATATAATGCCTGTCTTCAAAAGTACCAAGCCAGATCTTGCAGCTGTGTTACTCTGAATAATTTTTAAAAGTGTGTCTTTCCTAATAAGAACTAGGTATATGTATAGGTTCCTGAGGAAAGAAACAACAGGTGTTTCATGTCAGTCGTCTTTTTTTCATATGGGGAACATCAAGTTGAAGATTGGCTGTGATATACTACATTCTTTAATTTCTCTGTCCATGGAAAATAAATTGCATTGTATACCAAGGTATTACCTAGTGCATTTGGAGAAGAGGATGTGGACTCTTAAGCTTCTGGTCTTCTGTTTGCCCAAGCCTTTTCTACTTTCTTGACACTGTATCCATTCCTAGTGATTCCTTTTCCTCTAAATAGCAGCCAAGGTTGACTAATGTCATTCATTATTATTATCATCCGTTATCTTTATGCATCTGTCTTTTTGGGACTATGTGGATTATATGCCTAAAACCCAATCAGGATTAATAAAGACTTAAAGTACCGACAAATCTATTTTCTTATTACTTTTCTTTTTATTTGGGGAAAACTCAGAAACCTAAGGACTACCAATCCATACATCACTTTTTCTCTCTAGCCAACATATTTTGCATTAGCAGGGGTTCTATTAGCAATTTTTTGGTTATTTGTAGTTGCTGAAGAGGCCTTTGGGACAAACTGTACCAAGTAGCTACCAAAAATATATAGGGTTGTGTAGTTCATTAGATGTCATTAAATGCTTAAATTAGATCCTTAGTGCACACATGTACAATCATTACTACTTGTAATATGTATCGACAGCTTTAGCTTTAAAAATTTAAGCTCAAGCTCTGTAGTAGCCACTGTCATTAATTTGCTCAGACTTTTTCTCGGTACATACAGGGATTTGTTGAAGAGCATCAATAATAAGTGGGATATTTGCTGAGGTTTCTTCCTCTTTCGAAAGGTAGTTTTAAATTTTATTTCAGTGGTTTCAGTGGCTCTGATTAGCTTTTGGCAATTTAAAGAAATGAAAAGACCAAATTTGAATTTGGAAGAAATGCCTGTATTCTTCTGGGCCCTGTTTTCTGCTAACGCTGTCTGTGGAGTAGAACAATTCTACAGGAGAGTATCTATCACTTATACTAAAATAGAGAATCAAGGAAATAAAACTTCAAAACCTTCAAGACAAGAAGGTAGGGAGCTGCCTGGAAAACAGAAATATCTTTAGAAAAATGATTTCAAGTTGCTAGGACTTATTTCTAAGTGGGGGGAAAAAAGAGAGAGAGAAAAGATGTTATATATAACAACTCTTAGAGGAGATAGGACTTCATCCTTTACAAGTCCTGTGGAGGACCCCTCTATGCTAAGCTACACAGAATGTAATCTGCCTCTGAAAGATGAAAGGATGAGGTGAGCCTGCCAGAATTTAAGCCTCTGCTACCAGGGAGTCTGGGTTTTTCTACCTTAGTGATTAGATCTTGAAACTACTTTCTCTGCCTATAAATCTCTCTAAATCATTGCTTTAAATAATTGTATACAAATTGACTGTATCTGCATGAGGTAGTGAGGAGTCTCTATTATTTCAGTGCAGGAACCAAGAGGATTGTGTGTCAGGCATTTGAGAAAAACACCGACTGTTCTTGGTTGGTTTCTTCTTGCTCAGTCCTTTGTCTTTTAGGATACTTGCAGCATACATAGTAATACAGCTTTCATTTTCCAGTTCAATTTCTGATGTAGGGATTTCTGATCCCAAAGTATAGGGATATATATTTCTTATATATCAGATTTAGAAAGTTCCTTGCAGATTAAGCTAAAGGGATTCATTTCCTTATCGATGTATTTATGTATGTATGCATTTGTTTGTTTTATTTGTTACATTTACCCTCAGGACTACAAGTTTAAAACCCGTAGAATTCTTTTGTTCCACTTCTGTGAGGCTTAAATAAGCATAAGATAATGAAAATACAGAAAAACAGGTGACTGCTTTTGGTCACCTGTTAACTTAATAGTTAAAAAAGGCTGGCCTTTGTATTCGGAGTTTTATATATAAAAGTAGTATTTAAAAAAAAAAAAAAAACAACATGGTATACAATTAATATGAATACATCTTTTTCTGAAATTTATGATGAAATGTAATAGCATATATTTTCATTTCAATGACAGTCTATATCTTCTCTATTATCACAAACTGACTTTTTAAGTTCAACAAGATCAGATATATCAAATATTTTTGCATTTTTTTTTAATTAAAAAAAATCATTTACTTTGAATTTTTCATATAGCGTGATATAAATAACCTAAGTAGTAACTTGTTGCATCTAGGAATGAAATGTTTCTGTAAGCTCTCTGGTTACATCAATTTTGAGAAGAATGTCAAAGATTTTCCCACATAAAAGCAGACAGAATAAGTGAGAGCTCAATGTTTTGGTTTCAGTACTGCTTCCTTTCCAGCTCTTTTCAGTGGTCTGGCTATTAGTGAACTATATGTGTAGATTTTTATGTTTTCAACCTTTATGTCATTGCTGTTGTGGATGGAAAGCACATGCCAAATACTAGCCAGATCTTTGCTTTTCATTAATTAAATATAAAAATGTATAGAAGAAAATAGAGGAGACTAAAATTGATTAATGCCTTGTTTTTATAAGACAAATGTAATAGCACTATCTTCGTGAAAATTGTGTGAAGGAGTAATTAGGTTGTGGGTTTCTGGAAGTGTCTAAAGGAGGTTAAACTATCAACAAGATTTTAGATTATTATTTTAATATAAAATAACCTATGTCTAAGAGTTTCCTGACCCAGAATACTAAACATACAGGATGTCGGTAATGGCTGTAAATTCAGTTGTAAGTGAGGACTAGGTCAGAGAGGAGAAGCATGTGATTTCTGAGTTTTGTGCCAGCAGGAGGGACACGAACCCAGGATTTTTCTGCCCCATTTACAGGGAGCTGAGTAGCAGCAGCAGTATTGCACTGGGAAAAGCTGTGCATTCCTTCATTTCTCCCCTTTGTGCAGATTTATGAAAAGCAGGGTGTTCGGGATAGTCCAGCTTATCTATTTTTCATCAGGAAAAAACAAGCACGATCAGTCCTGTGTGTGCAAACACAGCTTGTAAAAACACGGGCATCTGGCTGACAGTGACTGAATGGGCTTATACGTGTGTTTCACAAATGTAATAGACCATGGAAGCAGAACATTTATTTGATATTGTTCATCTCAGCATAGTACAGTTGACTTTTATTTGCAACTTCTGATAATGACTGGATAGGAAGCATGGATAAACTGTGGGAGATTGCCAGCTCAGATGGGATCTCAGTAGGCAAGGACTTGAGAGCACAGCTGTCTGAAGGCAAGCGTGGCTCCCTCTTATCCACAGGTGCAGATGCCTGTATCAATGTATCTGTTGCTATGCTTAGCCCTCCACAGAGATATATGACAAATGGGCAGGAGTAGATATAGTCTAAGCTTCAGTATGATTTTAAAGTTTAACTAATGGTCATAGATCAGTATCACAAGGAACAAATTCTACAAAATCAGCACGATAGACAAGTGACCTGTTCAACCTGTTCAAAGTATGACTTCTTAGAGCAGATTGTGTTAGAGCAAGCTGGCAGATAATACAAGGAACAACGTTGCTGTAGCACAAAATTCACATGATGTGAAAGTATAGCTGTCTAATGCCAGTATGATTTCATTATTCCATTTTAATAGTTGAAAAGTAAATTATGGTGTAATATTCTTCAAAAGTCACTAGAAAAAAATCTTCAGTAATAGTACTATGCTCAGAGTCCTTCCTGATCTCTAGTCAGGATCAGTCATTCTAAATGTATGATTTATTTTTTTTAATAAACTATTTCCTGTTACAAGGACTGGAACAGGAAAACAGCAGAACATACATTGAAACTCTTAATCAGGGGTTGTTTAGGGACTTTTCTAAATTTGGATCATAATACACACTCTTATCTAGTAAGCAGTAGGGTTTGCAAACACAAAGCACTTCTTGTTTTATAGTGGACATGTTGATTGCTTGCTAGATGCTGTTCTCCATCGCTTTTAATGCTTTCCTTCCCTTAGCAATATTGTAATATCTTTTGGATATAAATTGATCACTTATATGCAAAGAAACACGTCTGGTATTGCGTTCTGTTGTGGAAAGGGTTTCATGAAGCATTCACACTGCTAAAGAAGGATAAAAAGTGTTGAGGCGAGGTTGTGCTGTTCTTTATTTCTGTGGGAATTCATTCCTTGTGTTCTGGCTAATTTCTAGGAAATTTTTATCTACTTCCCATGTATTCAGTATCCCTGCAGCAATTTCTATTATGCCAAAGAGGTAAAGTCGTATGTTTGTAAAAAGACCAAGTCCCTAGAGGACAACTTGAAGTATTACTCCCAGATGGATCAGCCTGAACAATGCATTGCCAAAATGCAATCATGTTTAGGGACCTGCCCATTAGGCGATACTGCCATTAGTGTTTATGAAATATTTGTTGTGCAGCTGAAAATATCATGTAGTATTCTTTTCTATTCACTATTGCATGCCATGTAACACTGAAATCCTCTCTTTTGCTCTACATGAAGTTTCCTCTGTAAATTGCTTTCCCTCAAAAAACAAAGCTTCTGCCCTCCTGTCTGTCCCTTCTTAGTCCGAACTGGGACAGGTTAAGGGAATTTGTCACAGTGGAAGCAGTGGAAGAGCTTCAGAAAGCTGGTGAGCGAATAGATGATTAACTCTTGCTGAGCTCTGTTGCTGCTTGCTCATGAGCATGCAGGAGGGAGATACTTTGAATGAAGGAGAAAATTGCTTGGTTTTCACACATTCAGTGGCATCAGAAACCTCCACCCTACTCAAGACATATGTATAGGAAAAACCTCTGATACGCTACAAATGCTGCTGCCACTCACTCAGCCATTAGGAAGCCTTCTTCCACTAGATTTTAATTTTTGATGAGGTGAGAAGAAATATAATATTTGTAAAAACAAAGAATTAACCAAGGGACATTTTACATTTATATCAGATCTTTCCATTTCTGTGAGAGCAAGGTCACCTTGCTTAAATAAGCAAAATACTGACTGGCTTCCCATCCTTTGCAAATGAAACTATCTAAAAAGCACCTTCATAAAAGTATCATCAACATGATATCATAGTTGTTGTATCTTGTGAATCTGCACAACACACTTATTCAGTCTGCAGGCCAGAAGACTATTGCTATCTCTATCCTAACTTTGAGGATTCAGTTAGTCAAAATAAGCTCCTTCGATCTTCCATGCTTTCATCTTCTGTGCTTTATCACCTGTAGTTGAGGCTCTTTGAACTTACTGTCAATCCATTATTATTCATTGCCTACTTAAGAGTCTTCAATTATATCTATGCTGTTCACAGATACCAGCAAAGAAATCTTAATATAATGTGTTTCAGAGCTAGCTGAGGCTACGTACCTTCAAATGCTAGGAAACTTTTATGAAAGTTCAGAACCTTATTCAGCCTAAATATGTATACAGATTTATATTGTTTAAGTAAAGATGGAAATAAATCTGAACAATTTTAATTCCATGTAGGCAATGTAGCAGAGTAGAACTAGTGAGTGGATGGCAGTGTTGTCTGTAGAAAAAATAGGAACAACCTGGTTTCAATGGAATTTTCTTGGGGAAGTGGGAGGAAGGAGAGCACAGATTCAGAAAGCACCAAACAGGAGTAAGAAAAAGTTGGCCCATCTCAGAAAAACCCAGTTGCTTAAAACACACTGGAGTGTTTTAGTCTAGAGAAGACAAGGCTTTAGGGAGACCTTTATTGTGACCTTTCAGTACTTAAAGAGAGTTTACAGGGAAGATGGAGAGAGACTTTTTTACCAGGGCCTATAGAGATAGGATAAGGGGTAATGGTTTTAAATGAAAAGAGGGTAGATTTAGGTTAGATATAAGGAAGAAATTCTTTACTATAAGGGATGGTGAGAAACTGGAACAGGATTCCAGAGAAACTGTGGATGCCCCATCCTTGGAAATATCCAAGGTCAGATTGGATAGTTTTGAGCAACCTGATCTGGTGAATGATATCCCTGCCCATGACAGGGAGGTTGGACTATAAGACCTTTAAAGGTCCCTTCTAACCCAAACTGTTCTGTGAGTCTATTATTCATCCTCTGATTCTAGGTAGAACACAATCTGTGCTTTGAACCAGTCAAGTAGAGGGTTTGAATTGATATCTCTGTATTCTCATGTAAAAACTCCAGACCATGTGTTAGTAGATACTCTGGTAAATATCGGTCTGTGTATCTTATGTATACTTTTAAAAAAATAGATTTCACTTCTGTCCTAATGAAGAACAGAACAATGCAACCGTAATCTCTCAACTGTTTTTGAGTATGTGAGGACAATTTTCCAATAAGATACTTGAGTATGCATTTTTGTTTTCAAATGTGATCTCAGCACAGGAAAGAACATTTCACTTTCTTTTCCCAGTTTTCTGATTTAAAGGGTGGACACAATAATATCTTTTTATGAACTCTCAGAGAACTCTAGAGACTGTTGAGTCATATGCTACTACATTTGCTTGTAATACCCTAATTCTGGTTAAGAAATTTGTTCTTAGATCTGTATAATGATTTTTTCCTGCATCCTGTTTTATCTTTTGAGAGAATCACTATAATCACCTGTCTGCTTTACCCCCAGACTAAGTTAATTTCATAGACCCTTTGTGCGGGCTTAATATGAAACTGTATTCCCCGGTCTCTCTGTTTCTGTGTGAGCGATTTTCAGACTTCCTTCACAGACCAAAAATGCTGCACTTACATAATGTGGCAAACCCTCCTAATCTGCCGTGGTTTTAAGACCACACTCTTCAGTTTCTCCAGAAATTTTCTGAGATGGGCTCTAGATAAAGTTTTAAATCTGTATTGTTATGCCCTTTTAAAGGACAGCTCTTCCCGTTACAGTAGGGAAAAACATTGGCTGTATTTCAAAGTTGAAAACATATGTAAGCATTTCTTAGCTTTTCTATTCCTGTTCCTACTTTTATCTCTCATTGCTTTAATGTAGCTATGCTAAATGGATTAACTTGTGTTCACTACAAATCAAAACCTTCACAAAGGGAACCCCATATCTGTGGACTTCTGTGAGAAATCTTGATATCCTCCTGCAGCCCATGTTTTCCGCCTAATTTTCCTCTTTTCAGTTCTGTCAGCCACAGAGATGACTGGGAAATACAGTTAACACAATCATTGCTATCTTATTCCCAAGTCACCACCCTGCTTTGTTTTTTTTAATCTTATATACAGTAACCTATCCTAACTTGAATACTGTGTGTGAGACAGACACCAAAAAAAAAAAAAAAAGTAAAAATAGCAGATGGGTTTTAAAAAAAAAAAAAAAGATGAACAAGAGGAAATTTGTTTGGTGGTTTGTTTGTTTGTTTTTTTTTTTTCTTTGATCGAGAAAGCTGTATTTTGTCAAATATTGTTTTCTTAATGTCCTAATCCCTGGGACTGTGAAGAAGTTTGCCTCTGACTCTTTGTCTTTAAGATTTTTTTTTTTTTTTTTAATATAAATAGAGCTATTTGAAAGTTGTCAGATTCTATCTTTCTGTGCTTGCAGAGATATTCCAGGAAGAAGAGGACAGTTCCCAAAAGAGCATCTCCCTATTTAACCAGAGTTAAGGCGAGTTACGCTAGTGATTAGATTAGCCTATCACACATACTTTTCTTTCCGGATTAATTTCCTGTGTGATTTTCATCTGGTTTAGATAACAGTTAAATGATGTTTGTAGACCTTCTGATCCATGACTATGAATTTTTTTTCCTAAATAATACATTATGCCAGCACCTAATCAAAGTAGCTGAGCCAAGGACTGATCCAATGACAGGCTGACTTTGGAGCAGTAGGGAAGAAAGTGGGGAACTGTTGTGATTTTCCCTGTGCTTAGCATAAACATGTGTTTAAAGAGTCAAAGAGAGACAGCATAGTCATCTGTAGGTAGCAGGAGTAGATTTATTATATATGCCAAATTCCAAGACAGAGCTCAGTTTCCAAGGCTTCTGGGTGGGATTTCAGATCAAAGCATAATTGCTTTGGTTATGCCCATTGTGAGATTTTTTGAGTAATTGTATCTTATACGTGAAACTAAAAAGATGTCTTAAGATCCAGACTCTACAAAAGCATGGAGGAAACTAAATGACACCTTGCTGCAAACTGAAATAGCTACAGTTTGCACATATCTAGTATTTTTCATCAAAGTAAAAAATATCCAACTTGATATCTAGTAGTCTAACACAGGACAGCATATTTTGTGTTCCTGCCAAATAGTTCTGTCACACAGGTGACTCTTCAGTTTCCTGCAGTAAAGTTGTATTGCTGTTGAATTTCCTGCTTGACTACCCTGACCTCCTTCTATGACAAGGATGAGGGAAAGGCTGTGGATGTTGTCTAGTAGGACAGTAAGGGGCAGCATCTGCTGGTACTGCAGATGACTGCAGAACTACAAAGTGCCTAAAGCCAGTTTACATTTCCAGGGGGTTATTGGGACCTCTGGTCCCTAGTCTTGTTTTTAGCCTCGTTTCCTAGTAGAGTTAATTGAATCAATAATTCCCTGTGGTGCTCTTTGTGTGAAGCTCCTTGGAGGAATGAAAGCTATCCAGGAGAGCAATCATGAGAATTTTGGTGGCAGCACTGAGAACAACAGTGGCCTTCCCAGAGGTGCCATCCTCTTAGTAAAGAGTAACTATTATTTTCATAATTACAGTCAGCATTGTTCCTGCGTAGGTGAGAACATCCTTAGATCTCATCTTTGTTTAGAGATGAATTGGTTCCATTTTGCCAAGCTTCTTGGTTGATACCATTGATATTTAAGGTAAGGAGAACTTAGAGCATTGATTAAAAAAAATATGTATAGTTTGTCTCAAAGATCAATTTTAAATTTTTGAATTACTAGTTTTTCCTTCTTAGCTTTCAATTAGCAAGGTGAAAAGAACATGGTGGCATCATGAAAAGTCCTATAAAATGTATGTTGGTCTGTTTTCAAAGTAGGCTGTGGAGTTTTTATCTACCAGGCTATGATAAACTGATTGCTATATCTACAGTGTAATCACTTGAGATAATATGCCTCACATAAACATCTCACGGCTGGCTTAGAATTGCTGGATCTGGGATAATTAGAGAGTTCAGTTCAAGTTAGCAGCCTACATATCTGCCCAGCTTCTCAGACAGGCTTGTGCAGTCAGTGTGTTAACTAACCTTGGGCATCATGTTGCTGCAGCTGTCATTAACCTTTGGTATCGTCAAATTAAAGCCTCTTTGCCCTTGTAACTATTAAAACTTCTAGAGTTTTAGTTGAACAGGAAATGCAAAATGGACTGTCAGCGTTGGCCTTTGCATTGAGTTTCTGGGGATGTGCACACACCATTTCACCAATGGATTTTTGGCCAAATTGAATCAGCCAGCTATTGTTTAGCTTAGACATTCGAACTGAAAACGATAGTAAAATACTTTTGTGTATCTGGGTTAATCTCAGACTTTATAGCTACACTTAAAGGTAGATACAAGATGAATAAACATCCGGTAAGTGTCTTTAGTGTAGTAATACACTGGATTCCTTTTAATTTAAAGCACCGTGTTCTGCAAACCATACTGACAATGGTCATATTGGATTTTAAATTATGCCAATTACTCTGCAGTGTCTTAATCTGTGGAACTAAATTTGCAGGCTTCTCTTAGGCTTTCTGTGGCTCTGAAAAGCCAATTCCAGGGAATATATAGCAAGACCTGACGTTTTTCTTTCATATAATACATCTAAAATGTCAAAGCCATTCTGAGCACAGCCAGAATACATTTTTAATTAGGGTCTGCAACCTCAAACTAGAAAAGGTGAACTACGTTGTCATCTCTGCCCAGAGAGCACATATGAGTTGTTCCAGCAGGAGGCCCAGGCTGAGTAGAAGATGGCTCTTCTGGAGATTTCAAGCTTCAGAGGCTTGATTTTGCCAGCTAATCAACTAAGGAGCAATGACAGAAACACTGCACCCACTATCACAATTCAGAGTTGTGCTTCAGCAGGCAGTTGCTCCGTGATGTTACACACCTCCAGAGACGTTTATTTTCCTGCCTTTTGGTCTGTGTGCACATGCTGGTTACTTTTCTTATCTGGCTGATGAGGACTGCAGTTTAGTACATGGTTAGTGTGCGCGAGTTGCAGCCTCGCATCTTCGCTACCCCTGCTTAGTCCCCTTTGGAATAAGCTGTCCCTTCGTGATATATGCAGTGCTTTACATACAGTCACATGGGAAAATAGATTCTCTGTGAGTTCCCCTCATAATCCTATGCCATGATATGGTTAAGCAGAATTTAATAATAAAATATGTGCTGAACTCGGCTTCAGCATAAAGGGGAATTCCTGCATGGCCCTTTTCAAATTAGAAGACCATCTATGTTTTATTTATTTGGCCTTTTGTGTTTATTTGTTGAGGTTTTGGGGTATTTTTTAAGCATTCTCAGACGCTTAACTCTTCTAGATCCATGGTTTGCATATATGTCATCAAGACAGCCTATTTATCTTCTGCTTCTGTTGATACAACAGCTGTTGATACCAAATAACCTCTCACTTTACAAATTCAATTTTTGAGGAACATATTTACCCCTTTTGCTCTCATTAAATGGGAATATAACACTTGTGTATTTCTCCCTGGGTGCAAATAAGGAAAACTGTGGTCTTAAAACAAAATTGATATGTAGAACAATCTTCTCTACTGATCTTTCCGCCCTTTCCATCTCAAATTGCAAATTAAAAATTCAATAACCCAGATGTATTTATATAACATTACAACATTTTTAAACTTAAGAAAACAAAAACTAAACCACTGTTTTGCTGGACTTTGATGAAGGATAAACTTGGCCTAAACATTGCTTTTGAGGCAGGGTTTTTTTGGTTGTTTGTCTGATTTTGTTTGTTAGGACTTATTATGTGCTGATATTATATAAATACATCTACGTTATTGCATTATTGTATTTGTAACTGGAGAGCAGCTGGAATCAGGAGGCAGAAAACATCTCTGGGATGAGAAATGCTACTGTGAGAGGACTCGCGTGTCAGTAGTGTGTGTCAGCAGGGCACTGGGCGTGAGCACGACGTTCAAATCATGCTCCTGCAGGATGGGGCTGGTACATCACCATGATGCTGAATTCAGACTTGTGCAAGAATCTGGCATGTTTCAGGCCCTTAGATGCCATTCAGAATAACCTCCTCCGGATTAAAACCATGGAAATATAAAAAGGAAAGTAGACTTTACAAAACTGTGGGATGTGCCTGCAGAACTTAGCATTAGAAAGTGTTTCAAGATGCAAAGTAAAGTTATATTTTTCCTGGATCATATTACAGACAACATGTTGAAACTACTTTATAGGATGTTCTGTGAGCCATTTACAGTAAGTCTTCCTTGGTTCTAATAATAACCACCTTTTTCTAAGTCAGTGCAGGGCGTACAATTGGTATGACCTTTTACCACCCTTGCTTTTGTTTATGGTCATTAGTTTTATATTATTAGCATGTATCTTTTTGGGGGGGTTTGGCATAAAGGAAAACACAAAGAGAAAGAAAATAACATTATAATGAACAATCACAATTTTCCTATTTTTTTAATGTTTATTCATACCTAGTATGGCAAATTCATTTCTCCTCCTGCCTAGAAAATTCAGGACATGATTAAAGTGAGTATATGCAATAAAGATGCTAATCCATGGTAGATTTCTCAAGTAATACTTATGGTTATAATGCAAGCTTATTTCACTGAAACTGAACAGGTATTACTTTATATGGACAAAGTCAAAACTTAACTCATTAAATTATATATTGTCTATAATAAGAAAGGTTTAAAGTTCCCTAATCTCAGTATTTATCAAATTATATTTAATGTATTCCAGATGCTACAATTAATCTTCCAAAAACATATGGAAGAGTTCTGTCTTCTCCTAATCCATCTATTGGTGTCCTTTCAGTTACAGCTGGACTGCTTTGAGTCCATGTATATATTTTCAGTTACTTGTTTTTTAAGGTAACTTATTTCTGGATTATTCATAGTTTATTCTATCTTTCAGTCAATCACTGGGGGGAAAACTATGTAATTATCAGGACCAAATTATTTTCAGACCAACTATTTTATAATCATTGAATGGTTTTAAAGGCCATAAGATACAAATAATGCTGCATTTTTTAGTATTGCACTAAATGCAACATATCCAATATACATATATGAAATATTTCTTGCCTCAAAATGATTAAAATTATATGAAATAGTTACTTTTGACTTCTAATTCAGTGTCTACTCATAATCTTTTGGCAAGGGTATGAGCCCTGGACATATCAAGTCTTAACCAGCTCTTCACTGCAGAACACCAGCTATTGCAAAACTATATTTTTGGGTGCTATACTTTCTTACAAGAGCTTAAACTGTGAAGCTAGCACCTTTTACCATAGATAGGAAATGGCACCTAAAAAGCCATCACACTGCTTGGGAATCTGCATAAAAGAGCCACCAGGAAATGCTGAGGGAGACGGGGTCTTCGTCCCACCTTTCAAGCAGAATAAAGTGAAACATCATCTTGCACTCATGAATTTTCTGCAGTATTTTCAGTTAGAAGCCTTTGGTACACTCTGTAGCTGGAGGAAAAAAGTATCTACTGCTTATCAGTTAAAGCATTTGCCAAGGTTTGAGCCAGCAGAGCCCTCCTTGCCTAAAGCACCAAAGCTCAGCAGTGCCTGCAGAGCTAGTGCATTGTGGGGCTCCCCTCCCCTCTAACAACTTGAATATTTTCATGTAAATGCAAAGATTTGCAGTTTGTATCATCTCTGTTTCATTTTGCAGCCAGTTTGGTGACTTCTCTGAAATCCTGACCTCATGGCAAGATGTCAGGGAATGCCAAGGAAAAGGGCTGTGTGCTACTCCCTCTCTTTACATGTTTTGGGGGCTTGGTTGCAAGGATGGGGGGTGTGGTTTTGTGTGTTTTTTGAAGGAGGTTGTGGGTTTGGAATTTCCCCCCCCCCCCCCCTTTAGGGCATAATTTTGAATTAAGTAGCACATAATCAAACAAAGTTATTGAATTCTGCGTAGTGTCTCTATAACTCAGTGTTATGAAGAAAACCTTCAGTCAAGCGTGGTTTTAATGACTGTAAACTGATGCCGAAATACTAATGGGTTTAAAGGATTTCATCCTCTCAGGTCTTTCGGAGAGTAATGTAAAGTTTTTAGTTTTCCTTGGCTATTTTTTTTCTTTTGAAAAACTTTTCATTTTCAAATATCAGTGTGTTTCCTACTTTTGGTACACTTGAAGGGTTTTTATGCTTTGTCAGCTCTCAGTTTTTTCAAATGACCTGATTATCCCTATACAACATTGTTCGTACAGGGAAGGAAGAGGAGTGGGAATGACGGCAGCATAACAACTGAGAGAAGAGAGAGAGAGGACTGAAAGATGTAGACTAGAATCCTTACAGTTAAGGCTCCATGGTAATTGAGGTTGAATTATTTCAATAAGTATGTCTATACCTAACTTGAAATATCAGTAAATGGGATGGAAGTTTTGTTTAAGGAATGGTCAATATTTCACTTACTTAACTTCCCCCAAAAGTCTCTTATTTCTGCAGAGTTTTAAGATTGATGATACCTTCTTGTGTTCGATATCCGGGGAGCGTTGCAGCAGTGAATGCCATCTCCCTGCTACCTGCCTGTGGCAGAAGGACTTTAGCTCATGCCTGAGGGAAATTTCTTTGCATCCTGGCACTTGATGTTATCAGTCATCGACACTCACAGCTTGGTGGGAAATACATCTTTTTTATGAGAGGCTTAGGTTTGCTCCCAGCTGAAAGGATTTTGTCTGCACACTATTTATTGGTGTTACTTTCTTCTTGAGAAATAATGTGTTTCCCACCTCTCAGGTTAGCTTGAGACCACTCTCTGTACAAAAAAATTCTATATAAAATTCTATGGTCTGTAGAAAATCAAAGGCTCCTTCTTAATTGTCATAGGTAGCTTGTAAATGTGGTGAGGGCATCCCTACTCCAGAGCTTCTCTGCCCCAGCAGCTGTCCTCAACAGAGCAGTCTCCACAGGGGAGCAGAGGCAGGACCTCTGTCCCTGGGCCGGCCCTGTGCTGCAGTCCCTGCAAAGGGACCCTTCTTGGTCCTTTCGTGCAGGAGGAGTGACTTGGAATACAGTTGTGCCTGTGGTATTTACTCTTCCACCTTCTTGTGCTCCCTAGACTGGATTATAAAGTCAGGAGCTTCCCTTTTCCTGGAGATTGTCTCTAAATTTACATTTTTACTATGTTCTAAAGTAACAATTTTTTAAGTTAAGTGACTTCTGGTTGCTCACAGTGTTTTCATGACTGACAGAGTATTTTATGAATTGCAGGCAATAAAATGTGCATAATGTGCAAGGACTACTTCTTAAGCTGCCCTAAAACCATCCATGACATACTGATGTTTTAGGTGTCAAGTTGGGAACTTGGGGTGCTTTTCCCATGGTAGCTTTGTCCTCCTTTTTCAACTTTGGGAACGTGTAATGTTGCATGGTTAGAGACCCCATTTCAGCTTCAGGAGGGCACTGCTTTTACAGTTCCTGTGCATTAAGCTCTTCTGTGTGAGCCCATGGCCCTTTTTTCCCTGAGTTACCACTGAATGATCAAATCTTTAAGGCTCAAACTATGTTTAATGCCAACCTCGAAAAGTAAGCTGGGAATCATTTTACATTCAAATAAAGATAGTGCAGTCCTACAATCAACGATTAGTTTTCAGCTTACTCCTCTGGTGCACAGGCATCGGTGTTGGTTCAGTGACAGAGCTAGAGTATGTGGCTAGTGACTTGAGGAACAGCAAGCCCATGGTTGCCTTGATTTAAATGAATTGTAAATGCTGTGCAGCCACACTAGAAATTTATATTCTGAGGTTACAGAAAGCTGACAGATCAAGTGATCTGCTGCCAAAGAGAAGTCCCATTTCTACTTCTCTATTTCCAAGGTTCAAAGAAATATGACATAATTTATCTGCTGTCGTATTTCTAAAGGTAGAGGTATATTTCCCTTACACAGGACATATCACAGAGCACAGCAATGAACTGGTGTGTCACCGTTTCTTTTTTACGCTCCAGAAAGAATGAGGCATCCTTTGTTTCTGATAAATCCTGACTGCTGGGATTGAATGAACGAATGAAACTCTGGGCTGAGTGCAGATCTGGGCTTTCTCTGAGGACCATTAGTATTATCATTACACAGGTTCCAGAGGCAAACATTAGTTTACATGTGAATATAGGGTAAAAGTGATGGTACCTACATTGCACGTGACTGTGCCACTCAATTCAAAGTATTCCTATGTTTCTGGGAATGCGTGTAATTCTTCAGTCTCTTGGGTTTGATTTGGAGCCTGACTTGTGTATACAAAATCTGTGGGAAAATTTAAATTGCCTTCATTTTCTATTTAGAAGAAGATTTAGTGCCAAGTCAGAATTTCATCACCATTTTGATATTGGTTGATAAGTATCTGCAGAACCACTGCTTGTTATAAGATTACTAATACAAAATAGTAAAAATTCCACAGCAGAGATTGAATATTGGCCAGATTTCTCAGCAGAGACCATGGGAGGATATTTCTTCTTCATTTTGTCTTTCTGCCAAGGAAGTGATCATGCAGTGATGCAGATCATCCTTTTACCACAGAGAACTCAATGTTGTGTGCTGTTGCTTTGTTGTCACAAGAAGTGTGTGTGCGTGTGTATATGGGTAAGTATGATTCATTAGTACCAGCTCTACTGTTTTGTGTCATTGGCTAGCAAAGTTTCCAGAGATGTACATCAATTTAGTCTTCAATGCATAGTAAAAGCAATAGTACCCACATTTGATGCATGTGGCTGAGAACTGAGATAGTTGCTTATGCTGGTTGGATTTGTAGTTGTATTGAGGTTGACAGAAAGAAGTTCAATCTTTCATGACCTCCCGACTGTTCCTGAAAGACCCTACTTAATGAAACACTTTACCATGGTATTTGCTGTGTTCTGAATTTATTCCTTGTACTTAGCAGAGAGATTACTTCTTAAATAAAGGTAAATGTATCCATTTATCCTTAACCACTGATCTTAGCAGTGCTACAAGTGGTAATAAAGAGCAACCATAGAACCACTTGTGCCTCTACATCAATGCCAGGATAATCTTTATTTTACTGCTGCACCTTAGCACTTATCACAAGGATTCAACTCCTCTGAATTTACGCAAACACGGCAGATGATCTAGCTTTATCTCAGTGTATGCTATTTATCTGCTGAACTTTATTTCTCATGAGACAATGGCAAAATATTAATTTTTGTTCATGTTATGTTTCCCTAAGTGTTAGCACTTAAATCCTATGGTTGTATATCCAAAAGCTTTATTTTAATTTTGAGAAATACTCGTCATCATAACTACCTTTTTTAAAACTTTTTTTTCCTGTGGCTACTTTTTCCTGAATTAAAGGTAACGCAGTTAATATAATCTGAAAAATAACCATTGTCTCACTGTTGCTGATTGCTGTGGCAGGATGTGAAAGTATTATTAGCTATCTTTTTCTCTAGTGCAGTATTAATGAATCCTAAAATGCAAACCTTTTCCAAATGAAATAGCTGATGCAAAATGCTGCAGCTCAAAAAGGGAGACTGTCCAAAAGGTCAAAGCAGGCATGGCTACATCTAGGAGCAGAAGCCTCATGGCTTTGCAGGAAGGTGCAGAAGACAGGACTGGCTGCTTTGGTTGATAATATGCATACTTCTGGCAAATTAAAACTTGAGGTTTTGCTGGATCCATCTGCCCTTCATCCAGAGGTTTTGCTGACTCTACAGGAGACGCAAGTGGGCATGGATGGAATTTCCTGTGGGATGTCATTATTTCACTCTTCTGAGAAATCTCAATGTTTATTCATTAGAGATTGCTGTGGTTTTTGCTAATCCATAGGCTAAATTGATTGAAGTGTTTCTTAGGGTCCTTTTTTTCATGGACTGTGTTTTCATTATTTTAGTAAATTTAAGAGGCGGGAAAATGGCAGACAGAGTAAATAGATTTTCTTTTCATATTGAGAACTTAAAGTCCATTTGGAAGATTTCTCTCGTAAGAAAATTTGGGAAGTTATACCAATCGTTTTATAATAATTTGGTTTACATTTTCATAAACATTATACTTTTGCAGAATTGTTCAAAGGAGAACTCTGGATCTTTTAAATTTCATAATACTCATTTATATGGCTCACAAACAATAAAATTACATTTCCCATACTAGTAAAGATAATAAGTTCATGACTTGTTCCTCAGTTGTCCTTTTGGTCCTGTAATATTTACCAATGCTCTAGCTCATAGCTATCTGTACACAGTCTCTAGATTAGATCTGAAGTAAGCTGATTTTTATCAAGCCACTGGGTGATTCTGGCCACTTTGACAATTTTAGTACTGTGCCATGGCAGCTGACCTATGTAAGTCAGGGATTCCTCTATCACCAGCATACCAAAAAAAATGTCTTGGAGCATTCTTTCAGCACATGCCTGTTGAACGTAAGACTGGGAAACACTTACTTTCTGTGTATTAAAAATGTAATAACTGTTTTGTGGAATTAAGGGATAAGCTCTGTTTTCATTATGGGTTTGTCAAGGCTTAGGAGGAAGCAGCTGTATGGGTCTGTCATGGCATCACATTGTTTTTGTGTAGAAAACATGCTACTGTTCTTCAATCCAGAAGAAAATTTGTGACAGATTCTTCCTGAAATCTGTTAGACTACTGTGAATGTAGTATTTTAGTGGGGAAAAACTCCGAATTCCCTTTATTAAAGGGCTTTGTCTGTACAAAATACTTAGCAGCAGCAGTGCTCAGTATGTTCTTGGTGCTTGTATTTCAGCTCAAAGACCAGCATTTTTTCTTAGCATGAGTGCTGAAACAAGGCAGTATGTTTTTCTTTATCATATTTAGTGTTGCATGAGGAGTAGATAATCCTCAATTCAAGCAGATAAGCTTGAAAGGGATTTCAGCTGACTGTCTTTAGCAAAAAAATCTTTTCTCCACCTGTTTTCTTTTTTGTTGGTGGTGGGTTTTTTCAATAAACAGTTTGTACAACAGGACAGGTTTTTTTTGTCTAGCATGGCAGACATTCTGGCTAGCTGACCCATCAGTTTGGTTTACGATACTGCAAGAAAATTTAATAAATTCTCATCAAGGCAATGATGTGATTGTGAATCATTATCATCCTGTGAAAAAATAGTGTCCTCTGTAGGAAGCATCATTTCATAAGCAAAACCAGATTGTAGAAAACTGCTCCAGCACAAATGTATGCTCCTAAATACGCATTTCATCATCCAGGAAACTCACAGTGGCAATCCTTTCCAATTAGAGACTAAGGTAGTCAGTTAATCAACGAGCTTTTGCATTAGAGATCTCCTTATCATATGCCTTGCCAAAGATTTAAGTCAAGAATTGGTTTTGAAACTTAGCATACAGTTTGGATAAATGATTGCTGTTCTTGTGATGCTCCTCTCTCAGGAAAAAAAAGGCACTAGTTTCTACAACAAGACTGAGAACACTTTGTTTTACAGATTCTAGTTTTTTGTCAGCTCTGTAGCCTGGGAAATGCAGAGCATATTGTGGATACTCTGGAATATTCACAGTAATCCTCGTATCTCTATCTAAGGTCATTAGATCCATTAGCTCTTAATCTTTCTGAGTGTAGCGTTCTGAAAGAGTAAAATGGAGAATAAAATGTTTTCTTGTACCTGAGAGCCAAGTTTGCTGCACAGTTCAGCAAGGAGAAGGTGTAGGTGGTACTGAAATCGCCAGCTCACTACCTTGACCGTCTCAGTGATTGTCTTCAGTGCCTGATGGTCTTGATAACAATGGCTGACAGGCTTTGGGTCTGTTCTAAACCTTTATTTTAGGCCAAGCATTCTTAGGTACTCACTTTTTTAAAACATATTTTCACTTTTCCCTGTTATGAAGATATGCTATATTAAGCTCTTTCATAAAGATTTTCAAAGACTCCAAACTTTACTTTCATTTACCTTTGTCAAAGCATAGGCAGAAATCTCTGGTGAAAGCAGACCAAGACAGGCTTTTACATTAGGAGCATTATAAGGTACATTGCATAATGCCATTTGTGCTGATATGATTTTGTTAGATGAGTAAAACTGAGGAGAGAGAAAGCCAAATTCATATCGAGTCAAAAGCATTAATACTTAAGGGAATTGTTCTATGCACTACATATTAAAAGAATAAATGATTTTTCATATAAAGAGCACTGCACATCGTAATTTTTAGAACTCCCACTTACATGAGTAGTGCTTTTCCGTTTGTTGTAAAGAAAGACTTAATGTTTTAAATAGTGGTATTGGAGAGAAGATTATTAAAGATCCTCCTGCAAGGTATTTCATTTGAGGAAGGCAAAAAGAAAGAAAACATGTTTTGTGGTTTGGGGTTTTTTTCCTCCTTGTTAGATGTTTGCAGATGAAATTGCATATTACTGGATTAAGCTATTTTTTTAAAAAAAAGCATAAGTGCATTTCCTTTACTGCCCCATCTACCAAGGGAGTGATCTTCTGGGTTTTTTCCTCTAGAAATTGAGCAAGATACCTGCTGCCAGGACCAAATCACCTGAATGGTACTTGAGTCCAACTACGCTGTTCCAAAACCAACACCTACCCTCCACTCTGGGTAGCGTATGGTACATATGCTCATGCAATAAGCTGATCAGGAAATGCAAATTCCAATCAATTTCTTTTCTCCCTCACTGGAATAATTTATGATGTGCATTCTCTAATATTAAAAAAGTATGGTCACAATGAAGCACAGCTCGGAGCCTCTTTATCATATTGCCTATGAATTATGATATTAACAGCCAAAATTACGGCCCTAGGTATTCATGCAAGGATCCTATCCATTTCAGCAAAAGAAAATGCAGTTGTGTGGCTGCCCTGCCCACTGAATCCTCTTGATATTTCCATATCTGAGCAAAGATTTGGAAGGGAGATGAAACAGGGAAAGAATAGAGATGCCAGGATGGCAAAACATGTCCTGTCTCTGTAGCCTGCTAGAATATGGCTAAAAGAGTCTTCCAGATGATATGTTATTAAAATACATAGAAAATAAAATTCCCTAAACTCCTGAGCTCATGTGCTGTGGAGGAGCACAGTGCAGTAACATGATATCTAGGTACCGCAGCTCCATTTGTTTGTTCTTGTACTCGCAGTGAAGCCTGGGGACCTGCAGTTTAACAGAAATTATTGAATGTCCTCATGACTTGAACTGGAAGACAGATCAGAGCTTCCTAGACCCCATCTCAATTCCTCCTCAGTGGTGCTGAACTTGGCTCTGAGTGTGTGCTTGCTTGGCACTGTTTGTTTTCTCATCCCTCTCTCACTGATTACTGCTCAAAGCTTACTATTGCTGCTAATTAGGTGATGATTTAATAATTGACTCGTAGGTATTTGCTAATTAAAGTTAATCATGAATGCACACTTGTAATTTTATCTCATTTCAAAAGAATGTGATCATGGCCAATGAAAGGGCAGGAGGGAATGATGCAATGTGTGTGCATAACTTTCCTGAAAACCATGTAACTTCTTTTCAAATTTTTAAATGCTGTGGATTCATCTACCAGTTGAGCTGAAAATGCTACCAGTAACTGAACAGAGAATTGGTTATTTAATCCAATGAAAATGCTACCTCAGTGGCTAAAAGCTAAGGACTGGGAATTCTCAGTCAAATCTCCAGGAGTATCAAGCCCATGTAACGCAACCTGTGGTGACATAAGTGAGAGTTGAGCTGTTCAAAATTTGTCAGCATCAGCCCCCATACTTACATTTCTGTACCTCTATTTATTCTTCATTCTCCCACCTACAGTTTATCCTGTAGGTGTAAAACATTGGAGAGTTTTAGTCTAATGTTAGTCTGTAAGTGTCTGCAGAGGTCCTCTCCTGAGTTAGGTGTTAGTTAGTAAATAAAACAAAAGTGGTTTTTGCAAGTCATCCACAGAGAGAGCAGTGAATACAACCTAAGTGGATGTCTTCCTTGCCAGTGATTTTGAACTCTTTCTTTATGTGGGGTTCTAGACCATCATATTGGCATCTAAATCTTGCTGTGTATTATTCCTGGTGCGATTATAGGTGAACTTTGATTAACAATATATTTGTCCATGCCTTTTAGTCTCCCTTGGACTTTCCTAAGAATGGAACTCTCCTGCTGGTCTTTTGGAAACAAAAGGGATAAAGGATCTAAAAAGTATTTCCTTCTTTTCCCTGCGTCAGGAAAAGATTATTTTGAATTCAGTTGATTACAGGTTTGGAACTGGAAAAAATTCACCTTAGTGTATGGAAATGTGGGCTTTGCAGTTAGACTATGGCCATGGCCATGAGTAGCAGTGCCGAAGCCGAGAGCTGCAGTGAGTCTGTGAGTGTAAAGGAGATGTGAGCTGGTGAAAGTGCAGAGCTGCAGCTGGGGAGGCCACCTTGTTATCTCCTGACCTGGCTAACAGGTCATAAATTATTTTCCTGTTCTAAAGGAAACAAATGGGTAAGGAGGTTCACTTTCACTTCCCACCTCTGAAACGGGCTGGCAGGCATCCAGACACAAGTATAGCATGGGAAACTGCTTGCATGCAGCTGAGCAGCTGTGGATTAGTTTCTCACATGTGAAGGGGGCCTGAAGTGCATTTAGCACCTTTGCTACACTCCTGTCAACTTTGCTGCATGTCCTGCTTTTCTCACCCCTGGGTGCATAGTGCTGAAGTGGGTGCCCCTTTCTCACCACCCGGTGACTGTCATAAAGTGTTTGCAAGAGGTGTTTCATTTGAAAGTGATGTGTGCTAAATTGCTTCAGAGCTCAATTTCAGCGATGGCACTCTAAGTGCTTTGCTGAGCAGAATAGAATCATAGAATGGTTTGGGTTGGAAGGGACCTTAAAGATCATCTTGTTCCAACCCCCCTGCTGCCATGGGCAGGGACACCCTCCACTAGACCAGGTTGCCCAAAGCCTCATCCAACCTGGTCTTAAACACTTCCAGGGAGGGGGCATCCACAATGTCTCTGGGCAACCTGTTCCAGTGCCTCACCACCCTCACAGTAAAGAATTTCTTTCTAACATCTAATTTAAACTGACCCTCCTTCAGCTTGAACCCATTACCCCTTGTCCTGTCACTACACTCCCTGATAAACAGTCCCTCTCCATCTTTCCTGTAGGCCCTCTTCAGGTACTGGTAAGCCGCAATTAGATCTTCCCAGAGCCGCCTTTTCTCCAGGCTGAACAATCCCAACTCTCTCAGCCTGTCCTCGTAGGAGAGGTGCTCCAGCCCTCTGATCAGCTTCGTGGTCCTTCTCTAGACTTGCTCCAACAGCTCAATGTCTCTCCTATACTGGGGCCCCCAGAGCTGGATGCAGTACTCCAGGTGGGGTCTCACCAGAGCAGAGCAGAGGGGCAGGATCACCTCCCTTGACCTGCTGGTCACACTTCTTTAGATGCAGCGCAGGACACGGTTGGCTTTCTGGGCTCCAAGTGCACACTGCCGGCTCATGGTGAGCTGCTTCTCCACCAACACCCCCAAGTCCTTCTCCTCAGGGCTGCTTTCAGTCCATTCCTCGCCCAGCCTATAGTCATGCTTGGGATTGCCCTGACCCACGTGCAGGACCTTGCACTTGGCCTTGTTGAACTTCATGAGGTTCGCACGGGCCCACCTCTCCAGCTTGTCAAGGTCCCTCTGGATGGCATCCCTTCCCTCCAGCGTGTCGACCACACCACACAGCTTGGTGTCGTCAGCAAACTTGCTGAGGGTGCACTCGATCCCACTGTCCATGTCGCTGGCAAAGATGATAAACAGTGCCGGTCCCTTTCCCTGAGGAAGGCCACCTGTCACCATTCTCCACTTGGACATTGAGCCATTGATCACAATTCTTTGAGTGCGACCATCCAGCCAATTCCTTATCCACTGAGTGGTTCATCCATCGAATCCATGTCTCTCCAATTTAGAGACAAGGATGTCGTGCGGGACAGTGTCAAATGCCTTGCACAAATCCAGGTAGATGACATCAGTTGCTTTTCCCTTATCCACCAATGTTTTAACCCCATCATAGAAGGCCACCAAGTTTGTCAGGCACGATTTGCCCTTAGTGAAGCCATGTTGGCTGTCACCAATCACCTCCTTATCTTCCATGTGCCTGAGCATAGTCTCCAGGAGGGTCAGCTCCATAATCTTGCCAGGCACAGAGGTGAGACTGACCGGCCTGTAGTTCCCTGGGTCTTCCTTTTTACCCTTCTTAAAAATGGGGGTTATGTTCCCCCTCTTCCCGTCAGCGGGAACTTCGCCGGACTGCCAGGACTTCTCAAATATGATGGAGAGTGGCCTGGCCACTTCATCCACCAGTTCCCTCAAGACCCACAGATGCAACTCATCAGGTCCCATGGACTTGTGCACCTTCAGGTTCCTTAGATATTCTCGAACCTGATCTTCTCCTACAGTGGGCAGTTCTGCATTCTCCTAGTCCCTGCCTTCTGTGACCTGGGCAGTGTGGCTCAATCTTATAAATTGCAGGTATGCATCATAGGCCCATTTGTTTTCCAGAGGTTTTGCATCTTATTTTGTGTGAGGGGTCCCCCTTTTTGTTATAGCTCTTAGTAACACATCATTAAATTTGTTCATCTGTTTGTACAGCTTACATTCACTGATCTCAGTCCTGCCCTGGCTCTGTGCTGGACTGCATCCAGGCACTGTTTTAGGACAGGAGTCAGGGTTAGTGATCATCTTCAGTTTGCACCATTTTTATGTTGTGGAGCTGCTTCAGGGGTGAGTAACAACATGAAAGTAATGGTATATGGGCTTTAAGTACAGGATGGGTCAAAGGAGTAGGAGGGCAACTAGTGAGCTTAATCCTGTGAAATTGCCAGGGGCAGCTGCGTCCTGGGCTGCAGCTAATCCATTGTAAAGTGCCTGAGCTGCTCTTCCAGTAAGTCTGTTCAGATGCCTACCTCAGGCTAATTTTCACAAAATATACCTAAACAGTGGCTCAAATAGGAGAGAGGAAAGACATGTGAAGAACAGGACAAGGTTTTTCAAATTGGTTTGTGCTACATGTCTGTGATGAGTTTCTCTGTGCCACTTTGGTGATGCAGAACAGCCATAAAGCTGGTTTAACAACATGGTTTTTCTGGATTTACTGCTTCACCAGAACAGTATGAAACAACTGGAGTGTAATGATGAATCAGTCCTGTTTATTTAATTTTGTTTTGCATACTTGAGCTTTACAGCAACATTATTAATGGCTAAAACTCAAGAAACATTCATCTTTGTTTATAGCAGAAGCTGAAATAATTTGAGAAAAAAGATGTTTTCCTTTGATCTTCTTCAACTTTTTCAATTAAACTGCATTTGAATTTTGAATCTCTTGAGATTCATTCCTCATTATCTTTTCTCAGGGTTGTGTGTGTCATTTCCCCAGAGCTGAATTCCCTAGGGCTAAGAGTCACTTTACATATTCCTTAAATATGAGGCAATAAAGAACAAATGCATTGAACAAATAGAAAGAAAGAACAATGCAGTAAAAGTCATCACCATGTGCAGTTATAATTATTGTGTGTTGTCTTCTTTTGTATCTCTGCTTTACTTCGGATATCCTCTTACATACTTTTCTGTGCATACATTGTACTTAACTGTAACTTAACTACATATTGGACTAGTTCTTCAGCAAATAGATTCTGCTGATGACAGAGAAACTGGAGGTTAACAGTGTACGTGTTGTGAGTCCTGCCAAAGACTTTGGACTGTTTCCATTGAGTTCAAAGGTGACTTTAGCGATTTAAACCGTGGAAATTAAATCTTAAAGTGTGGTGAAAATTATCAGCTGGATTCTTTAGTAGCTTCTTAGAAAGTTTTGGTTCAGTGCAGTTCTTCTCTCGGGCTGAAGAGTTTGGCATTTTCTTTTGTATTACGTTTATTGCTCCACTACTTCTTATAGTAATAAATGACAGCTAAATCTAGAGCATCTCTCTTCTTGATTGCATTTGATTAGTAGTTTTCTAAGGCAGTAGCTTTACAAGCCAGAAGTTGAAAGGTGGATTTCACATGCTGAAATGAAAAGACTTTGTCTCTACCCCCTGCCAATTTATGGTGGTTATGTTTATTCATTTTCAGCCAGCTCTGAAGAAAAACTTAGGATCATAAACGCTTAAAACTGCAATACAATGAAATTCAGTAAAATATAATTTCTCCTAATACATCAAATGTTTTTCCCCTATAGATGGCTTCACCATCCTGATGAAATTTGAGGAAGAGTCTATATTTGTCATTTCTCTTGCAACTTACAGCCAGAGCCAGTCTCCCTTTATTGCAAAAGAAGGGTCCACAGAGATTATCCTGCAGTGTTATGAACCATTGTCCCATCCACCAAAGAGAACTTGGCATACATCTATCTCTCAAGGTCTGTCTGCAAAACACAGCTGCCAGCTCAGGGGCTTTTGTACAACAGATGCTTTACTCCAATGCACCCTGCTCCACAATGCACAGAATGATTGATACTCAGTGTTTGCAGGGGGAGCAGAGTAGAAGTCACACAGATCAAAAAAAGGCCATATGTTCTCTGCCAGAAATCAAATCACGCTGACTTTTTTCGAAACAGCTAAAGAAAGTTCTACACTGTTTATTTACCGTGGATTGTTAAAATGCGATTTTAAGTGAAATACAGCATATTCACATTGAAAATATATTGAACTTAAGTTGAAATTTGGATTTCATGGCTTTTGGTGTCTGTGGTTATCCACTTAGTTATTAAGAGCAAATTCTAATGGGAAATAAGCCCATTATTACATTCTGACACTGAAAACAGTAATTTTATTGCTTCATTAAGCAGGTACCAATAAGCTCTATTTCCCATCTGAAATATTTTTCCGAATTCATATTATTGCAAACATCTGAAATAAATCCACTCAATAAATCTGATTTTTCTTAAAACTGCTAGTGAATAAACACACTCGAAGAGACATTTCTACCACTTCTTTTTTTATTGGGTTCTACTAGTTAGAATATCATTCAAGTTAGTTTTAAAGGATACATCATTTTGACTCATTAGAGAAAAGGCACCCTCGATGACTTTAGAAGTATCCATGCAAATTTTAGAATTTGTGTATGTATAGCTGCCTTGCAACTTCATGTCATCGTCTGCAAAGTTAGTGGTAATCATTTTAGTAGTAAAGTTTATAAGTATATTCCCGTGGACACAAAACGTTCACTTTTTTGTAGTTCAAAAGTTTAGCTCAGTTTAGCTTGCTTGTAAGCAACCAGTTTCTTGTTTCCTTAAAGAAAAGTAAGGAGGCTTTAGAAATATCCAGGATGGGTTTTGCCATTTATTTCTTTGAAGCCAGAACATCACCTTTTGTTTTGCTGTTCAGTTCCTTTCTCAGTGAACTTGCCCTGCCTCCGAGATCTCAGCATCAGCCTTTTCCACGTTGCACATCCCCAGGAGCGGCTGCTGATGGGCTCACCTCCAGCAGTGCTGCCTGCATCCCTCCCGGCTCTGCCCACGGGAGGCCTTGGCCCCACATATCACAGGGTCTCACCAGCATGGTTTGGGGCACGCTGTGAAGGCGAGGGGTTTGCACAGCTGCCGGTGAGCGCTCCGCACTGCTAGGCCGTCTGGCTGTGAAGGAGGCTGTCCTGTGACTGCTTTGAGGCTGAGTGTGTGCAACTGGGTTTTAAATAAAATCTTTTCAGCCTGAGGATCACTGACACAAAGCCTTCCAGGTTTGCTTTAGAGCCAGGTTTGAGTGCGTGGGTGGAATTTTTAAGCATATTTATTCGATAAGGCTGCAGTTTCCGGGTACAGAAAGCACCCGTTCATTGACAGCTCCTGCTTTCCTTCACTCTGAAGTGGCTAGTCTTCTTGGGAGAGCCGTGCTGGTGGGTGGCCGCAGAGGCACCGGCCTGTGCCGGGGCTTTTGCCCAGGCTGTCAAAACACTTTGAAACCAGGTGTTCATTTAACAGCTTCGGGACATGTGTGGAATTGGCATAAAGCTGCCCTGGTATTTCTTCTCTGCATGAGGTAAAGCACCCAGTGCTGCAAAGTGAAATCCAAGCTCCTTGCTAGTGCAGGGAAGTGTGCTGCTCTGCTAAGCCAATATAGAGCAGCCTGGTTTGCACTGAGCCAGAGATATTAGGGCAGTGGCAGCTTGTTTATTATTTTTATTTTTGCTTTCAATTCTAGCTCTCCAGGGGCCTGCTTCAAAACCTGGTGAAGCCACTCGAGGGCTTCATGGGTTTAGGCTGAAGTAAAATAAGCAGTCTCTTGCTTTTCAGCTCTGGAGGAGTGAGTGCCAAAATACACCTTTAAAAAGGATAACTTTTGAAGTTGAAAAGTTGCCTGCTTTCTCATGTATGACGCTTTCAACTTGCTCTGGTATTGTGAATTGTTTACATTTCCTCAGGTAATTCTGAAGAGATTTTGTTCTTTTTTTCCTTGCCATTTATTGCAGGACTTACCCTGTAAACTGTAAAGAGACTTTGGTAGTTAATTCAGTTTGTGACTTCGCATTAATGGGATCAAAATGAGTTTATTTCTTACTTGGAGTCAAAGTTGTCACAGATATTACCAGACTTCAGATCTCTAAAAGTACAGAAGCAATAGCAAATTCGCTGTACAATTCCATGTATTTCATAGAGTTGGAACAACCTGATAAAATGAATATGTGCTATTTTCTGTGAAAATGTGCTTTCTTTTTTTTTTAATCCTTGATAATAGTTTTATTCAAGAGTTTGAGTCCAAGAACATTCTTTGAACACAGCTATAATTGCTTATGAATATTCCAATTATGGAGAAGGCAGTGGTAAATCATCTTGTCTTCATAGAGAAAGAGGAGTGTCGTTGTGTGATGAAGACTGTGGGTGGGTAATCAAGAGTGTAGAATCTGAAATACTCTTTTTTGCCATTGACTTCGTTTGACTTTTAGCAGTCATTGGTACTTCTCTTGCTTCAATTCTTCTAAATATGTCAATAACAAAAGCTGTCAATTTAGAGGGATACTTAATATTTGCAAAATGCTTTTCAGCTTTTAGCAGAAAAATGCCAAGACAAATGAAAATTAATTTATTAACTTGCTAATAATTTTCTTCTTTTACTTGTGATATTCTAAAACAAAAATGAAGTTATTTTTCAATGAGTTCTTGGTTTAAAATCACTAATAATAAAGATATTTGAATGGTCTTATAGGTATGCAGATACTGACACAACATAAAGGAATACTGCTTTTTCTTTTAAGTTCTGGATTCTTCCTTCTTTTCTAATAGCCCATTTATTATCAAAGTAAGAATAAACTTAGTTCAATTATCTGTTGCCTTCAATAGAGAGCTCAATAACATCAAAATTAGAACAGGAGAAATTTTGGGGGCTTTCAGTAAATTATTCAAAAATAATTGAATATTCTGTCACCAAAGGAGTTGTGAAAAGGGTTTTCAGTTTTTGGCAATTGCCTCTTTGTTTTCTTCAATTAAAAATTATTGGATGTATTATACATTTCAGTAGTTTTATCTGGATTTTGTGCTTCTTTCAATTATTTTTAAAGCTTCAAATGGAAACACAGAGTCTAGGTAGTGTTGAGAAGAAAAAAATTACACATAACATCTGCAGTAAACATATTAGAACTACACAGAAGTCTAGTGAAACTTTAAATACGGGTGAAAAATACACCTTTTTTAGTGTGTTTTTTATAATGTAAATTGTGTGACAGTCACCAGTTCAGAGGAAGAATGACTAAACAGCACTGATTGTTAGTTATGTCACTCTTATTAGGAATATTCTGACCTCGTACTGGGAGAAAGAGATGGGGAAGAAGGAAAACCCCATACACAACCTTGTTGAGGTGACCCCAAATACAGTGCTTAAACTCCTCTCTCCAAGGAAGTAGAAGCTTTTGAAATTCAGGTTCTTCATTTCTTTCCATCTTCTTTTTAAATCTCTTTATAATTGTTAGATTGATGCAATCAATATACCTTCTATACATTTTCTAAAAGATAGGTGTGTTTTTAATTAATGCCACATAGATTAATTCAGGAGCTTCCAGTCCTGAAACCATTATCTATTAAAATGTGAGGGTCACTTGATATTCAGATGAGGACAGGGTAGAATTTGTACTAGATACTCCTCTCTGGCACACATAGCCAGTGAGGAAAATTTTCCTTATGTTTTGTTTTCTAATCACATTATATTTTGTGCTCGGTGCGTGGATGCTTTGTTCGGGTTGTCTCTTCCTCTTCACCTCTTACTGTCTGAAGTTCACTGTTAGTGTCTTAAGTGAATTTAGTGCCTTAAGTGAATTAAGTTTGTCTACTGATGTGTGACTTTATCTTTTGTTTTATCAAACACCCTGCAAAAATCTGAAGAGGTAATTGCAGGTGATGCAGTGCAAACACCCTCCCAAGATGTTGGCTGAATTATTAAAATCAATGCTTAAATGACGGTTTAGTCCTTCTTTAGAATAATAAAAACATTTAGAACAAGATCTGCAATATACTTCCTACACTGAAGTAATTTTAAAACATGCTCCAAAATTTATATGACATTTTGAGAAAGGAATGTATCTTCTGCGTCTTCAGGTCAAGTGTTAGGGATAATATCAGTTATGATAAACCATGCGATATCATTTAGAGCTCCAGAAAGTAAGATGCCACAGATCCTTTAGCCTGAGAGAAGGAAAAAAATCATTAATCATCTAGGACCTTCCTTAAGATACAGAAGCACACTACATTATGAGAGTGAATGATGCCAATTAACCATATTTACTGTGGTGGTGTGATGGATTGTTACTTACTGAATTGTTTTGAAGCAGTATCAAAACTTGAAAATCATTACATCAGTTCCAGCCCCCTTTATTGTGCATATCTTTGGTTGGAGTCGTGTTTCGGCTGACATCCACTTGGTAAAATGAGCTGCTGCTCTCCCTTGTATCCCAAGCTGTGAGCTTGGCACCGCTTTGTGTAACACAGTTTGCGAGACAAATGTAGGTTTACTACGTCAGAATTCTTGATGTGTCTCTGAAAGTAGGATTTACGTCTTTGAGCTCTGTCAGACAAGAGCAGGAGACACGTCCTCACCTCATTGCTTTCACTCAAAGACAAGGCACTCGTGAGCCCAGTGGTTATGGCTGAGACATGGAAAGAAAATGCCAGAGCACATAGCCAGCAGGGATGGCATTTTAGCACTTAACATGTGCATCGTGGCAAAGGAAATCAGTAACCATGTGCAGACCTTTATGGCAGCCCCTGAGAGGTCATGGCCATCCTATCTAACGGTGCGGTGCCAATGTGTGGCACCCCTAGCCCTCCCTGGAGTCTGGGCTATTGATACAGGGGAAGGTATTACTGCCTTCCTCTCAGCAGAGACTGGTGTGCCAGACGTGCATGCGGTAATCGTGGTGGAGAGAGGAGGTTATTTTGTGCTCATAGTCTCTAATAAAGGCAATTAATGTGAAAACTGTTTCTTCTGTGTGTATAGAAAAATAAAAAGGTTACCTCTGAGTATTAACCTTGTGTTAACCTGTATTATGTGAAGATACACATCCAAAGAGACAAAAAGTACAAATCCTATTTTTTCCAAAAAGATAATGCATCACTTTTATGTGCAAAAAAGGATAACATTTAATGCTATTTAAGTTATAGTTATCATTAAGCAGTTAGAATTTTTAACATCAAATAGTCACAAGAGAGCCTCTTATTCCTGCTTCAATTCCTTCTTTTTCCTCCTAAGCCTGTAAGTTTAGGTCACAGGTAGACACCCTGACTCTTAGCAACATTGTGCTACTGGTAGATCTCTGTGCCGCAATTAAATATAAACAGACTTACTGGGCAATTTCTGTATGGTGTATGCATACATATATATACATGTATGTATATATACATGTGTGCACTTCTAGTATTTTGCTAAGATAAAATTTTATTTTTTTCTATTCAAGCTTTGCATCCAGAATTGATGATTATAGTAAAATTCATGTTTTCTTTTGTTTCACTGGAGTATAGTTAGTGATATTTCATTCTGCTGAAACTATTAAAGTGTAATAAATTCACTGATAAAAAACAAAATTGGGAAAATGTCTCCACATTATCATCTATTTAAAAATGCTTTGAATTAGCTCCTTCAGGGGCACGCAAATTACTCCGGCTCTGTTTTTAAGAACATTTCTTGGAAATAAGTTCCAAAGAAACTTAGAGTGATTGAGTTAACAACAAAAACAAATTTGGATTTCAGTAGAAAAATAGAAACTGTGGGAACAACAAACAGTAATGGTGCTGCCACCCTAATCGCTGTGGACAGAAAAAAGCGCTTTAAGGAAAACGTGTTTCATGCTAACATAATACATATTTAATTTCCCTCATTTGATGTGAAGAAAATCAGATAAATTAATGTAATCTGTAAATCCAAAATTGAAACCACATGTATAAAATGAATTCAGGCAATTTATCAGTTGGACTAAGAGTGCTTTTGTCTAAAAAGGGCATGAATAAACCCAGCACATAACCTTTTTTATACATAACAGATGTTATGTTGAAACTATCCCCTGTGGAGTTTGTTTCACAGTTAAATACATGACCTATTTGTCATTTTTCATATGTCATGAGTTCATGTTGTTTAGCTCTATCAAATCAAATGTGAGATTATGGATTTTTCCTAGCTTTTCTAGAGTCTGGTGCAGAGGACTTGCTTGTCAAGCTATCCAGTGGACACCCTGGTGACATTCAGCACATGTGATAATGACGGAAAGTGAAATCAGCAGCAGAGGAATTGCAGGGACAGCAAAATATCCCCAGTTTCAGTGAGGAGCTGTTCGAGCAAACGTTCATAACTACATGTTTTCCTGATACTGGACAAAACCGTTAGTGAAAGATAAGTAAATACACATATAGTTACATGAGTTTGCAGCAGTTTAGGACCCTTCTGAATTCATGCTTCAAAATCCTAACTCTTACATACAGACAAAACTAATACAGATAGGAAATTAAGCACATTTTAAGCACCTCTTATTCTCTCCCATGGGTTTTCTCATGTCTGTACCAGAGATGCAGACTGTTAATATTTTTTCTCTAGATGAACCCCATGCCTGTGACCCAGTTTTGCCCACTTGCAGTGGAGAGCAGAGTGCTGCTTGGCCCACTGGCACGATGCAAAGTTCATCAGGGAAGTAGACACAGAGTGTGTGCTGAGTCCCCACCGAAGCCCTGCCAGAGGAGCACTCCTTCCAATAGGTGGAAGCACCTTCTATCCAGAAGATAACTGCATGCTGCTTGTCTGTGAGATAAGCAACACCTCTCAGTCCTTTGGAGGGGCAGATAGCATATCTTTTCAACCAAATGAAAAATTCAGGTGATCTTTGCAGGAGGAAGGGGAGTGGGTATTGTCAGAGCTGTAACATGGAGCAGGAGATAAGAGATATGGGTACAGGTGAACTGTTATGGGAGGAGGAATCAGTGGGAAGAGAATGGGGTAGGAAAAAGAAATATCATTTTATGTTGATAATGCTCCTCTCTATCACCTGACCTAGGAATGCTTGTCCTAGGTCCTTGATCCTGAAGAGGATATTTGTTTCGTGGCAGTTCCTCTAGTCCCAGACTATGGGTATAATGCAGTCAAGCCTCAATAAAGTATTGATTTTGAAGGTAAACATTACAGAAATATAATACCTGTAAGCAGCGATGTTGAGTACCATTCATGTGTAGCCAGCCTGAGGCATTGCTAAGCCTACACAGATTTACACACTGCAAGCACACTGGGATCTGCATCCGTTCAGGACTCCCTGCATGTGTTCTCTGCAAACTCCCTTTTTGGAGGGTTTCCAGGAAAACAGGAACAGAGTTTCTCTCTCTTCATTCTTAGGTACTTACTTTTTAGCTTGGAGGTTGAAATTGTACCTAATACTCCATTCCCATAGAGATGCTTCTAGGACAGTCCTTAGAAATAAACTTGGCCTCCTCCTGAAGAGTTATGATAGAGCCTTTATCCATGTGTTTTCTCGTCGTGTTCTTTGAATAGAATGATCCTGTTTTCACTACAAGCTTTTTCTTTCTGAAATACTGCAATCAGCAAGTCAATCCCAGTTACTCTGAAAAGGATCATTACTTATTCATTAATTATGAATTATTCATAATTCATTACTTATTACTTAACCTTCAAAAGCAAGCAGGTCACACAACAATAGGACTTTGTGCATGAGACTTATTTACAAAATCTGGTAAGAAAAAATAAGAATATAAGTTCCCCTCAAGTTTGTTAGTTCCATATCTGACGAGGAGAAAAGACCTTTCCTACTTTCAGGCTCCCTGTATCATCCTTGGTCAAGCTGATGGCTTTTGCTATCATTGTCCTGGAAGCCTTGAACTGTTCACTATGCTTTTGGCTCCTCCAGTTTCCCAAAGCCCAGAAAGGTTTAATATTCCTTCATCTCTCTGTCTGCTGCCTTGGCAGTTATGTCATGGGTTGGACAGGGCCAAGGAGCTGTTCCTGTGTGGCTGTTGAATTGGCATTTATTATTTGCTTGGGTGCACCTAACTAGCTTCATTGCTTTTCTTTCTCTTTCTGAAAACCTGTAACATTTAATTCCGTAGCAATTTGCTTTGATTGCAAACACACAGAGGTTGTCACCGAATTCAGAAAATACGCAGCATATTTTCATAACTATGCAGTATTTCCTTGTTCAGCTTGGCATTGCACTCTGCCTCAATAGAAAAAGGTAAATTTGAAGATGGCCATAAAGGTATTTTTAGCAAAGAACGGAGAAAGAGAGAAAGACAGACAGACTCCTGCTGTCTAGATAGGAGGAATGTCTTCTACTCAGTCAGGTGTATAGCAATGAGAGAAGACTCCTCAGCTCTGGCTATGGTTTACTGAGATTGTTAAATAGCTGTATGCCAGTTGCATTAGAAGAATCTCCTTTAAAAAAAAGATAAAAGAAAAAATGTGGAGGATGAACGTAAAAGGAAGGTCAGTGAAAAGCTGAGAAGTCTCAGGGAAATTGCTGCAAGGAGCTGGGGTTCTCTTTGTCACTCTCAGAAAGCCAAACCTTCCTCAGCTGTGAGAGCAGTCAGTCATGTACATCTGTGTCTTTTCTGTTTGGTTGGTTTTGTACCTAGTACAGATATATCCTCATTTAACATTCAGAAATCAATAAATTTCACCAAGTTATTCTTGTGTTGATCTAAACTGCCTTAAATTAAAGAGTAAGTGACTTTCTAAATGATGCATAAGACATCAAGTGATAGAGGATCTGATGCTTCTTTCAATGGTTTTCCTAGTGGATGACTATACTCCATGAGAATGTGTGCATTTTGCTTGTTTCCAGACATTCATTTCAGCTTCAGGCCACTAACTCCAGTGCTCTTCTTTGACAGAATGAAGATCCTTTTAGTATTTTCTTTTTTTGATAGCACATATACACTAAATAGTTTATGGGTCTGTTTTCTTTTGAGTAAGGTAGATAAAATACAGGTTGGAAAAAAAAATAGCTCTTTATTCTGCAGCTACTCTTAATTTTTTATTTCTTTTACAACATTTCCACCAGAATGGCATGTATTTGTTTATTATAAGTTCTCCCAGTTTTATCTGCAGAGATAAAATTAACTCTTCCCTATATATGTGTGTATACACATCCCTTATTCATATGCTGTGTTGGTCGTATAATGCTTTAATGAAATCATTATTCTGGAAGCATCTCTTAGTCTGCTTGAACTAATAGATAGTCTTCATATTCACTACTTTCTAGGTTGGGTACCTGCCCAGTAAATAAAGACCACCTTCAAAATAATTTGACATGCAGATCCTGAAACTAGAGCCTTCCAGACCAAATGCTTCCCCAGAAGAGTTCCACGGACTTCTGTGGGATTTTCTGTGGAGGCAGAGATTTCCCTTCATGCAGCTCGTTATAGGAGCAATCCTTGCCCTAGGAAATTGTATTTATGTGTCCTTTACCATTAATTTGCATGCAGTCTTATGTATGATATGCTCCTTTTGCTTCTCTGCTGTGAAACTCATCTGGTGACAACAAAGGGAAAAAAAACCCAACTATTGCCAATATTTCTGTTAATTTTGCATTGTCAGTTGTCATCACTGTTTGTTAAAAAGATTTTATGCACAGCCTAATTTTCACTGCCTCCTCGCTCTGTGCTTAGGGCAGAGAAAATATGTCAGTAAATATTGAACAGCAAAGCTGTATTATGACTGACAGTTATCCTAATTCTTCAAGATAGACTAGTATCAGTAAAGTAATGTCTGTTGAAGAATGAAGTGCCTCATTTCGCTTTGTTTTCACTGCAGAGCTGCTTTGGTTCAATCAAAGAGTGATGGTTGATATCATTTGTAAGGCAGGTGTCATATGTGCTTTATTTTTTTAGTTCTGTGGTCCAAAATTGCAAATAACTCATTTTCTGTGGCATGGTCATCTCTAAATATAATGATGTAAGAGCACAAATGCAAGAACAAATCAATGGGTCATCTGTCTCAGATGTGTCCAGCAGAACCTGTTCCAAATGCCTCTTGACCTGCTGAGGAAGTTCCCACCCTGTTGGCAAATAAAGGGTCCAGAGAGTCCAGCCAGCTGTTGTAGCAGGCTACCTGTGGTCTTCAGCTACCTCTGCACTTCTGGCAGGCTTGTCTCTGCCCCTCTACTTAGTGGATGTCTGCTCTGAATCTCTGCCACCACCCTTCATCTCAGTTTTACTTCACATCTGTCCCAAGTGCTTCTATCCTGGTCATGCTCACCTACATTTCTTTGTCTTTTCTGCTTGAGCTGTCCCTTTCTTAGTGCCCCCTTGTCCCATCTCAGCCTCTCTTTCCCATTGCAAAACAAACATTTGCCACGATTGCATTGCTCATGCCACTCATTTTTTACACCACTGTCCCCTCCGACACCTATATTGTTTACCTCGTCTATAAACTCTTCAGGATAACTATGGTCTTTTGCTGTGTATCTCTGCATAGTACAAAATCCTGTGAGGCTCATCTTTTGCATGGTTTTAGGCACTAGTGTAGTAAACATGATTAATAATATTAACACCTAGTGTAATTTACTTGGTTTATAACAGTACCATAAAGGAAAATTACTTTCTCACCCAGCTACCAATTGTACTTCGTATTTTGTCTACTGTAACTGTAGATATATGTCTTCCTTTATAAAATAGTTTAATATCCTAAATTTTTCTGGGCTGAAATTGTAACACACTTCTATTTCTTAGGTTTTTTAAGTCAAGTGAGTCCAGCTAGTTTGACCTCACTGAAGTTCATCAAATTGCCCCTGAATCTGGTAGAATAGCTTGTCTGATCATAAGAATGTTATTTAATTGTTAGTATTACTACAATGCTGTGGTGGGTTGACCCTGGCTGGAGGCCAGGTGCCCACCAGAGCCGCTCTATCACTCCCCTCATTCACTAAACAGGGGAGAAAAAAAGTATAATGAAAAGCTTATGGGTCGAGATAAGGACAGGGAGAGATCACCACTAATTATCATCACGAGCAAAACAGACCGAACTTAGAGAGAAAATTCATCTAATTTATTACTAAGCAAAACAGAGTAGAGGAATGAGAAATAAAATCAAATCTTGAAACACCTCCCCCCACCCCTCCCATCTTCCCGGGCTCAACTTCACTCCCGGCTTCAACCTCCTTCCCCCGTCAGCGGCACAGGGGGATGGGGAATGGGGGTTGCGGTCAGTTCATCACATGTTTCTGCCGCTTCTTCCTCCTCAGGGGGAGGACTCCTCTCATCGTTCCCCTGCTTCAGCATGGAGTCCCTCTCACGGGAGACAGTCTTCATGAACTTCTCCAACGTGAGTCTCTCCCACGGGCTACAGTCCTTCATGAACTGTGCCAGCGTGGGCCTCTCCCACGGGCTGCAGACCTTCACGAGCAAACTGCTCCAGCGTGGGGTCCCCCACGGGGTCACAAGTCCTGCCAGCAAACCTGCCCTGGCGTGGGCTTCCCCCTCCACGGGTCCACAGGTCCTGCCAGGAGCTTGCTCCAGCGTGGGCTTCCCACAGGCCGCAGCCTCCTTCAGGTGCCTCCACCTGCTCCGGCGTGGGGTCTTCCATGGGCTGCAGGTGGAATCTCTACACCCCCTCATCCTTCCTCCATGGGCTGCAGGGGGACAGCCTGCTTCACCATGGCCTTCACCACGGGCTGCAGGGGGATCTCTGCTCCGGCGCCTGGAGCTCCTCCTCCCCCTCCATCTGCACTGACCTTGGTGTCTGCAGAGTTTCTTACATCTTCTCACTCCTCTCTCCGGCTGCAAAAAGCTCTAATTTTTTTTTTTTTTCCCTTCTTAAATATGTTATCACAGAGGCGCTGATTGGCTTGGCCTTGGCCAGCGGCGGGTCCATCTTGGAGCCGGCTGGCATTGGCTCTGTCAGACACAGGGGGAGCTTCTAGCAGCTTCTCACAGAAGCCACCCCTGTAGCCTCCCCGCTACCAAAACCTTGCCATGCAAACCCAACACAAATGCCCAGGAGTTTTCTTGCACAAAGCACCATAAAAATATCGAAAAGAAAAAGAAAAGAAGATAAACTGTCCCACTGGCTTACAATTGAATACAGGGAAACAATGAGAAATTACTCACTATGCCCACACCAGATGCACGATCTATATACATTGCCTGGGTTTTTTGGAAGTCATTATGGTGGAGGAAAACTTTAGGGAGACATTTGGAGGAGTCCAAGCAGGGGTGTTTTTATGATTTCTTTTATGCTGCCCCAGGTGTTTGAGGACTTCATCTATCAGGGTACTAGACTGGCTCCAGAAACTTCAAAAAAATTGTAACGTTAGCTAGAAAAAAATATTTCATGTTCCTTTCCAAAGCACTGAAGAGCTGTGGGCTTGCACAGACCCAGTGTGAAACAGCACATCTTTGTGCTGCAAACCATGGTGAAATTGGGTCTGTGAATTTGGGTCCCAAAACTAAAGGAGCTAGTGTGGCTCCCTTTGAAAATACCTCAGCAGCTGCATTTACCACTTGTTGAGAACAAAGAAGCAGAATCTATGCACTAATATAATTATTAGCATTGTATGCATATTACCCACACCTGTGTACCTCTGTGAATGCTACGGAATGTAATGGGTCTTGGTAACCTATCTTTTATATGCTCTATTAGCAATCCTAGTCATCTCTGTTCCCCGCATGAATACTCCTCTCGCATCAGGCTAGTCTCACACATTCATTTGTTGCATCTTTGGTCTTTTGTTGTTAAAATAACACGGCTGTGGTTTTCTGCCGCAAGCTGTCACAGAACTCATTTCCTATATTACTCTGGGTTTTTTTGAGAAGAGTAGGGAAAATATTCATTTCCTTTAAGCTGAATTATGCTGCCATGTTGTCATAATGAAAATACTGAAATTAATATTTACCAAAAATCTCATCTTTATACAACTGTCTAAGCTAACAAAGCAAATGGTGCACCCTACCTCACAAGTGTTTTCTAGTATTAAAATCCATGAAAGCTTGAAAATAAAATTCTGCTCTGAATATAGAGCTGTATATGTTGTATGTCAAATTGTATTCTAACCTTTAAAATGCAAACAGTGTGAAACACCTTGAAAAGATAGAAAACTTCTGCTGCAGACTTCTGTGACAGCAGGGAATAATGTTTGTATTGTCCTGAGAATAAATCTCCTAACAGGTAGAAGATAAAGAATGCGGTGGAAAACACCAAGGAAGAAGATAGCTTTTTTTGCATCTTCTAAACAAGGTGGCCAGCACTTTGCTCTCAGAACTGTGGTGGGACCAAGATGGAAAAAACCCTCACAGTTATTTTCCATTACAATAATGCAGGAAATATTAAATTGCTTGATATCTTATGGAAATGTTCTGAAATGAAAAATGTTGTGAGCTGAAATGTGAGATACCCACATCCTCTCATTCCTGCCTTTGGATATCATTAAACTCTCCATGAGTCTAACCGACTCACGAACATGTCGTCAATCACACCAAATGATGGCTGTAGGAGAACAAGATTAGGGAGAGTCACAGACACAGCTGCAGTGTTCAGGTACCTTAATTGGTCCCACCTATGACAAATGCATTGTTTCTTGTCGCATTTGATGGATTAAAATTGTATAGGCATCACTGAAACATACTAATTATTGTGTTAAAAGAGATCTCTTTTTGATTATTCAGCAGTTTTGGGGTGACGTTCAGTGTTAACGAGAGGATAAAATGAACATGAAATAGTTCACAGGCATTTTACAATTGCCTGAGAAAACTGGAATGGTCAGGATAGACATCCTGCTCCTTATGTAAGAAAGCACATTGGCTTTCATAATGAATAGACTATCAGATTCTTTTCAAGCTGACATGCTTGATATTACATTTTGTGGGTTTTTTCCAAAGAATAGAAGTACCTTTCTGCCAGACGGTCCTATTGGCTGGTCAGTTTTAAACTAAATATGCTTCCTTTAATGAAAGTGTCATAACTGTCTTGCTGATTAGACCACAGATCCATTACTTGATACCCTTTTCCGCTGAAGCTCTGTTTTATACTCGGTAGGAAGATAACATTCTCTTACCCTTACAGTTGTGTAAAGTGTTGTGGAGCAATAGAAACTTCCCTGCCTTCTATCTGGTGAGAAATAACTCTTTCCAGTGCAGCCTGAAAATATATCTCTGGCATACTGCTAATTTCCATTTGTCCAGATATACTGATAGTCAGGGTATCTGAAAAAGGATCTGCCTGTGGTGCTTTTGAGAACCCCCAACTGGCTGTACGCAGAACAGTTTAAGGGGTCGCTTGCTTTTTGCAGCAGCAGTATCATGGTTATGAGGAATGTTCTGAATTTCTGCAAGTAGTAGAATAAAGGCATTTTGGCAAAATGAAAATACATATACTGTTCAAAACTTTAACTTGGCTTCACACCTTCTGAAGGGCGAGTGATTTGCTTTTATCTATGGAAGAGGAATGCAAGATCACACTCCAACTGCAAAATTATAATGAAATATTGGCATGCTAGAATAAATCACTGCCACCAACACTTAAGAACCCTCACTCTGTTTAGCTTGGTTTAGACCTGGAAACTATTCTCCTTGGTAGATATTACACAGTGTTTCAGCGTGCCATGCTATCTGAAATGACAGCTCAATTAGCATTTACTTTCTAATGTGTGTTTTCTGAAAGACCTTTAGAACCAAATTCTGTCCCACACAGTCTTTCTGATTTAAAAGGTCATTAGAATCTGTCTGAACACCTCCTTCTGCTGTTATTCTCTCAGGCCTGGAAAAGGTTAAGAGGCATTTGCTGGCTCAGTGAGGCAGATGACTCATAACTTCTGGATATAAGAGGGGGAAGTGGCTGCCTGAAAAGATAGAATCTAGGGTGTGGGCTCAGAAGTCCCAAAGTAGTCGTCTTTGTAACAGGCTCAATAAAATGAAAACGGCATCAACTGAAGTTTTGTGCTGAAGTTTATCTTACTTTCTTTGTTAATAAAGGCAAATCCCTGCAAGGCACTGGAATAGGATTTTATGTAACGTGGACTCTGTGGAGAGCAAGTGACTAAGGTACCTGTTCACAGAAGGGAGCACCAAAGACTAGTGCAAAAGGTTTATGTCAGATGAGCAGAGCAAGATCAGACTACTGAACTAAGTAATTACACCAGTAAACTTGCATAACCCAGTTTATACCCTTCTCTTAATTGTTGTGGGGTTTCTTGCAAATATTTTGCTGAAATTTCTTTTTTCCTGTATATTAACTGACACCTGTGTTCTACCTTGGTCTCACTGAAACAGGTACATAGCATGCAGCATGTCTAGAAACAGAAATATACCTTTTGTTTTGTTTTGTTTTGTTTTTCCTGTGTGGTATATGAAAGAAATGCATTCAAAGTCAACATGAGAGAAAAATAAGAGAAAAGTAAACTGAAATCATTTAACTGTGTTTTCCCTCTGACATTCTGATTTCCCGCATGGAAAAATGTCTCGGTGTATATCATAAAAATAATCTCTTACATGATTATCTCCATGCCACTGCTAAATTCAATTTACCCTTCTTTAAAAGCATCTAGCTGCTGAGCAGACTTTTCTTTGTTTCTGAGCTCAAATCATCTCTTCTGTCTGCAGTCCACATCAGGTTGAATTTTTCTCCCGTTCCATCATAACACTTTTGATGAGATTCTGATTCTCATTATCTTCAGAGGACCAAGGCTAACAGTGCACCTCCTTTTATAAAGTTCATATGTTCCTGCAATCTCATCTCCTCAAGAGACACTGGTTTCTGTTACATTCAACTGATTATGTTTTCCTGACCACAGCTGAAATTCATGTCTGTGTTTAGCAACTGCTGTCTTTGCTATAGATGGATTTTTATTTTGCTAACAAATTTGGGTTGTGTGCTTTGCAGTAACAGGAATTGCTTCTAATCCCCTGAATTTTTAGTTTATTGCTTCAAATGGTTGCTTTGAAATTAAGGCATATGTAAATCTTCCATATCAATCATCCTCAGTAACATTAGCATTATGACCTAAGATTGAAAGGTTATGTAAAGTGCAAGAACACGCAAGGGGAGAACAAAGTTATCCCTGAGCCTGTGTTGTGCAATTTGGGAAACAGAGGCAATGGGACATTGTTTTGCAAGTTGTTCCACTTTGTAGTAGTTCAAAGCCAAAACAGCAACTCTTGTGGTGCTTGAATTTGAGATACAGCTCAAGCTCACAATCTGCCACCATCGTAGTTACCTTTCTTCTCTCTGCTTTTACAGCCCCTGTAAACTATTTATTTCTCTAGGCATTCTAGCCCATCTCCTTGTGGTACCATGTACAGTCAATGTTCATGTGTATGTGATTTTAGAAATTCAGTTTCTGCAACCTGTTTCTGGTTTTTAATTCAATGAGATTTTATGTTAAACTTTGAATTTTAGGTAGCTCCTGATGTCTTAAGAGTTTACATTCACAATTTCAATCTGCCAGGCTAACGTAAGAGTGTCATTCCTTCAGTCCTTTTTTTTTTTTTTTTTCAAAATTGATTTCTTTTTCTTCTTCAAGAAATAACTCAAATTGCCCTCAGCGGGGTAGTTCTAATTAAGAAATATGAACTCCGTTTCATATAGCCATCTCTGTGGCAAAAAAAGGATGGAAATTTACACCTAAGCAATCAGTTTATTGCATAATTCTTGCTTAATGTTCCCCTCACAAGTGTCGTAAATGAGACAGTGGCAAACAGGTGCAGTCACTAAAGGGTAGGGCTCATACAAGTGATCTCTATCAAGCACAGAATTCTTTTTCTAACATTTTCTGAGTGCTTCAGAGTCTTAGAGTTGAAGTCAGAAGGTGCTCATTGGTTTTATAAAGACTAAACTTAGAAAACTAAGTGCTAAGGTCCTCTCTTAGGCCATTTGTCATTCATGTGACACAATTAGCTTTACATAAGCCATCTTTGATTGACATTAGAGTGAGAATCGAACCTGTGAGGCAATATTTTCTTATGTAGAAAATTAAATAATATCTGAATGCTATTTCTTGCTCTTATCTCCAAATATTTAATGCCATGGTATTTCCATAGTATTCAGTGCCACACAGAACTATGTAGACATAAGACATGTTTATTACATTTACCACTTTTTAGGGTAATTGACTAAAGCACTCAATGAAAAAAAGAAAAAAAAAAGAAATCATTAGCACAAAATCTGGGGAGACCTACTAGTATATCCAGTCCATTATTTGCCAACCCTCAAGTGCACCCCTTTTCACCTTATCTCTGCCCTCTTCACTGTATTCTATTACAAACACAACAAATGCACTCTCACCCTTCCTTGGAACAGCACTGGACAGGAGCTTCTGCCCTGAAAACAGTTTATTCCATTAAAATTCACTAAAATGCTAAATTGTGTAGGCTCTAAACATATAATGCCACTTAACACTGTGCTTCTCTTATCCAAAGACTGAATACATCTCGTATATGTCTGCCAAGAAACCTCCTGCTGCAGCATTTTTCCCTTGCTGTCCATGTAACACAGTACTGAAAAGAGACATCAGCACCATAAATCTTTTCTCTCACTGCACTGAGGTCATCCACAGGCCTCACTCAGGTCCGTCCTCCCACAAAGTGTAATGTTTCCCTCTAATCACCATCACAGCCTGCTCAGCAGCTCAGCCTTGCCTGTGCACCATTCATTACAACCATACCATACGGCCCATGTGCTGGTGTGCTCACAGGTCATCTATCTGCATCGGTCTGGCTGACGCACATTTGGGAGGGAAAGCTGGATGGACATGTCTTACTAAGTTGTGTTCGTCTGAGAGGAATAACATGCTATGTCAACATTTTTTCCTCATATATCCTAAATAAAGTAAGTTAGTGAGCATTTAGATAACTGTAGTTGTCCTGCTGGTTTGCATTTGGGGTTATAATCATCGAGTGTATGGTACAGTCGGTAGTAACAGAATGAAAGTTTCCCATCATTGGAATATTTTAAGTGTGATGTTGCAAACACAGCCAGAGAGAAAGCACAGATGAAATCTATGTCCTACATCGTTGACTATCCATTAAGCAGTAGCACAGTCACTCCCTCTGGAAAATGCTCTCAGTACAGATAATTTTTAGGTGATCTGTAGAGACTTTTCAGGATCCTGTTAAAATTCGATTCACCTAGGTCCAGAAAGAAGAATTCAGACTACAGAAGGAAATGACAGCCTTGCAACTGAACCTTGTGCAGTCTTTGCACATACGTAAGGGGGAGAAAATAGCCCTCAGGAGTACAGATTTTGGATCATACAGATATGCAGGCTTAGACACGAAGAGAGAGGCAGAGAATCATCATCTCTGGAGCTTTTATTAAGCTCTTTGCTTTTTCCTGAATATGCTGGTCAATATTACACAAAGTGGCAGGAGGATGCTTTGCAAAAACTGGGTGAGTTTCCAGTTATTGAGAACATTCAACCCATGATGGCAGCCATGCTGTTATTTCCAGGTGTGCATGAAAAGAGGTTTTAATATCTTCCAGCCTTCAAGAAAAGCAATATCTGCTGTGTGATTTATCTATGAAAATACCGGCTAGAGTATTTTCCTAAATTTGGTGTCTTTACTATCTCTATTCCATCGGAAGAGACACCAAATCTGAATGTGTATTTTGGAGGACTTTGTAGTAGGAGGTAGAACTGATGACCTTCAAAAAAACATGATTCACACTATTGGTCGCAATAGAGCTAGTGGTCTGTATATTAAAAGTTATGATGAAAAAGCTGTGTGAGTTTTTTTCTCTACCTGATGTCTGTCACTGTGGTTCAACACTAGGAAAATACCCACGGAGCAGCGGTGACTCGAACATAGGCACTGAGCTGGCCCCACTGCATTCTTAGAGATCGTACGGAAGAAACTTGGCAGGCAGAAGACTTAGAAGTCAGGCAGCATTTATGCCTATTAGTGTCAAGGCTGCATTATATTGTGTTTCAGACTGAGATTTTTTTTTGTTTTCTAGTACAGCCTAGTTTAACTTGTTTGTTATAATGAAGGTGAACACAATAAAAGTTATTATATAAATGTTATAAATAATATTATTTATATGATAAGACATCAAGGAAGGAAACTTGCTGACTGAAAGAATGTTGTTGAGTGACCGTCAACCTTTAAGGAAAAAAACCGAACAGTCTGAACTTGCCATTACTATCCTGGAAAATCTGAGCCTTAAAGTTACTGCAGACAGTCATTCACTGAAGAAGTAGTGGAAAATTGCATAATTTCTGTTATTTAGCCCACAAATAATCTTTGGAGTCTGTGTATCCCACTCATCCACTTATTTTCCTATCATCTCAGTTACCTGGCCATTGCTATCAAAGTTCTACTGGTGCTGAAAAAAGGATTTAGAAATACACGATGGAAATTATTCCTGTCGGACACGTACTTGAATAGGTTTTCCTAATCAATTGTCTTAGTTATGTTTCCTCAGTCAATAGGAACTGAACTCTTCTGAGAGCTCTAATGAGATTGGCTAAAGATGCAATGAAGATAACACCCAGAGGGATTGCAAGGGAAAACCACTGCAGTTACAAAGTGTCTCTTCCTCCTTTTAAGCAACACAGGGATCACTGCTCTTTCCCCAGATCAATTCAGAACATGGAAAAGTCCCCACAGGTTCAGACTCACATCTAGTGATTTTCTTGCTTACATCTGGGCACTGTGGAAAAGTGACGTCCTAAGACATACCTCTGCCCAGTTGTGTGCAGGCCTATGAACCCAACAGCCTAAAAGAGCACCCAAATCCAGTGTGCTGTTCTTTCGCTGCCAGATGTGGCAGATTTGCTGCAGCCCAGCCTGTGGACAGCTGGACTGGGGTCAGTGTGCAAGAACTGCCATTGCTGCAGTTACTTTAGTGAGAGCTTTATGCATTTGGGGTGCATATCCATTTGTACCACAGCAGGCTGTGGTGCAGGGGCAGAAGTGGTAGGTCCTTCTTGTCCTGCCAATAAGATGGCCGTCTCCTGCCTCACTGGAAATGTAGAGAGGGTTAAGGCTGCAGGTAGTGGAATATCTCTTAAAACGCTACTTCTTTCTTCTGCACTTAAATGGAGTCGAGGGCTACAGTCATTGATCAGTGAAGTGTTCCAAGCACTCTTGGCAACAACAATAACATCCAAAAAACAATGCCTCGCTGTTCCACATTTGTCGTTGCCACAGGTTGTCTTGCTTCATCGCAATGACTAGGAATACTCTGGATGTTTTATACTACTCATTCGCATGAATCAGGACATACTGCCTCGTTTACAGTCATGGAAAGAATGTGCTCGAGACTGCACTTACGATTGTACTGCAACTCTGCAAAGAGCTGTTAAAGTCAAACTTTTTGTAATGGTTCATTTTCCACTTCTGTGATGTCAGTAGTGTTGTCTCTGTGAGTGCCTGTTTTGGTAACCAGCACAGAAATAGAGCTCAAAACTCCTTTAACAGTTTTACAGTTCAATTCTGTATAGGAACCTATGCTGAAGGGCAAGCAGCACGCGAGTCATGCCAAGGAGAGTACATCTCATGATCGTGTGTTCATTCGTGTTCATATTTATCCAGTATTTTGCTTTCAGAGATTTAAAAGCAATATAAAGTGTAAATCATAGTCTTCGCTCAGTAAAGCAGAGCAGTCAGAAGGAGACTGAAAGCAACAGGAGCTAAACCGGGGAAGCAGCACTGCTAGTGTTTGCTACAGCTCACTTGAGGGGTTCTGCCAGAGCAGTGGGCATGGCCCCAGAGCCCTTCTCCTCCTCCCACTCACTTGCACAATGCAAAAGCCAGGTGCAGCAGCAGTTTGGGGAAAATGCAGCCTAAGCATCACAGTTGGTGCCATGGCCTTCACGTTTCCTCCATCTCTTATCATGAGGCTTGTATTTTGTCCTAATATTTTGTGCATTAACAATTAGCAATTTTTTCTCTCCCCACAGGATGCTTTCCCGAGAGGAAACTTACTTGATTTTTAAAAATCTCTCTTTTGGAACCATGGTGAGAATCAGATGAAAGTTAATTACACTGATTTACATCTAAGAAAGCGGAGAGAACCTGACATTAAGATACTAGCAAAGTGTAGAGATTTTCAGTGAAGTCTTATTTTAATTCTCTTAAAAACTTAACTTTCCATTCAGTAAATGTAACCAGAAATCTGCCCTAGAGGATCAAAATCAGTGTATAATTTCATGAAGATATTATGCTTGAAAAAATGCAGTTGTTTAGTGTACACTTACGTAGTGAAATGCAATTAGGTGTCTGTGAAGAAAATCTTCTTCAAAAAAATCACCCTCAGGATCTCTGCTCACTGTGTTGTAAATAGAGGCTCTGATCTGAGCCCTCTACAGTCAATGCATAGCTTTTGTTTCAAAGGATTTTGGACTGAAACTGAGTGGCCGAGAACTGGGACAGGCCATGTATTACACTGTACAGATAAGATGAAAACATTCTGGTCAGGAAGCATTTTTGGCTACTTTAAGCTTATCACGCTCCATTTGAAAAGGGGTGGTGAGTCTTATTAATTGGTTTACACAACAGTGTTTCCATAAAAAAGGTTCCTTCCTCCTTTGCACTGTGTGTTCAGTAAAGCAATCACTTCCTGCCCCAGATACTCGGGGAACTTTCTTGCACTACTTCACAAATGAAAATACTTTTTTTTTTTTTTTAACCAGTTTAATACATTTTTCTGGTTAGAAGTGTGTCTAGTAGATATGAAAAAATAGAAATGCTTGTCCTAAGTTGAAAATATTTATGCTAGGGTAGCTATTTTATGGAAATACTAAAGTAAGATATTTCTGAGACGTGAATTTTACAAGTGATTATTTCCTATGTTACACCTATTTTTTTGTGTTGCAAGGGCCAAAATCTTGACTCATTATGTTTAAACTGCACAGCACAGCCTGTCTCTGGATGGCTTTGCCCTGACATGGCAGTGGAGTGTATATCCATCACTGTCTGCCTCTTACAAACAAGGTTAGAATCTGGCTCATTAAAGGCAGGGAAAAAACATTAGAAATCATCAAATGAGAACTAATGACAGTATCAGTTGTAGCTATTGTGTTCATCTTCCTGTGAAGATCGGTCTATGTGCTCTGGCAAGTTGGCCATGAGATGGACTTCTTTAACAAAGGATCTCAGGCCAAGGTGGGGATGGCACTGCTTTTGGGGACCAAGTAAGGTACTTTGCATGGGATTTAGCCATGTAAAAGTATACTTAGAGAAGATCATGTACTAAAAGCTTGATCATCATTTTCAATAAAACACAAAGAAGGAGCAGTGTTTTGCTCTGTTACCCTGTGAGCAGCCAAAGAGATCACGCCTGTGTGAGCCACAAGAGGTACGTACGTGCAATCAGAAGGGGAATATTTTGCTGGCCCAAAATAATTTTACATCTGTCCTGCATGTTTCACATATCTGAGGCTAGAACCAGAAAGGCTAAACTGCACCTCACTTTCCCCTGCCAAACCTTCTTGTTGGTAAGGTCCTCCTGAAGGAAGCCTCAGGTGGCTCAGTAGGCTGTTTTGTGAGCTGAATCTGTGCATGAACCACTGTAAAATATTAGCACTGTGAACTAAATGCACACTAAGTATAGACACATCCTTGTTGTGGATGTTTCTCAACCTAAAGAGTACTCACTGAAAGTAGGGAATAGCAGGAGCAATATTGTGCACTGTGGTAGGCTTCTGAAATGTAATATGCTAGAAATCTGCCAAGTATTTTTGCTGGGGGGAAAAAAGTTAGTAATGACAATTGAAAAGAAAATTTACTGAACCTTGGTTCAGCAAATAATGACATATCTTAAAGTTTTGGTTCATACCTACATATTCCCAGAGAAGACACTAAGTATCACTCAGGATACTTAAAATGTTCCAGTACATGTTCATTGGTTGGGTTGAGATGACAAAAATGACAAATTCAAGGATTCAAGCAATCATTGGAAGGAAACTTCTCTCTTCTCTGGCCCAAGTACTGTTCCGAACATACCACTAACTAATGTTTGTCTGGTTTAGGTTCTTAATTGTATTGTTTTGTTTTCCCATATAGTATTTCCATGCTCTACTTCCAAAATATTTGTTAAAATTTAAAATCTGATACAATTTTATTTAGATTGGTGATTCAATGTCAAAAATTATTTCCTTTCCTTTGAACTCAGTCTGAGTTTAATTTGTATTCATCCCACGAATATGTTGGCTTAGTGTGTAGTGAGGTAAAACAAGTAGGCTGAAAGCAAAGCTGTTTCTAAGAGAACCCTGGAGAGCTGATAACATTCTAGGAAAGAAGAGGAAAAGATTCAGAAAAACGCAAGTTTAAAGAACCAAGGCAGATTTAAAGGAAATCTCCCCCAGTCAAAGGACTGGTTAATCCTCTGGTAAATGTGACTGGGGAAGTTACCTCTACATAAATGTGTATTTATGTATGTACTATATATACTGTTCGCGTCTGACTTTGGAAGTGAAGATCCTCATGTGGCTTGACTAGTCCTGACCGAGTGGAAAACAACTGATGCGGCAACGTTGTGGTTCAGAGCCTTCCCTGAGAGTAGGATATTGCAAAACTTCACCTCGTGGTAGACAGGGAGTGCAGATGTATTTGGCCCTTTTGCGATTTTGAAGTACTCTGTGATGAAGGACATGCTCATTTTTACTTGGGATGAATAAATATGTGTTAATTTTGTGACTGTTTAATTCAATACAAAGTTCAGTTGGTAACCTTGGCAATAGTGGAATGATGGTCATTTTAGAAAACTAAAATTCACAGGAAATAGGTTGTTCCCTGGAAATTGTGAATGTTCAGGGGTAGAAAAACAAATGTAATATTACATTAACTATTGTGTATCTCAGAGAAGTGAAGGCTGATGAAGTAACAGCTCTGTTTTATTAGGAGAAAAATATATCAAATATACAATATCTTTAAAGAAATTAAAAACAATAGTGATCCAATAATTTAATTTTTAGAGTGCTTTAGATGCTTCACAGTAAAAAAGGTTATCTGATATCTCCTTAGGGAGAGGAGGAAATGGGAGCATCTCATTTAATTGGCAAGCCACAGACATTTGATTGATCAGAAGGTGAAAGGCTTACCCATAGCTTTAAAGAATATTCTCTTTTTATAGATAGATTTTTAAATTTCATTAAATTTCATTAAAAGTGTCTGTGAAGTCCCTACATTCCCTTGGTTTATCTTTAAATATTTGCATCTTCCTTGCATATTCTCCAGAGAAGGCAGAAGTTATACAGTATAATTTTTTAATTAGCTACCTGACCAGTTTTGCTCACTTCAGATTTTTTAGCAGTATATTAATTTACAAGAGGAAAAATATTAATCACATTGACAGAGAAGAATGGAAGTGATTCATTGCCCCAGAAAAAGTCTGCTGTAAACAATGGTAGGGCTTTTTTCTGTATTATTTCAACAGCTTTGAAATGCGTCACTTCATAGAATTACTTAATGATTTGTTTTCATCTCTACCAGTACTAAGCTTTTAGTGTGCTTGACTTCAGTAAAGCCTCTGTTTATTGTTTTGTGGGGAAAAAAAAAATTAAAATTGTACAATCTCAAGATATCTAGAGCATAGGTGCACAATCCAGCAAAACCAACTTACTTTTAAGAAAAGGAAAATTATCCTTTCAGTGAAATGCTTGGTTTGACTTCATGGAGGAAGCTGTGAGGATGTTGAGCTTTTTGTATCACCCAGGAGGTATTCTAAATGTGACAACTGAGTAATGAGCAGGAATTTCAAAGGGGAACTGCGCCTGTTAAGTTTAAAAGGAGTTTACTTGACCTTAAGATTAGTAAAATTGAACCTTGTATTATTTTTATAACATATTTACAAAGCAAGTTGCTTCCTGCCTGCAGCACAGTGCTGTCCGTGGTGCGTTAGTTTCACTTTCATCTTGCTTGAGCTATCTTAAATGGTTTTTTCTGCCCACTGCACCTTGGGAATGGAATGGGAAGCAGAGTCTCCTTCTTGTAGCACTGAAAGTCATTTTTAATTTTTAATTAAAATTAAATATAGATTAAAAATGCAACAGATTTGTTTCTGTGGTTCCTCCATGCTCAGGACTGTTAGCTAGCACATGGGTGACGTTGCAGTAGTCCTTCTGCAGAGGGGGATAGTGCAGGAGGACAGCAGGAGCTGCTTCAGAAGGGGTATGTGCATGTGAAGGATTACCAGGGTTCTGGAACTAGAGTGGAAGACCATTCCTAGGCAGCAAATGTAAAGAGCTTTTAGCCTTCCTTTGGAGGTGGAGGGGGTAATTAGATGGGCTTGGAGCTTGGTATGTTTATGAATTACATGACTTGATTTCTTAGCGTTACCTTCATGATCCAGAAGATGTATTCTAGCTCGGTGTTCCTAACATAAAGTTGATTATATCTAGAAAGTAGAACAACCGTAATGGGGAAATCCTAGCAAATAAATACTGTATATAGGAAGAGTAAGTGTACTTTAAAAGACCAAAAAGAATCTTCACAAACACATTTATAACCCCCCTTCCTGTTTCCTTGTTCTGTCCTTTAGAGAGGCCACTGAAATTTGAGGCTGAAGGTTACATGCAAGAGCATTAGCAATTCTTAATCTCTCTTCTAATTCGCAGAAATCCCTAATATCAAATCAAAAAGTTAATTAAAGACACGATTCCAATTACAATGAATTTTTGTACTGAAAGTGACTAAAAAATTGCATAATGAGCCTCCATTATCTCTTAGTGATTTCAGAACAAAAGTAGCTAGTCTATCAGGAAAAGATAAACTTCCCTCTGTAAAGTCTTGCTCTGCAAAACAAGTCTGGGATTTAAAAATGAAGTTTTAAATCTTGTATGTAGTTTTGTTGCTTACTAGTCCTATCCCAGAATGGCACAGTAGGTAGTTCTGTTCCCCAGGTTACAGCTGCACTTCATGTCAATTTGTCTTTCCCAGTGGTCCTCAAGGGTTTTTATCCTGCTGGGTGCCTCCCTGCAAGTATGTGCGAAGCTGAATCAGGTAACCTGAGATCTTCCCACCACTACACAGTGCTCTGATAGTTCCTCAAACACTCAGTGTCAGATCCAGTGAGCTCCAGTTGTGTGGTCCTTCTCCTAGAGGCATGTTCATTCATGCTTTAAGACAGCAATGCTTATAATGATAATAAAAAACATGCTTAATGTGCAAGTAATGCATGATTTCTCTAAGATTCACTTTGAGATTAAGAGAAATTTAAGTGCCTGTGGGTGGATGTCTTCATACGAATGAAGCAGGTAATCTTCTACTATGGGCAATGGTGATCTGGCCAGTAGTTAGTGAAGTCTAAAGAAAGGTTTAGCTTAGCTGTTTTAATTGTTTATATAGTGAATTAAACCACCAGAGCCATAACACAAAATCTGTGAAAACATGTGCTCCCTACAACAGAGTATTTAAAATCCACAGATCCCACAAATGCTCAACACAAAGTGATTATACTATATCTAGCATATTCAATGCCCTTTTGGAAATTTTAGAGAAACATCAACTATAACCACCTATGGACTTGTACAGACAATTGACTTAGCTGATAAAAAATAGAAATACTAAGCTACTGTTGGAGGCTAAATTCCCTCAAATAAATGCCTTTTGTTGAGGTTAAACCCAACCATCATCACTATGAGATGCATATAAAAGGTATTTAATAAAGAGTCTCAGAAGTGAAATTCAACCCTTGCCAGGTTACCAAAACATAATGGACTCAGCAGACACCTTGGTTTTATGTCTTGTTACAGTCTTTCTGCTGCCATATTTCTTAATCTCCGATACCCAAAACTCTTCTTTCTGTGTCCCAAAGTCTCCTAGCCTATCAGTTATTCAGTTATTTTGCTACCTATCTGTTTTACCCAAGTAACTGAAGAACATTGTAAGTTTAAGCTAAGGAGTCTTGTGCCTGAGCTGTTTCAACCAGGGATTTTGCTTCATCATAAAGCTTGGATGAGGGAACTGCAAAACTCAATTTCCTCAAGGGAACAGCCTCAGTGCCTAAGGTAGTTGTTCCTACTCACTCATTCACGCCTAAGCACCATATTCTGCCATCCCCTCAGCTTTTCCGATATAGCTGCTTGCAGTGTCTTAACTGTATCAGTGACTCAAATGGAAAAGAAAAAAAAAACAGCAAAACCCCCCACATAAAAAAAAACCAAACCCACGACCTTTCCTAAAAAGGGATTATTTTTACTGGATTACACCAATGATATAATTCATCATGTGGCCCATTACCACATGCATTTACAGCAGTAGTGGTGAGAGAAGCTACAATGTAGGAATAGGATAGCTTTCGTGCTGGGTTCCTTGACAAAGAAAATGAATCTAAAAGTTGTCTTCCTAATTATCAAAACTTGTCTAATAGAAGATTAGATTAGTTGATTACCTGTACCTTCGGGCTGTTTCCCTTCTATCCTTATAGAATAATAGAATAGTTTGGGTTGGAAGGGACCTTTAAAGGTCATCCAGTCCACCCCCCCTGCAATGAGCAGGGACATCTTCAGCTAGACCAGGTTGCTCAGAGCCCCATCCAACCGGACGTTATACCATCACAGCTGCAGAAAAGCTATTTTAAAGAACAAAATTAAAACTTGGTTGTTTTTTTTTTTTTTAAATAAATAGGACTTTGAATAGCAAAAAAACCCGTATCTGTTGAATAAAAAGCTGGATATTTTACAAATTCATATTTTCTTGCATAGAAGGAATATTCAATTTAAATCCAAATTAGAGACGTCAGTATTATATTTTAGCTCCAGCCCCAAAGCAGAATTTTACAGGTGGCTTAAGATTCACAGATACAAAATTTGTTGTGCTTACCTTCAGTAGTACCTTACCTGTTATTGATACGCATGTAAAAAGGTATGCAAACTTACTAAACATCTCTTGCAAACTCTTTCTTTCAAAATACGTTGTGCTTACTCATAATCCCTACTTGTATTTTTCATCACAAATAAGCTCACAGTAGGTTGAAGCTGTGATCCCATGTTGTGAACATTTAACTTAGTAATGGGTACATCTAGTGCAGTTTACTTCATATTAGTATTGATTCAATTCTTAGCGTAAGGTTAGTAATAAGAAATTAATTACTTTTCCTATCAGCAGTCACTAATCCAATTCTGTTATTGATGCATTTTTGTGTTTCTGCTCTATGATTTATTTGATTCTTTTTTTCTGTTAGAAACAGAAACACAGCAAGTACAGCAGGGGCGAGTTTACTGGGTAGAAGGCACAGGTTAAGTGATAGCTGGGCAGTCTGCAGCACCATCCAGGTGGTAAGAAGGGGAGCAGCTGGGGCTTCTTGCTGTGTGGCTCCCACATGAAGGCTGTTTCCCCTTTCTCCCCTCAAGCTGCAGCTGTCCCTGTCTGGCAGATTATATGGTACGTGGATATGTAGAAACTGATTTCAAAATGCATTACCCTCAGTGGTCAGCCTTCTTTCCTTAAAGACTGTGCAAGGGTAAATTAAATTATTTGGCTATCACGATGCTTAAAAGAAAATTAAAAAATGGTTATTTTCATTGCTCTTATTAGTTACAAAATTAGCTTAGATATCGAGTTCTTTTACATTGCACTTGTATTTTTAGCAATGAACAATTTTGAAAATCCCACTTAAATTCCCTTTTTGTTTTTATGTTTTCTACTTTGTCCTTCATTTTTTCCCACTGATGTTCTTTCCTCATACTCCAGATCCTTCTCCATTTCTTTTCCTTTCCTGTTTCATAGTTCTTTCTTTTGAATTACCATTTAAAAATAATGTTTGGTAAGACGGTTCATATTTAAATAAACTACAATACTAAAGGTTTTGCTGTGATTGAACACCACTCCGAAGACAACTGCAAAGTATAAATACTGCTATATGCAAGGCAGAAAAACATGTTTCTGAAGAATGCTGAGGGCTTTGAAATGTAGTTTCATTTTCTATCAGAATTGAGCCTCTAAATTCTTCACAGAACCCGGTAAAAATAAAATCTGTTTGAAATGATTAAGCAAAATCATCTGAAATTTTGATGGGCACTGATTTTTATAACTTAGCATGTAATGAAAACATCAAAACAAGATATAATGCCAAATTGAGGATCACTGCATTTTATTAGGGATATGTTATAACTGAATATTTCAATACTTTCAACTCATCTTTTTTTAATATTTGAAATGTTGGTAACATTGGAATGGATTCAGAAAAAAAAAAATTGACAGTTCATTTAGTAGATTTGATAGATTTGTATTAAATATAATTTGATAGAATTTTTCAGTTGATAAAAATGGTTTCTTTAGCATTTCTAAATGTTCTTTCTGCATGAAACTTTGGGACCCCTTGCATCTTCATTTACAGTGCCACATGGTCTTATTTACTCCATACACAATGTGTGTCTTTGGTATTACTCAATTTACATCCAGGATCCTTACTCTGCATAACTATATTTCAGTCCACATCTATCAGATATGCAAAATTAGTGAGATTTCCCTTCACACAAGTGTATGGAGTACCTCAACTATACACAGAGATACTACAGAAAATCTGAGACTTCAGGAGGTACAATGAGGAAGAAAATGGTTTTATTTTCTCACAGCAATGTTCTTACTGGGATTTTTTTATTTTGTAAAATGCGAATTCATATATTTATTTTATTATGGTGTCTTTCATGAGACCTATACTCCAAAGTACTCACCAAATTGAATGACTGGAACAGGGACATTTGAGTTTTGGGGCTTTCCTGTGGCAATATCTGCTTTATGCCTTACATACAAAAGACTGAAAGCAGTGTTACTGCCTACTGGAAAAGTCCATGGTAAGGAGGGATGTCAAGCCAGGAGGGGTGTTTGCAGACTTGTGGCCATGAGGGAGATGCTTCATCCATCAAATGAGGAAGGGAGGAGGGTTCCCAATGCAGGGAGTGGGATGCAGGAGCTGTCCCTGGGGTTGGCTGCAGTGGCACCACAGTCAGGGACCAAAGGACCACAGGAAAATGCTTCTACCTACTTCCCAAAGCCTGCAAACTGAAAGGGAAGTCAAATGTTTCTCATGTGCCCTTTTTGCGTCACGGCTGCGGGGAGCTCACCAGAGAGGCAATGTATCAGTCCCTGATGTAAAAGTATATCGTGACCTGTGTGTGAGGAGCCAGAGGGGGTGGATTTGGTTCAAAACCAGCTACAGCAAAGTATACTTTAATCAGTATAAAATCTTGTAATACCATACTTAGATCCGAAATTAAAGGAGACTTGAAGGTCTGTTAACTTTAGCTTTGTCCAGCTTTCTATTTGGCAGATTACAGATACCAGCCAGAACCATATAAGGCCTTAAAAATAAAAATAGGTCACAAATGGTTTCCTGTCAAAAGCCTTTATTTTTGAAAATGCAACCAATAATCGGATCCTTGAAATATTCATGTTACATAACTAAGCATATGCATAAGTGAATATATATGTATATTCTTACTTGTTTTTATCATTTTATACTCCGCTTTCATGAGACCCCACCCGGAGTACTGCATCCAGCTCCGGGGCCCCCAGCATAAGAAGGGCATGGAGCTGTTGGAGCGAGTCCAGAGGAGGGCCACGAAGATGATGAGAGGGCTGGAGCACCTCTCCTATGAAGACAGGCTGAGAGAGTTGGGGCTGTTCAGCCTGGAGAAAAGAAGGCTCCGGGGAAACCTTCTAGCAGCCTTCCAGTACCTCAGGGGAGCCTACAGGAAAGCTGGTGAGGGACTGTTTGCAAGGGCATGGAGTGACAGGACAAGGGGTAATGGCTTTAAGCTGAAGGACGGTCAATTTAGATTAGGTATTAGGAAGAAATTCTTCCCTGTGAGAGTGGTGAGGCACTGGAACAGGTTGCCCAGAGAAGCTGTGGCTGCCCCATCCCTGGCAGTGTTCAAGGCCAGGTTGGATGGGGCTTTGGGTGACCTGGTCTAGTGGAGGGTGTCCCTGCCCATGGCAGGGGGGTTGGAACTAGATGGTCTTTGAGGTCCCTTCCAGCCCAAACCATTCTGTGATTCTATGATTCTATGATTGCTCTTCAGCAATAGTATATTCAGAGAGTGAATAGAACCTCTCTAATTTCTTTCTCAAGTTATTTTTTAAGTGTTAGCATCCTTGCCAGTGCGTGTATGTTTTACTGACCTTTCTTTAATTGCCCTGGCATTTCCATTAGAGCATTTGAAAATTGCCATTAGTTTATTTGCTGAGTTGCCAATGCTTGTATTATGTTTGCCACCTACAGAGAACCGCAGTAATACTTGCTGATAATATCACACATTATTCTTGGCTCAAAGAGTAGAGGCAGCCTGTGTGTCTTTTCTCTAGCTTCAGTGCTCTGGGGTTTTTTTAGATAAAATATTTTCACTGAGATACAATGTCCCTTTCCACCCAGCAGGCCAGTTTAAAAGACTCAACTCTGAACTCAAATGAGTTTTCAGTTTAGAAACAATAGCAACTCTAAGTGCCATACATGAAAACTGATCGATACTGCACTGCATGAATAAAAAATTAATCTCAATTATATTTTTACAGTTTATTTTCATATTTGTATTTTGACAATATCTCAAGCATCATGTTAGTTGAAGTGTTGTCACACACAGCAAAGCAATGCACAGATGTTAAATAAGTGGTCTTCTGAAAGTCTGTGTCTGCTGAGTTTATTTAGAAGAAATATATTTTGCAAAAAGTAAAGTTATTGTTAAAACTGAAATTTCCATAACACCGAGAAGATGTAAAAGTCTAACAAAAATACTCTAACAGACTAGAGCTTTTTGGATGATGGCAGACCCACTTTCCATGTGACTATATTCAGGTTGTTTTTTCTCAGCTGTATATACCTGCTTTACTAAAAAATGTAGATATTACATGTCTGTGGGTATTTTTCCTAACTACCTGTTTTCTTTCTGTTTTTAATTTGACATTATTTGCTATCCATTTGCTTTTTGGTTTGTATCACTATTTCATCAGATGCTGGTTTGTGAAATCATATTTTACCACCATCCAAAGTGGATCATTGCAAAATTGGTAGAGAAATTTAGTAATGAAAATCACAGTAATTCAAGGGGATTACCAATCTGTGTTATTTAGCTCCACTTGAAATATTTATCTAAGTAGAATCATGGAAATACTTTCTGCCATGGAGCCGGCCACAGTTAGTAGGTTGTTCCTATTTTCTATCAGTGCCCATCAGGCATATACAGCATGTGGAGACTACTAATCATCATTGACTAAGGACTTTCTAACATTTATCAGGGTGGTTTGGAATATCAGTTCCATCACTCTTTGCATTAACCTTAATTTTGCATCTATATTTTTTTCTTCTTTTTTTTCATTGACACCTTGGTGTCTTCCCAGTCAGGGAGGATCTTTCCTTTCATATGTAACCTTTTCTAAAATTGAAGATGTGAAATCTAGTTGTCATTTGAAATCATAGACATGGCACATATATTCAAGATCAGGAAAGTTAGTATATTATGCTTTTGTGGCAATAGTAATACTTTGCACATCACCTGCTCCTTCAAAACACTGTTTCTGATGATGCTAGTTACCTATTCCTTGCAACCCCCAAAAAACAAACAAAAAGGTCACACTTTATACTAAATTAAGAGCGTCAAACAAAAAGATGGATTTCTGTATTGAAAATTTATTTTTTTGGAGAAAACTGAAATCTAACATTTCGCTATTGGCTCTTGGAGGCAAACACAACTGAATGAAAATTATCTTGACCACAAACTGTTTTTTTCTATTTCTGTTTAGTGTTTAGGACCCTCTGACACTTATGCACCTGGACCAATTCGTTCCAGCTGCTTTACAAAATACAGAACAAAAGAATGGTGCCTGTACCAAATTTAGGAATTATCACTGAAACAAATTAATAGAAAAAGAAATAGTCATGTGAGTTTGCAAATATGTGATGTGACTTGCTTGTGTACAAACTTTTAACATCATAGAAATGCTGGTGAATCTACACCTAAAACTTGAATCTGGACAATTGGATGTTCCAAGTGCTGACAACACTTGAAGCATCCAAGTAAGGTATTCAGAAAGGGTAACAAAAGAAACAATACAACTGAGGCATCAAAGAACTGGTTTACAAAGATTAAAATCACAAATGTCCTTTCTAAGAGGAAGATAAGATCTGCAAGCATTTAAGAGATGTAAGCACAATAATTGATTAAAATACTCCAAATGAATGTGGCTAGATGCGATGGGATAGGTGAAAAGGATTTGAATTTGACAGGGAGATGAAGTTTGTTAACTATGAGATCTTTAAGCTGTTTAATAGTCCACTTATACAAATAAAAGAAGCTTTATCATGCAAGTTTTAAATCAAAGCAAAAAATGTATGTTAGAGGATTAATTTAATATAAGCAGAGGAGGAATGAGAGGATTTTCTGTTAATATTACATCCCTGATTAATTAACTCCTGAGTAATCAGACTATAATTTTCCTTACGAAAGCTCATGGCCTGTGTCTGGAGATGCTAGAACAGCCCTGTGAGTTCTGAGGAGTCAAAATAAAGGATATTTAGGTCCAAATCATGGAAGCACAGAAGGATCCACGGCCCAGTTCTCCTTGTCCTTGAATCAGCACCAGGACACTGTGCCAAAGCAAGCTGCACAGCTGCTACCTGGGTTCACCTGATAAAGCCTGGGACTCCATGTTTGTTAGGAGACATACAGGCACTCATTTATCCTTACAAATGTATCGCTGGGTCTACATATCTGTCTGAAGTTGAAATCCAAGAGAACTCTCCGCTCAGAGAGGGCACTTGTAGGTACTTACGAAGTTGGACAAAAAATGAGGTTGAGAGAGCTGACTTACTGGCTAATAACCTCTTGTTCATTATCTAGACTTAACAGCATTTTAATTTTCTTGAGATTGTTGTATTCCATCCTCCGTTATGCTGATACAAAATATGGAGAGTCAGACAGTTTTCTTTTTCTGAGAAAAAAAGGAAAATAATAATTACAGATGACATTGTTCCTTAGAAGTAGGCATTTGTGCTAATATACTTAATATTGCACCTGAGGAAATACTCATATATTGACTCAGTACTTGTTCTTATTGCCAAAGCATGCCTTCCTACATCATGTTAAGTTAGTGAGACAGCTTTTCCACTGTAACAGATTTTTTAGTTTTTTCAGATCTTTGTATGAAAATTTATTCTGACAACTCCATGTTTGGTCCATCACATTTGCTAACTGTTCTCAAAGTGCTAAGCAGTTTTTTGCATTTCCTCCCCCCCCGATTTTAAAATGAAGACTTTTGATTCTTCAAGACCTCGGGTTTATTAATGCTTTTTGATCACTTTTCACAATATCTCTGTACAATAGAATATTAACAATGCAAAGCAAGGTTTAATACTTGACTGTCTTCCTTGAAGTTATATCTGTACCTCAGCATAGTACCAAATAATACCAAATTGAAAGGAGCCTTGCTATCATATATGGGTCAGATTTTAAATTTCTGGGGAACTGCGAACTGATACTACATGGTAAATACATGTTTTATTTGTAGTTATATGTTCTCCAAGTGAAAAAGAGAGAGTATGGTATATAGTATTAGCAGGAGAAGGAAAAAAATATGAGAGAAGTGAAATGAATGAAGCTTTTACCCAAGTGATCTATGTGTTCAGGTGAGATTCTCTGGCATTTAATAAGATAGAGACTCTGATGCTTTTCCTATAGTTGAGATATTTTTAACACCTCTTTGCTGTCAAAGTTTAGGGTGATCCCCAGAATACCATGTAGACAGGGTCTCTCTCTTTTATCCAGACACTAATTTTCATGAAACTTGTAGGCATTTCATACTTCTGAGGTCTTTTCTTCCATATCAAATGTGAATTAAATTGGCAGACAACTCAAAGTCTTCTAAGAAGAGAACATAAGAAGTGCATATACATACACATAGACACAGTTTGATACTTAAGCCATGTCTGTGTAAGAAGCAAGGCTAGAAACTACAGTGAAAAACCTCCAGAGAGCTCTTAAGTGCCTTTGGTCCATGTAAATCCAGTTTTGTCTTTAGCGTATTTATTTTTCCTATGTGCTAGAGAAAAGCATTGAGGAGACATAAGAAAAACAAACAGAATACTTAACCACAAATTATTGTCATATCTGTTCATTACTGAGTTGAGAGAAACTAGACACAGCATCTGAATGATGCAGGCATTATTGTGCCATCACTGTAGAGTTGCATGTATTAAAATATTCAGCCCAGACATAACTAGAAAACAAATCCAGGGAGCTTAATTTTTATAAAATTATTTTCAATCCAAAACTGTTGGTTGTACCTGTTGTGTGAAGTCCAGAAATTAGAAGAATTGTGGAAATGATGTGATGCTTCTATTTGTCTAATCAATTAAAGCGTTATGTCACTCAGGCTTTGGTCTCAGGCCTCCATTCTTACTCAGCGTGGTGTAGCTGCAATGCAGAGTGGCAGTGCAATAAGCCAGCTTCCTTACTCCCAAGTGCAAGGGTCCTTATGTCCACTGGATGTCCATTATTAGTTCAGCTCCATTAAATCAGCTAGCCCTTATTGTTACCCGTGTTCCTCGTAGGCCTGCTGCACACACATCTCTGCCACAGTGCAGAGGAGGGCTGGTAGTGAGGTCTTCTTTGAAGTCAAATCTTCCACTGCCTTTCTCCAATCACTCCCAAGACAAAAAAGTGGGCTTAGGGAGCAGGCAAATTTGCATCTCATCTTAATCAAAATGTTGTTGTTCTTTTGTGGACTTCCTTCCTCAATATAGTGGCAGCTCTTTCTGCTGCAAAAATTCTGAGCTTGTATAATTGAATAATTTCAGATTTTGAGGTGTGTTCGTTCTGGTGAAACCAAAGCAAAAATGAAAACAGAAAGTCAGGATTTGAAATTAAAATAGAATTGAAAGACAGCCTGATGCTTCACATAAAAGACTCAGCAGCCATACGCAGAAGGGATGTTGGTATCTACCAACATGAAGGCAAAAAGTATGCTGTTCCAGAGAGTCACTGAGAAGTCCTGTGTTAGCTTAATGTACAATGTTATATGCCCCAGAGACACAGATAGCAGTAATTCTGGACATCTGGCTACTTCCAGGACAGAGTTCACCTTGAAAGGTTTATTTTGAATTAACTTACCTGGGTTTGAGAACAGGAATCATCAAGTCCCACCTCAGAAACTCTTTCTGCCCTGCTAGTGCCCCACTTCTCAGGTGGCTTCAGTTTCATATAGTGCAGGGGTGCAGGATGCACACTGGCCAAGAGCTACTGAGGGCTGGTAGGGCATGAGGTTCATCTGTAAAGCCTCATAGACTTCAGATCTCAAACTAGCAATGTGTCATGCCCACCTTCTCTTTCTTTCCCCTCCTCTCCTTGGGAAATTCAAGCTCTCTGACAGGGGGAGATCAAAGGTCCTACATGTCCTGTCTTCTGTTCTCAGAGGAACTGGTGGGCAAATTCTGATATTTTGATATTTGGCTTCCATACATAAAAAATCAAAACTTGCATTTAATTATTTTATTGTTTGGAATTAATGTGACCTTACTGTAACATAGAATTTTAATACGTAATAAAATATATAGAACATATAGAAATAAAGTATAGGTATAGTGTATCATATATACTTTGTCACATCTATTACTTCAGCTGAATGCAAGTTTGATCAAAATGAAATACTGTATGTTGGAACCGAATTGTTTTGTAATGTTTCCAATGATGTAATCAAAGAGTTATGTTCCAGCAAAACATTTCAAGTCTGACATAACATTTTCTAATGAAAAAGTCTTCCATCAATTATTTTTTCTCTAACCAGCTCTGGCTATTAAGCATTGTTTCTTGTAGGGAGAACATGACATTTGTTTCACATAATTCATACTGATTTCCAGGAGATACAATACCGAGAGATAACTTCAATTAATGTGTGACGCCTCCACCGTGATCTGAATACTGTAATGGTTGCCTCTGTCACTGTGATGCCTTGCAGTAATTGTACCTGCAAAAAAATAGCAAGGCAGGAACTCTTTAGCTAATACAGAAAGAATATGGTGGTAGAAAGTTCTCTGAAAAGGAGTGGCCATTTTTTTCTTGTTTACCAAACCCAAATTTACCAACCATATTTCTCATTTGGAGCTTTTTCTTGTGAGGAGGATTGAATGAAGAGGGAGGGGGAGGTTGTCTGTGATAAAATTTCAACTTTGAATATCAATTTTTCAGACTTGTGCGTGTGATTTTGTATGCAAGCTGAGAGTCTTTATTGGCTGTATTTTTAATAACATTTTTTAATTGGCTGTGTTTTAAGTAGATGTCGCTGAATGTGTTGAATTAGCAGGGGAAGGGTGAAGGGTAGGGTTACCCAACCCATTTTTAGCTATTTCCCCTGCCAATTTCTAGCAAAGTCTACTGGGCATTTTTGCCAAGCACCGTTCTGCCTGAAGCAGAGTACTGGCCCCGGCTCTATGGAGCAAACCAGGCACAGCAAACCACTTTCATAGCTGGCAAGCGTGATGGCAAGCCGTAGCTGCTCTTAGGCAGACTGGGAAAATGGCATCATCTCCCAGAGAAACGCAGGAGCCATCACATACGTGTGACCTTGGCCGGATCAAACAAAGCTTGCTTGTGGACTACATCCAAGTCAGAGTCCTCCATCTGAGTAATTCTGAGTAAAGAGGGGAGTCAGGTCTTCATTCCTCCATTGCTAGTTTTGATACCAACCCACCACAATGGGAAAATAATGTACAGCTCTAATTTTCAGAAAGAGACACTAAAAGAAGCCTCAGCATTTATAAAAAGGCAGTCTCAGGGGCTATTTATTGATTGTTCACCTAAAAGAAGAGATTGATTTTTCTCAACTGGTTCTCTTCACTACATTATAATTTAGTGTCTGTATTTGCAACATTTTTCACATTTCTGTGATCACTGTCATCAAAAGATCCAGCCCATCAGTTGCATTTCCCCCCCGCCCCGTTTTGTCTGTGAATTCTTTTATGCATAAGCACACACACACAATTGCTGTGTGACTGGTGTCGTGCCCTAACTTTGTGTGCTCGGTGCTGCACTGAGATGGGATGATAGAGCTTATGCCTCCAGAGCACAGCCAAAGGCACCTTTAATCTTTTTGGTGGTTCTGCTATTTCAGTTTTGTTTTTTGTTTACTGTCCTTTTCAGCCCCGAGTGGAAATAGTCCAATGTCTCAAATGGTTAAATACCATTAAAAGGATTTACAGCTTTAAATGAAGTGTAACCTATTTCCTTGTGGCTGTGAATTAACTCAGTTCCATGCTACTGAGGTTTTAAAACAAATTTAAAGTATGACATGATAAGACTTCAAACATCATAAGACCTTTCTCATTTCCCTAGATGGTCATATTTTGCAAATTGTCAGATTCATCTTGGTTTACTAGCAGAGGATAAAGTCCTAGCTGCTTTATTTTAATTCTGCAGTTTTATAGCCCTTCTATATAACTGAAATTCTGGAGATTAAGGAAAAGGTTCTGAGAAAGGAAAGGTTCAGAACATAATTTTCAACAGTTATTTAATTGGTTGTCTCCCAGGGAAAATAGTCAACTAGCCAAGTGACATAAGCAGAAGAAATGTCCAGGTATCTTTGTGCTTTTATCCTACCCCTATACGTTTCCATATGAATTCAGACACGTTTAGCTGTGTTTTGTTTTACAAGCTGCAGTATTGTACATGCAAAATAGGATGAAAAGTGCAACTTACTGTCCTCCTCGTACTTAACAAGAGAGACAGCTACAGGAAAAACTCCGTCAGGAAATGTTAAATATAGTATCGTATTCCTTTCTGCACTTTATCCTATGCTGTTGCAGAGCATCATGGTGTGCCATTAAACAGTTGCTGTGTTCCACCCCAGAAACACGCTTCATTTCGGTGAATGAAAATTTGTCGAGATAGCAGAGACCACGTCAGGGTAAGAGCACATGGCTGCACCGGCATCTGCGCTCTGCGTGGAGAATGTTCACCCATATGCTCACATGCTGTGGACATGACTGCATGTACAAGCATCATGAGACAAAATCTTGACTGAATATCAAGTCTTTTTCCCACTGTAATTACAGGACTTTCTGGGAACTAAAATCCTATTTATATTCTCCTACACTGCTGTATTATTTGCAAACAGAACAGTAATATTAATGGATGGCCTAGCTGATTTTTCGCTTTCAACTCCAGGGCATTTCATGCATTTTTTAATCTTAAAAGAGCTCATCATTGCACAGATTCATGGTAGGCAGTTGATGCTTCTTCACTCTGAAGAAGTTATGACTCTTTTAACTACGAATATAAATCTAGTGCAACGGATATTGAGAGACTCGAGTGAAATGTACTGTGCAGAAAGGGTAGCAACATATTAAATCAAGTCCTATTTTCCATCTGTCTTGGGATGCATAATGGAGAGCAGATTGAGACTATATTTTGACCTTTTTAGAGTTACATTCAAATACTACTGTAACTCCCTTTACATCTGTTTTTATACAATTGTACTGTGCAATTGCTTTTGTTCATAGCTACCCTCCCTTTTTGGGGAGCGGGAACGAGTTGTCTGTTGCTATGTTTATGGGCAGAAGTCATGCTCCTCAGCCTCCAGCCTGACTCCACTCCTGGGATGGGTTCCCCTTGTTCTCCTCATAGCTCCTCTCTACTCCTGCTGCGGTCTGTGGTTCCTCCTCCCTGAACACAGGAGGCCACAACCGCAAGAGGTATTCCAGACCATCTCTGCAAGAGATGGTTTTGCTCAGCAAAAGAAGTACAGCCACTTCTGTGGTGTAGGTATAACTGTACTTCAGTTTTGAGCATATTTGATATCTTTAATATCACATCTTTTCTCGACCATCCCCTTGATTGCTTTTCCACTTTATTTCTACTTCACATATTACATTTTGCCATTTGACGTTTTTTCCAGTCTCTGGCAAGCAGTGTGTTGCTATCAGCTTCCACATATCACATAGCTGCAGCGCACTTTCACTTCCCCTCCTTCCCAGCTGTACCATGCTTCTGCAACTGCGCCAATACTGATTGATGTTTTCAGGCAAAACATCATCCTATACGACTGCAACTATTCTGTCTAGTCTTTCCTGAAGGGAAAGTTTTACAGCCGTAAAATCCTGGTATGCATGGCATCTTATAGAATATAGCGAATAGACAAGCAATGATTAACAACATTTAGTGTAGACTGTGTAACACCTATGTTCTTTGTAAATTAAGAAACTTAATCTGTTGCTATCAAAAGGAGAATGAATAATAAACCCTTTATAGTCAACTGCCCATACCCCATGCATCAATAGGGAAAGGACAGCCAAACTCTCTGGAAAATAGGAATGTGCAGGTGGGAGTTTTGGGAAGGGAAGGAGGGGTTATATTCAGCATACCTCTGCTGCAGCTTCTTGGGCTCTCTTCCCGTGGCAGAATTTCTGTGAGTGGTGAATGGTGCCCACAGTACTTTTTTTTTTCAACAGTTACAAGTGAGTTCCTCCATCCCATTTAGTAGGGGAATAACTTGTTGGTTTACAGCAACAAAAATGGTTATTATTTATACCTCTGTTCAGTGTCAGACATCAAAGTTTCCTAATTGGCACACAAATAAGCAGTATTGTTTTGTCCATTTTGCAACATAATATATTACCTGCATAAGCTAGGGCTTCTCCAGACATCCCTCATTTCCTTAGCTGGTTTTTGGGTTGGGTATTTTTTTTTTTTTTTGGTTTGTTTCTTTATGGTGGTATAACTTTAATGGAAAGAATCTCAGTTATATCTTGAAGGGATTTTTGATTTATATTGATTTTCTCCTTCTTCAAAAACTAAGGCATATAATGATGTTTGCACAATGTTGGATCAGAAAGATTTTAATTTTTATCCATCTAGATTAAGCAAGTGATATCGCTGCTCTGTCATGTTCTGGGTTCAACTCAACTTTGCTTAATACTATCTATGAAAGAAGTTGTTAGCCACATCATTTGGGTTTGTTGGAGAGAAAATAGTATGTATGGGTACAACAATTCATAATGTTGCAACTTAAACTCTATCATAAATTTCTAAAGAAGCTGTGCAAAAACAATTACAGAAAACTGTTATGCTCCAAGCTCACAGCAGGGTTTTTCCAGTTGGGCCCAAGTCAGGAGGTCACTGAAATAAACACTGATAGCCAAACTCCAGGGGTTAACTCTGTGCTGTAGTCAGAGGTAGATCTGTGCCCTGGTCAGTGCGCTGCCGTAGGAGGCCCTAAACACATAACTCCCCATTCTGTTGAAATCATGGCTGTATAACCATCAGCGAACAGTTTAATCTCACCCCCCTTTGCTGACTGGGAGCATTAGCATTTCTCCATCTCACAAGACACTGTGTCTAGAAGAGGTTCAGAAGCTATGGTCGTAGTCTCCGTATAAACATGTAAGAAAGAGAGATTACTATCTGAAAATATTTTTAATCAAAGTGCTGGAGAAATGTGTTGATTCTGTACCTTGAAGGGTGAAATAAAAGTGCATATATTCACCAGACTTCTTAATTCTAATATTCAAATATTAAATTCCTTTAGAAAGGGATTTCTATGAAGTCATCTGCATGGTGGTATGGTGCCTTGGAGATCTAGCATCTCATTGTTGGGTTTTTCCATAGGGTCTTTTAAAAGAATGAAGAGATTCTCTCTATAAAAGAAAATTTACTCTTACTGTTCAGGAATTATTAGAATGGTTGCAGATTAGTCAACTAGATTCCTGTCATGTTTCCTACTTTACTTCCTAATTGGCTTAAATTCTAAAAATTATGGTTGTCTACTTAAACTGATCATCTACATGGCATGAGGGAATGTTATCAAGGAGTCTATAGCTCCTAGAAAAGTCAGTTGTGTTTTAAGATTTTTTTAAAAATAGACCATGCGTTTAGGTGATTGATATATATTGTTGCTCAGTTTTGTCCAGCTGAATAAAGCTGAATAAAAAAAAAAGTGATACTTTTTATCAGGAGCCTGGCCTATGAATCAGCAAGTACATACCTGCAGAGGAATAAGGGTACATCATTTACATTTATTGTCTGAATTGCGTATTGCAGGACGAGAAAACTAACCTCCCTAGTCAAAAACCAGTATGGACAGGGAGGATGTCTTCCAGGGCTGCCTGGGGCTTTTGTTCTACTTCTACTGTGGAAGAAATAGTTTGTGCTAGATATTTGCTGCCCTATATTGCCTCTTGCCTCTGCCACAGGGAGACAAAGGATGATACTATACCTGTGTGACATTTCTCAGTCCGCTCATGGGACAGCTCCATTTCGTGCTGTGCCTTGCAGAGGGTTAAAAACAAAGCCGAGATTCAACCCCAGATTCTATAACTGGTTAATAAATAAGAACATAAAAAAGAAACATGCAGTTGTAAACACACATACATATGGAATGCAAACTCAGGGCTTTGTTTTGGAGTCTGGATTTCTTGTTTCTATTGCTAGGATCAATGTAGCTCAAGGAGATTCACATTTGTTTTCTCTGTACATGAGTGGTTCTGACACTTTATGTTGCAAATGTGCATATAACAGCACCTTTATTTAGTGTTAATGTCAACGCATACAGCCTCGCAGCATCTGTGGAATGCCCCTAGAGTGCTTAGAAATAAGGCTTAAGGGAAAAATAATTCAAACTTTTTCTGTTTCTTTCAACTGAAGCATGGAGCAATCAGACTTGGATGAATCAGATTTATGTAGTCCCAGGCAGAAGGTATATCCTGCTTTCAACAAATATTCCACTAATATGATAAGAACATATAAGAACCAACATTATATTTATGAAACCTGACTTGAAATTTCACTTTTAAAAAGAGCACTGAGACTTCCTGTTTGCATGTTTTAAGAAAAAGTGATAGTATTGTCAGCCACTATAGAGTCCATTTATAACAACTACCAAAATCAGAAGGGGCATTTTTCAGTGCATGCTGTTTCTTGAACAAGTACAGCACACAGCTAGCCTTCTGCTGAAGTGTTTCCTCTAAAAATAAAATTTTATGCTAAACTAAATTTTTTGTAGGGAATTTTGTTCTCCTCTATTAATGTAAAATAAAAATAGGGAAATTTTAATTCATAAATTAATAATTTTTCACACTTCATCAAGGTTCTCCAAATATTTAGAACAATTTAGAACAATCCTTCTTAAATATTGTCTGTCTGGCACCTTTTTTTTTTTTTACTTTAGTTCTGAAAACAGCACTAACTGCTTTTTTAACTAGCAGAAGCTGGATAGCAGTCAGAAACTGTGGGAAATCTAGTTTCTGAATGCCTTCCAAATTTTTCCAGCTAGAAACACAGTATAAAAAGAACAGGAATTGCAAAAAATATTCTATTCATACAAAAAGACTGAACTAGAATCATAGCAAGAAGAATCTGTTAAGTTCAATGGTTAAGAAAATGCATGTGGACTCAAATTCCCACACAGTTTCTTTTAAAGCATTCTGTTTCTAGAGTTGTAATTCTTTAGACATTCATCCAAACTGCAATTAGGATTAGATAATTGCTTAATGCAATGGTCTTTATGTGAAGGGTTGCAATTACTGCAGTGAAGTCCATGGCAGAAGTTCTGGCTGAATTCCCTTCAAGGGTCTGGAGAGGCAGCTGTACTGTCCTTTGGAAAGATGATCCTTTCTTCTCCATCTGTTCCACTCCCAGCCAACTCCACTTGGCCAGGTCCCTATCCTCACTGGGCAGGGAGCACAGATGGCAACCTGTGGATTTTCTCCAAATTAGCTGTAGCTAGGGTGCCCAGATGTCCTGGGACAGGACATATTTTCCCACATATTTTTGAGTCTGTCATATTTTTTCCCTTGCTTTTCTTTTAACTGAAGATTGTGGAAGTTTCAACATTATGCACTAGAAAATAAGAAGTGCCTACTGTGAGTGTTGTCAGGTGACATGCAAAAAAACTCCATGAACTTTGTACAATCCTCTCCTTATAAGTCATAACACTTCATTTATTCATATAGATTTTCCTAGGTGAAGTGCAGCCTCAGGAATAACCAGTGGTGAACTGAGCTGACTGGAGTGGCCGGAAACCATCCAGGTCCCTCACCAACAGCTGGAGCTGCTGCAGGCTGCCTGTGCTGGGGCTGGGGCTGTCATACGAAGTGCTGAGAAAAGAGGTCACTGTGCGGGTCAGTCGGGCCCATTTTTGTATCTGGATTGTTGGGCTTTTATTAGGACTTTTAATAAAACAGTTCCTAGTGTTTGGTTTGATTTTAAATCTAAGAAATGTTGTTCCTTTCTGTACAGTCCCAGTAGCGCAGTTTCCTTTAGCTGTCTGTGTTAGTGACAAGAGGGATCCCACGTAAGTTAAACTGCGCAATGAAAAACACCGGCTCACATTCACGCCCACTATAGGTCACATCCCAGTCATTCCGAGAACCGGTGCAGAAGGAGCTGCAGGGCTGTATAGAGATAAAAGCATCCATGTGCCTTCAGGGAAATTTCTCGGGGCATGTAAAGGGGAATGGAGGAAGGAGAAACAAGACCAATATGTAAAGCACCATTAAGAATTTCATCATATGGACAATGACAGTTTTATAGCCTGTTGGAAAACCAGAAAATTGATTTCTCACAAAATCAATAAGCCTCCTAGAAGACGGTTCCAAGAGGATAGAGCAGCACACATCAAAGTAATCAAAAAGCTGAAATAGAGGACTATTTAAGCTCTTGGATACAAGGGAACAAGCTGTTAAAAATCAAATGGTCTCAGCTGAGTTTTCTACATTACTTTATGAATCTATCCCATTTAATTTTCATCAGATGAAAGGCTGACCATTTTTGAAGGGAAAAGTGAGACTAAAATAAAATTTTCTGTAGTGCTTGCTCATCACTATTTCAGGAAAGTGTTTTAATTAGGTAGGTGAATAGGCAATTAATAAAGCCCTGAGTAACCTGAGTACCAAAGTGGTTTCTTGGAGGATTTTCTTAACTTGTCCTGTAGTAAATTTGCCACATTCTTCTTGTATTATCAGATTTTAAATTCAGTTCCTTAGTAAGGAAGACTTGGGAATATATTTGGTTGCAGAACGGTGTTTTTCAAGCAGTGAGCTGTAACCCCTCCTGAGAATCATAAAGGCTTTGAGATTGACTGAAAAGCTTTAGGAAAAGCTGAAGAAATACTTTCTTCTAAGACAGCTCAAGCCTTCTACAGGAGCAATACAGACAACTAAAAAAAGAAAAGTCAGATTTTCAAAAAGTTGGAGAAACACTTCTATAGAATACCGTATTTTAAGGTTATAGCCTGAGAATTGTATAAAAACCAAACAACCACCAAAAAAAAAAAAAAAAAAATCCAAGCAAATAGATTGTGAATCAGGGGCTGTGTGATTAAAATGTGGGAGTACGTTGTGAGGGGGAATATATCACGGGACCCTTCTGATCCAGAAATCCTGCAGTCTCTTGTGTCCAGGGGCTGCACACGCTGTTCCAGCAGCCCCTGCTTCTGCCTGCTATGGGGTGGGCTAACTGAGGCTAAGGATTTATTCTGATATACAGGTACTTTTCAAACGTTGATGATTACTTGAGGAGTGAGCCATTCAGTCAATGTCATTGACGTAAGGAAACACTAAAGCAGTGGCATGTTTAGATGGAAAACATGGCGTGAATCCATTAAGACTAAGGAGGTAGAAGCATTCCAAAGAGCTGGATAAAGCCCTTGACGCAACTGACAAGGAGAACTACATGGGGGAAAAATACCAAACTCAACAAGTTTTAGGTTTCTCTTTCCATACCTAAAGTTCTTTGCTGTATCTGCAGGGTTGGAGAAAAGTAAACCAAAGCAGATCAGAAAATATGGTCATTAATTTTGTGCAGCATGGAAAGTCTGCTTAAAAGGAGACAGGGCATATCTCAAACTTGCAAACCAGGTGGCCAAAGGAGATAAGTTTCCAGTTTCCATTGTCCTGTAGTGGCCTGCAGTCATGCACCATGTAGTTTCTCACACTTCAAGCCTTCCTACAGAAACAGTTGAAAAGCTTTTGTGCTTGCATTAATGTAGGATAAAAGCAATACAAAAAATGAGAATTTTTCAGGGAACAGTCATTGTCTTGCCAGTGCTGTTAGCAAGTGCTGTACCATTGTGCCTCTATATAACCTTATCTTACAGTAGATTTTTTTGTCTTGCTGTTGTCATTGCTGTTCATATGACTTTGCTTCTGAACACTGGACATCCCTTGCTGGAGTCTCAGGGTGGTTGTATTCAGGGTTGTGGGATAGGGAGCAGTGACATCCCAAGGGAGAGGCTACCACCATCCCTATCACCTTTGTGGCTGCATCCAGCCACCCTTACTTATCTGTTGAAAGATAAATATATGGAAGAAGCCAAAGTTAATGTAATTCCTACCTTCACTGCTTGATGACTTAGCTTCAAGTGTGCTATTTTTCTCCTGCAGTACTTTAGAATTTTGTTACCATCTTAGCTGACACTGTAAACTTGTAAGCATTTCTTTTTAGGCTGGGGACTGAAGGTCCCAGCACCTAACCTTTGAAATTCTCAGACTACGAAATCCTGAAGGACTCCCACTGAGTGAGTGTTACAATAGCATGCACCTGTTTTAGCTGTTTCTTACTGGAATTTCAGGTGCTGTCTCATTTACTTATGTAATTGTCATATTACTGGTTTTCATCTATTAGGAGCCTGGGAGTCTGCTAGCGCAGCTGAATTTTGAAGAGCTGCTGTAGCATATCTAACATCTCTAACCTTTGGACAGAAATATTCATAACTCTTTTTTTACAGAGTATATTTAGTTTTATTATTCAGCTTGACGCAAGATAGATGATTTCATGTTACTTACCAAGTCTCTGATCTGGATGTTTCTTGAGGGCAGTTTGTTTTAAAGCAAATGCCATGCACGTAAGGCTTTGGGTAGATCACATTAATGATTGATCCATTGAAACCCTTGAGCTGTCACTGTTCAGGTCCAGTATTCCCTGCTATGTTCCACAGTTTTCTGTCAAGCACTGGCCTGCACTGTTACTAGTCCCTGATGGCGGGTAGCACTCCTGCCTGTGCCATGATGCTGTTTGCTACAATGATCACAGGGACAGAGAAGTCTGTGCACAGCACAGAGCAGCCTGCAGGTCTCCACTCTCTTTGAGCATTGATGCATTCAATGCTCAAAGAGTTAGGTGGAGCTGCAAGGGGCAATACAGCCCTGGTAGTCCTGTCTGTCCCTTCCTCTCCCTCCTGTGGCCAAACACCAGTGGCTCAGCAACCCCATCCGACCACAAATTCACCTCACAGATAGATACATGGAGTTTAGCTTAAAAAAAAACCACAAACACACCCCCCTCCCCAAACAAAAACAAACAATCAATCCTCAAGTTTTCCCATAAATCTCATAGATCAAACTGAAACAAAGAAGAATTTGCTTCTCTGCAAGCTCTGGGAGTTGCAGTGAGAATTAACCAACTTTTTTAAGCACCACAGGATGCCAGTCAGCATTTGACAGGATTTCAGAACCACTTCTATGCTGCTCTGCTATGGATTTGTTTTAGCTCTGACTGTGAAGGCTTGTTCTTTCAAGTGCCTCATGTCCCATATTCCCTCCTCAGGGTTCAGAAAATTGGTGCTATGCAGCCATCTCTGAAGGCTGCCACAATGGGGCCTGGCCTCATCTGATTATGAATGAGACTGTAATTCTTGCCTTGGCGGGTTGAAGTTTGACTCAGTGTTGTTTACGTAGGTTGCAGTGTTCTAATTCAAGAGAGAGGTTATTAAGTTTTCAGTGTGCCATTGAAGCTTGAAATCACTAACCTTCCAGACACACTCACACACAAAATAGAGATGACGTTGCAACTGAGAATGTAAAACAGCAATGTTGCCATTAACTTAAAACCCACGATAATAAGTGAAAAAAACATTCCAAGCCCAGGATAAATGTAAAAAAGCCAAACACGTTAAGATACAGGTAATAGCAGTTAGATCTTCCAGGAACCTTTACTGTGCTAATAAATGACAAAGTACCAGCAGAAATAAAAAGGAATATGGTAATGGACTTTAACAAGCAATTTACTGAGTCTATAAATACTGCAATAGTTTAATCATTAATGGTATGCTTTAGCATGATCTCAGGCAAAGTTTATATTTGATATTTTTAAAGTTACTTTTTTATTTTTTATTCTCATATTTGTAATGGTTGCAGTATTGAATAAAGAAATATTGTCTATCTTGATAAAGACACTCTGTGGTAAAATGCAAGAAGATAAGGCCGGCAATACTTTCTGGGTAACATTTGGCAAAACTGTTTTTAATTTTTGACTGAGCTTTTTTATACAGTTTCAGTACCTATGAATACAAAATGACAAAATGTGCACAGCAGAGACTGAAATGAGGCCTGCTGAATGAAAAAAGTCCTTTGCTGTCCTACCTAGTGTCTTAGACTGTCCATCTTTAAGAAAGACTGACTCTGATCATCCAGGTTTATATTTCTGGGTGATTATATGAGAGAGATCAATGGCCTAGAGATGAGTGTGTTATCCAGAGCCTCCTTTTTCCTTCAGTGCTGTGGTGGGTTGACCCTGGCTGGGGGCCAGGTGCCCACCAGAGCCGCTCTCTCACTCCCCTCATTCACTAAACAGGGGAGAAAAGGCATAACGAAATGCTTGTAGGTCGAGATAAGGACAGGGAGAGATCACTCACTAATTATCGTCAAGAGCAAAACAGACCAAACTTAGAGAGGGAATTCATCTAATTTATTACTAGGCAAAACAGAGTAGAGGAATGAGAAAATAAAATCAACTCTTAAAACACTTCCCCCCACCCCTCCCATCTTCCCGGGCTCAACTTCACTCCCGGCTTCAACCTTCCCCCTTCAGCGGCACAGGGGGACGGGGAATGGGGGTTACGGTCAGTTCATCTCACGGTGTTTCTGCCGCTTCTTCATCCTCAGGGGGAGGACTCCTCTCATCGTTCCCCTGCTCCAGCATGGAGTCCCTCTCACGGGGTGCAGACCTTCACGAGCAAACTGCTCCAGCGTGGGGTCCCCCACGGGGTCACAAGTCCTGCCAGCAAACCTGCCCTGGCGTGGGCTCCCCTCTTCACGGGTCCACCGGTCCTGCCAGGAGCTTGCTCCAGCGTGGGCTTCCCACGGGCCGCAGCCTCCTTCAGGTGCCTCCACCTGCTCCGGTGTGGGGTCCTCCACGGGCTGCAGGTGGAATCGCTACACCCCCTCATCCTTCCTCCATGGGCTGCAGGGGGACAGCCTGCTTCACCATGGCCTTCACCACGGGCTGCAGGGGGATCTCTGCTCCGGCGCCTGGAGCACCTCCTCCCCCTCCATCTGCACTGACCTTGGTGTCTGCAGAGTTTCTTACATCTTCTCACTCCTCTCTCCGGCTGCACAAGCTCTCTCTCTAAGTGTTTTTCTACTTCTTAAATATGTTATCACAGAGGCGCTGATTGGCTTGGCCTTGGCCAGCGGCGGGTCCGTCTTGGAGCCGGCTGGCATTGGCTCTATCAGACACAGGGGAAGCTTCTAGCAGCTTCTCGCAGAAGCCACCCCTGTAGCCCCCCCGCTACCAAAACCCTGCCACGCAAACCCAACACAAGCGCATTGTGGGTTCAGAGGGTAAATCCCCCAGGTCACCGTTCTGGAACCACTGGGCAGTCCAAAGACTAGTTTATCCATGGAGGCAGAGGCTGAAAGAGGCTGGCCCAGGAGCAAGTGTTGTTGAAGCTACACTGAGATTAAATGTGACGTGGGACATTGTCTCAAGTTTGATGTCAAAAGGAGTTGGACGTAGTGTAAAGTAAGCATACATAAGGCAAAACTCATTGCAAATTCAGGAAACTATAAAGGAATATACAGGAATGTCCAAAGCTACAGTATATCAGCTTGACTGTGTTTTCCTTGAATGACCCTAGTCTTTCTATGCGAACAGCTTTCAAATGCACATCATTCTGGACCCTTTTCCTGCCGCCAGTCTTTCAGTTCTCATTTTCTCTAGGACAACTAGGACACATCCTTCCAGATAACTTCCTGTCATTTTATTGTACTGACACTTGTCCTTCTTTTCTGTTTGCTCAATCCCCTTTCCACTATTTGAGTTTGCTTCTAATGTCATGCTAAATCATGACTGTCCACCCTTCTGGGCAGCAGCTATATCTTTATTTGTTAGTGGGTGGCCACTTGTTGAGGCTTCACTGATACAAAGCTCTCAGTGAAGGCAGAATGAGTGATGTCTGAGTAAAATCTGATTAACTTTTGTTCATAGAATCAGTGAAGACTCGAAGGAAAAGGTTGAATATAACACAATTCACCTGGGTTTTGTCTTTTTAACTAGCTTGCAATACAAATTGCATTAAGTATTATGTTCTGTGATATCCATTTATTTATTTCTAAATAAATACACTCTGAGAGGCGGTTTCCTTCTGCAGATGGATGTGTATGCTTTACCATTTCCTGTTTATTTTCCCACATTTCATTGCCTTGTAAATCTGAAGTTTACAGTTTGTGCTATGAGAACTGATTATAATACTTAAACAACATAGTGAGAATAGCTGAAAGCCAAAATGCAGTGACTGTAGATTCCCCTTAGCAATTCATTGATACATTATGAAAGCCCATTTCAAAGCAGTTCTCTTTATATAAAACACAACTTCTTTGTTTGTTTGTTTGTTTAGCTTTTCTGCTTTATTTACTGGGATACCTGTAAAAATAAGGCCTTTATTGCAACCAATGCAACCCTCTGTTTGCTATTGAAAAAAATAAATCACTAAGCTTCTGAGAAGAGGGTGTCCCTGCCCATGACAGGGGGGTTGAAACTAGGTGATCTGTAAGGTCCCTTCCAACCGAAACCATTGCGTGATTCTAGGATTCTATTATTCTCTGAAATAAGCCAGTGACATCACGTATGGTGCCAAACAATCCAAGATAATGTATAAGAAGAATACTAAGAGAGTTCTTGGAAACCTGCTTCTGTTTACTCTTCCCTTTGTCTTTCTCTGTTGTCAGGCTTTCTGACGTTTGTCTGGAATGATGGGGCTAACTTGTTTGTTCCAGACTAGACCATTTAATTATTTTGCTTTATGAAGTTCCCAGCCTATAGATAACTACAAACTAGGAAAGAAAGTTTAGCCAATAGTTTGTGAATTTGAAGGAGGCAGCATTGGAATGAAAAGGGAATTTGTCATAAATCTAAGCAACTGATATAGAGATTATTTTGGAGGTAATACCACATTTGGGCTTAACAAATTTCAGTATTTGCTTGTACAAGTATACAACATCTTCCAAGCTGTGTAGTCCTGCCACAGCTTCTCTTCTTGTTTTGCACAGAGTTCCAGGCAAGCAGGAGGAGGACAGAAGTTGTTCAGCACATGGTATTGCTGTGAATAATGACTCCTTTTTCAAAAGTTGCCTTTTGTTTGAGGTATATAGAAACAAAGCCAGCTGCAAGGTAATTATAACCTGAAAGGAAGTCATGCTGGATTGGGATCCTAGAGTGTGAAATGATTGTCACGAGGTTGGAAGCAAGTGTACTGGGCCTGTGCGGCAGAAATACTGCAAAAGGAGCCCCGGGTATTCCCATGACGTTTCCTGGGAATTCAGGGGAGGTACATTTCCATCGTGATGTATTCTGCTGCTACATGAAATACCAATGCCATCAGCCCTCTGTTTTCCTGCAGACAGAATATGAATCCAGGGTAGCCAGGGGACCCAGAGCTGGCAGAGGGGGCAGCAGTATCTCTCAGTTGGGCTGGATGAAGAATTTAGATCCATGTGCTTTCTGTGTGCCCTGGGAGGTCCAGCAATTACAGGGTGACTCAGAGTTTCTGAATCAGCAGCTCGGATTTATGCTCATACATTTAGGTGCATAGGTTTAGGTATCCAGTTTTGGAAATGCTGGCACAGAGCTTTACTTCTTCGCAAACAGGAGCACAGCAGCAGGTCTGCTGGTTTGCCTATGATATTTACGTAAGTGGAGGTTCACGCTTCTGTTTTCTTGAAATGACTGCCATGAATTCTTAGGACTGGCTTACATTAAAGTGTAGGTAATGGTCAAGGGTAAAGAAAAAAAGAGGAAACTTGAATAAACAGGAATGAGGTAAATTGGAAAAGTGGCAAGAATTAATGCGTCTTGAGAAAACAACTAAAATGATCTATGGAGAGTGACATTGTTGAAGAGCTATTGTAATTATGTAAAGTAGTCAGCAAATCCAGGGAGCTGTCACATGTTTTATCAACCTGGTTAATTTGCTCTGTCATTTTTAACGACATGTTCTTCATCTTACGTGGTCAATACAGGCTTGCAATAATGCACGTTTCCTTCATTTGGCAAAGATGTTTTCCTTTGCGTTTAGAGCAACCGTTATAATCCACCTGCTTCATTGTCAAAAGACTGCTGATAATTTAGAAATAATTAAAAGCTTGTACAAGAAACATCCATCCTACTGTTCATTTTCTGAAAAGATGAAATTCCTGTTGAAGATTTGCATTCTCTTTTTGATTAGCACTGCCAGTCTCAGCATGGTTTTGCAGAATCACTTCAGTACAATCAATACGCAACTTTCAGCCAAATGTCAGACTGAGAGATGTTTTAATATGCTGTTACTGCTTATCAGAAATCAGTATTCTGAGCATTGGGTTCTTGCAGGCTTTCTGATCCCTGGAGTGCTTGACTCCCATCATTGATTTATTTATATATTTATTGGTTGTCAATTTAGTTTGTTATTATGTTTACAGTAAATTAAAATCACAATGTATGACTGTCTTGTGTCTAGCAAAAATGGGAAGTAGGTCAATATAGTCAGACCAGCAGCATGTAGAAAGTACAGCATATAAATGTAAATACATTTTTGTGTGGACAAATCAGGAAAGAATCCTTAATGAAAGGACTCCTGACAACAACTCAGAGTTTAGATCTTTGAAGAGCTAGAAATCAGAATTACATGCTGAACTCCATGTTAAAAGGTCCATTATTAGTGTTCCAATATCAAAAGCTCTCCAAAAATAGGAAATGTCAAAATTGAGGTGACTTGCACATGTTGATATATAGCCTTGATCCTTGACAACCTCACTGCAAAGAGCAGCTCCAGGAAGGGTGATAAGAATATTTCCTTTGAAATGTTAAAGCCTTTCTCACCTCTTCTGCTCTCGTTCCCTTTTTTCTCCCCTAGCTTCGTCATCCAGTGTGCCTTCTCCACATTGCTTCTCGTTCTGCTTTAATTTTTCAATTTGTTTCAAAAGAAAACAAAAATTTCCTGTCAAGGTAATGTTTCAAGGGATTGAGGAGAGGAGCAGTCAGCTCAGACTGGAGATGCTCCTGCAACCCGTGACGCAGTCTGCCAGGGTCACGCTGTAACACACTCACTTCCAAACTTCAGGATCATTTCATTTTCCTACATAGCGCTCCAGCTAAGCAGAGAGTGAAACTCTCTCTTCTTTTATATTCTCCTCCTCCTTTGTCCTGTTTAGAAGGACAATTCAGAAAATAAGCATTATTTTTATAGGAGTTTTGCAACATTTGCATGTGAACAACATCATCTAAGCATTGAAGCAACACTGGCACTGTGTGGATTTAATTTTTTTAAAAACAATATCTGGCTCCTATTTAGCTATTTCAAAAACAGCTGAACTCTTTCCAAACTTAGTATTTATTCTGAGTGTGACGACCATGAGAACCTGGCAACATACTTAAAACTGAGATCAATGTATTAAAGATAGCCCATAATAATGTGGTTACAGAAGCACCAGACAGGTCCTGCAATATCACAGATTTGGGTTTCATCTGCTATCATGCGTATTCGGAAGTGCAGTGCTGCCAGGGTACTCGTAACTTCCGAACCCCTTCGCCAGGAGGTTCTGGGGAAGAGGAGGGCAAGAAAAGACGCGAGGCAGCAGCAGGGGAGGAGCGGTGCCTGCAGACCCTTCAGCTGATCTCCTCCTGGGGCATTCCAAAGAAAATACTTACATGTCTGTTGGTGACAAACTAGCCTACTACAAGTGTGACTTCTTAGACGTTATATGGGAATCTGATAAATAAGGGTAAGGAGGCAGGAATATCTGCAGCACAGTTAAATATTTCAAAGTCATCCATAGGGTCATTTTGGATGTCCTTTTTTTTTGAAGCACAAACCCCATATTTGCACTAGAAAGTGAAAGTCTCTGTTTCCAGAAGCACTATTTGTACTGGACACTTCAGTGCCATTGCCAGAAGATACAAGAGTTGTGTGTGTCATGCCAGGAAACTTTTTTGGTAATTTAACAGCCATTAATATATATCAGTACAACTTTTAAATATGTTGTAATGTCTCTTTTTGTGACCAGAAGCATTATTGCCTAGGGAATGAATAATGAGATTAGTATTCTCTGTGTGGCAGACTCTTTGTGTGTAGCTTTTGCATTTAATAAAAGGCAATTACATAAAAGTCTGGGCTGTCATTCTCAATTTTATACATGACCCTTATGGAAATAAGGAAAAAAAATACCAAATTTTCTATTGTGATCCCAAGGAGAATTGATAACTAAAAGTGAAAAAATAATTCTCTTGGAATAAGCCAGTGCAAATAACCATAGGACCTTTCTTTACTTGAACAACCCTCCGCCAAGTTTCTTTACAAACCTCAATTACAGTTGCTATATTCTATTTTGTTTGCTTTGCCAACCTGTAGAAATAGCTGTCAGAGTTTATGAATGCTATGTTGTGATAGAAGGTCTGTGTATCCATAAAAATATCCAGCATACACTGCCTAGTTCTTTCTGCAGACAGAAAAGAAAAAGAAAATGTTAATACCAATCAGTCCTTCTTTATCACCAGAGCTGGGAGTGGATAGTTTTAGAAATGAAAGGAAGTTGAATAGCCCAAGGTCCATTTTCCTGGCTGCTATCTATAGTCAGAAGAGTAGTTAAAAGTATTGATGTCCCTGTCTTATGTTACTCAATGGTGATTGGATGGCCCATTAAAATTAGAAAAGAAATGCTGTATTATTCAAACTATATGTTTCAGAATCCATTTACATAAGTATATGATATAAAAATATTCACCTCCATATAGTAGCTTTAAAATTTTGTCTTCCCAGGACATTTGATATAACTGTTTGTGAGAGAAGGAGAAATGAAGAAAAGAGAGTTTGTATGCAGAAGGTGGTAGGGTTTGTATGGGTGTCCTGCCTTGCAAACCAGTTAAATGAAAACTGCAAAATCAAATACACAGGAGTTAGGAATATGACTCTGAGTCTGGAAAGCAACCTTTGGCATAATATCAGGCAGGAGACTGTTTAGGATGTGGTTAGAGGGGAGGAGCTGTAAGCAGCAGTTGTACATTAATGAATTACTGATGAATAATTCTGATAATGAAACAAAACTAATTATTCATTTATCATGGCAACTGTAAAATGTAGTTTTTACTTGATGATGCAGACAAGGCTTGACAGTGATGAAAATTAATTTAGACTGGACGAACCAATGTTTTGAGCTATTCAAAATAAATCAGTGCTGGTGGAAGTTGCAGTGTTTGTAAGGGAGATACAAACAGACATTTTATCACCCGACATGAACATCAAACCAGGCCATGCTAAGCAGGATTACAGACTTTTAGCTCCATCTTCCAAAGTCCAATATATATGGTTATATCCACAGCTGTATGTATACTCATATGTTCTTAGTTGTGATTATTCATGGTCGTCTTGAGATTTCGAGAGCTGATCATATCTGAAAAATGACTATTCTCAGCTCTCAGTACTCATCTTCTGAAGGGTCTTTAGGCAGAGCAGAAGATTAATGGTAGCTCCTTTTCTTTGTAAAATTACATGTTTGCAGAGTCTTATGGAAATATAATCCACTGGATAATTTCTTTAATTTTCTGTAGTCTTTGCTGCTCTTTAAGGGACAAATCAAGGAAAGAAAAAGTTAATGGGACAATATTTTACTCTAGTTCACATCAGCATAAGCTTGGAGTGACTCCTGACTTTCTAGCGAAGTTGCTCTAAGTTTACACTGATATAAATGAGAAAATAAATTGATCTGCAAGATTTGCAGTTTTTAAAAATTATTTTAACATTCCAAAGCTTTTCTCCACACTACCCTGAAATTTAAAATGCAATTCAAAGGAATTAATGTGAATGTTATAATAGCTGCTTCTAGGCTTTCCTTGAAGGTGATTTAATCTCAGTTTAGAACTTTTTTTTTTTTTTTTTTTTTTTTTTTAGTTTCCTATTGCTACTTTGTTTTTGGAATCACAATTTCAGCTCATGTTATTTCAATTTCAGCGATCAGGTACAAAGAGATACTGCCTGTCAGACTGCAGTGACCACTTTGCAGCCAACTAACCAGAGGTTCTGTAAGTCCAATTCCTAAATTTCTCTGAAAGCATGCAGTCAGTTCAACTGATAGTGGCAAAGAGAACATGAAATATTTTAAAAATTTTGGTGGGTTTTGACCATCAAGCATAAGTATGAGCGGATTGCTGATTGATGTATGCCATTTACATTGGAACCACTGTGTTCATTGCATACTTATTGGAGGTATATAGAAGACATAAACATCATTTTTTGCTACAAAACCAACTTGCTCCTGCTTTTAATGAAAAACCTCTTTATGTCATGGCTAAGAGATAACCAGTTATTTTGATCATGGCACTTAAACTTAAGTGATGTATTAGAGGATCTGATGTGTTATAGGATATATTTGTGTTTGCAAAGTAAGATTTGACATTTAATGATAATAAAGGAACTTCTGGATTATTTACCACTTCCTGCTAATAACCAGATGAAGAGTAATGAAAGAACAGCTCTTAAAGTAAAGTTTGGGCTTTCTACTTCTGATTTGGAACATGACCTAAATGTAGTGGCAGTTAAAAATTATAATCAATGGGAAATGAAGCCAGCACATAAATATTTTTAAAGTTTGCTAGAAAATTGGTTGCTTTTTTTAATGTTCTGTTGCTTTTGTAGAGGCATGGGAATCTCCCAGGGAGGAGAGGGAGGGAGGACGTGGGTGGTGAGAGGTGAAATATGTGTTTCTCAGGAGGTTAAACTGGTTAATCGGTTTTAATCACAGCTCAGGAGACTTGTCTTTCCACATCTGAAACCTGAACTCAGAAATGTGTAGCTATGCCTTCTCTGCACTTCAGACAAAAACAGAGATGACAGGTTTGACCACCCTCAGTCTTAGAGAAGCACCAAGAATTCAGAAAGCTTTTTCTCTTTGGCTAGAAGTGTTAGGTCAGTTATACTTTGAAGGCACAACTGTGCCTGAAGTTACTGGAGACACCAGTCACAGGGTGACCCATCACTGTAGGGAGCTACTGGAGAAACACAGAAGGAAGGGATGGTCTCTCACTACACCCTAATTTACATTCATAATATCTAATAAAACAGCACTATCAGTCACAACTTTTCCTTCTTTTTTTTATTTACTATACAGCAATTTAGCTGTGGGATCCAGTGATCTTCACTGAAAAATTTTGCCTAAGTTTTATGTAAATAAAGAAAATCCTGCAGAAAAACTCAGACCAGTCAAATACAATGAAGGCGTGACTTTCCAAGCAAGCCTGGCTGGATATGAAACAAACAGGTCTTCTCGGTTGAGAGGAAACCATAACTACATTTTCATGAAGCAAAATTCAGAACTTGTGGACACAGTTCTGTAGTAATTTAAATAAATTAAAAATTATAATTAATTTAAGTTACTACAGAAATTTATGCTCCTAAGGCAACTGGGAGATTTTTACCTATCACAGTTCAGTTTGTTTTGTTTTTTGGGTTTTTTGGGTTTTTTTTTAATTTACAATCACTCTTCATTACCATTAAGATATTTGAAAGCTGAGCAGGGTTTGGTGGGTTTTTGTTTGTTTTTATTTTATCTTTTACAAGATGATAATTTTACATAATATGAAAATAAGAAACTGCAATTGTATTGTATCACCTCATGTATGTAACAGCCCTAATACAGATATTGTGCTCTTATCTAGACACTTTTATCTTAGAAACTCAATATGCTTTGCATATATACATAAGCTGCTTAAATAGTGTCTAAGATGAAGGCACTTCATAAAAGTAAAACCTATTATTGTAAGAACCAAACTATTTGGTACTTTTTTTATACTCATATAGACTAACTGCATTTTCATCAACACATATTTGGGTAACAATTTAACAAAAGTATTAATTTCGGATGAAATAAAGTTCTGTTGAGAAGACTAATACAGCTTTAGGAAGAAATTGAAGTCAGATTTGATGAACTTACTGGGACCTAACTGCTGCATGCTTTCTGCATAGGCATGTTTTCCAATTTGAAAACATACCATAAAGAGCTTGAGTTTTGACATTGAGTTTGAAATTGAAGAGAGTTTAAAATTGAAATTGTGTGTATCCACTTCTGTTTTGCTTTTGTGTTTTAAATTCAAGAAATGAAGATGTCTCTGAAGTGTGGAAAATCACTGTTTATACAAGATTTCTCTAATGCATTTTTTTGCAAGGACAATCTTAGGTGTATCATGTACAGCACTTTTAATACCCTAGCTGTTGCTGAAGTATCCTTATATAGTTATTATTTTGCAATTAGCTTTACTGTGTTAGGACCTGCATTAAGACTTAGGAATACAAGATTTGGCTGCTATCAGTTTCCACTTTTTCCAAAAAAGGTGTTCCAGGTCTGCTGGAGCTCTGTTGCTCCTTATTGCTTTCATCTCTACAGCTTCTTGTCCTGTTTTAACCCTATCAGCAAGTAATTAACTCTATCTCAGCCAAAACTGGCACACCTCTTAAAGCCCGTGGTAAGAAGCACTGTGCTGAAGGACCACTGCAGGCATTGGGCTTCCCTAAGCTGAGACACTCGCTTCCTCAATTCTGCTCCCAGATATGTAGATACGCTGTCTTCAATATACAGATCTTGATTTAAAGGTGGATGGATGCAGAAGTGTCTTCCCTCCTTATTTTCTCAAACGTCCTCCGCTTCATAATATACCTTCTGTGCAGGTGGGATGCCCATCTCCATGCTGCCTGTGGGAGCAATCCTTGATAAGTCCCCAATATGGTCCTCGGGATTTCTGTCACGTATTTGCAAAGTAGGGGAAAATTTAAGCCATCCCATACCTTGTGGTCAAGTCTCAGCCACATTGTGCCATCAATACAGGATAAAGTCCATAGGAAAAATCCCTGGGTCCCCACTGAGATCAAATTAGCTTGAAGGGAGAAAGGCAGAGAACTTTGCCCTGAAATCTTGCACAACACATCAAAATTTAACTGTTTTCTGGCCCTCATCCACAGCACCTTTCTCCTCATAGCTTCATTTTGCTTACACTAATGAAAAGCCTTTAGCCGAGTTCTGAGCGCAGCCCTCAACCAGAAAAATCTAGCAAACCATACTAAACGTGTGCTACCATCAGTTACATACTAAAATAGCCAGAAAACAGATTTCATGTTTGAATTCAAGCCCCTTTCAGGAAAACATATACAAAGGAACTTCATACCAAGCCAAATCCATCTGGATCTCAAAAATGAACAATCGCTAGTTTTATCTGATAGAAAGAATATGGTTTATGGTGCCCTGTACAGAGGCACTATACAAATCCAATAGTAAGGCTGAGGATTGTATCCATTGTGGGTGTTTACTGAATATATTTAGTAACCACATAAATCCTATTTATTTCATTAGGACTAGAAGAAACATTTCACTTGGTTTGCTTTCACTCACAAACCTCTCTCTTTAAGTTTCTCATATTTCTTCTCTTCCTGAAAAGCCTGTCAAAGACTGAGAAAATATATGTCTCTTGATATTTTAGATTGTTCATTTAATTCTGTCATGGAATCACATACTTCCTCACTTCTTGCGCAGTTGCCAACTTTTGTAGGTAAGATGCCAGTGACACCCAAAAGTGGCACCTCTGTTATTCTGTGTTCTGCCATTGGAGATAGATATAGATCTATATGCTCTGAGCCAATATGAATCAGTGCAGAATGTGCATGTCTGAGACTGGCTGGAGACACTGTAAATGGCCAGAAGTTCTGCAGCACTGTTAATGAAAGCAACATCTCTCTTCTTTAATTTTGATTGCTGTTGGGTAGGTACAATGTAGAGCTGGGCCTGGATGCAAGGCTGATTGATTGCTGCTCTATCAACACCATTCACAGATGGAAAATTCCCACTGACTCTGTGCAGTGTGGTGAAATCTGTGCAGATATCACATCCACTTGAAAGGCAATTGAGTGTCTGTTGGACACATGGATTTGTGTTATTCTGAGGTGGTGTGGACTTCTAAACCACAGTATCTAGCCTTGGCTCACAAGAAGAGACTATGCATAGGGAGGGCAATTAGGCCTGAGGGAAAAGCAGGCAGCTTTCTTCAGATGCTTTTAGCTGATGTTCAGGCCCAGCTTTCCCACAGAATGCATGGTTTGTTGAGTGGAGAGGACTACAGGACAAAGCATGGGAAACACTCATTCCTGAATGTTCAAAGCTATAAAAATCATGCACTATGTTCATGTGAGCTGGTAAGTGTAATAGATCCTCCAGCTTAGGTTGTGAGCTGTTTCCTAATACATTTTGTATCCTGAAGGCCTCTTCTTGCTTTTATAATACCTTGCTTAGACAAGTCACCCACTTAGAATCTTCTAATACATGTGTCAGCAATAAGTAGCATTTTAAAATATGTATTTTACCCTCTATTGTCAATGAAACTGGTTGTAATTTGCAGTCATGGGGAAGAGAGTCACTCCTGATGTGAGGCACCAATGGTTTCCAGCTTTTCTTTCTGAAAACTCGCGAGATGGTTGGCTGTACTTTGGGAAGTGTTGCAAGTCCAAATCATACGTATGCATTTGAACTCACAAGTAATCAGCAGCTGCCCTTAGATACAAGCCAATGTTCACATCAGGTTCACATCGCATTTCATCTTCTGGTAAATCTCTGGAAATAAATGTCATCTAGTCAGTGTACTCATCATGATTTTTTCCATTACAGGCTAGGCTACCACGTTACAATGCCAGTTGATGTCTTAAAAAAAGTTCACTACCAATTTTTTTCACTCTTGCCATCTTTGAAAAAAAATTACATAAGCCAATAGTCTAACATGCATACAGTTTAACACCCTACGCTGTTGATAGTGAACAAAATGCATTCCTTTTTCTTTGTTTCACAAATACACTTTAAAATAAATAGAAAATGTTTTAAATAGTCTGCTGTAACAAAGAGCATTAGAAATGTAACAGCATTAAACATTTTTTATAATTATAATATTTTTATTATAATATTTATTATAATATTTATATATAATATATATAATATGATATAATTATAATTTAAAAATAAATAACTATTATCCACAACCAAATTCTACTGTTCTACAGCCATCTCTATTTGCAGTGGGGTCTTTCAGTTTTTATTTTTCTTCTGTTTGTGAATAGCTTGCTCTTGTAATTGATTCCTGCAGGGATTTTTTTATCTCAAACTTTCTTTTTAAAGGATGTTTCCAATTAGGCTGGCAGTTTGTTTATACACTAGGATAAAAGAAGCATGTCATTTTCAGTAGAATAAATCCATTTTTATTTTGTAAAGAAAATGTGTCAAGAATGTCTAAGATCAAAGTTTTTAACTAAACTGACAACAAAGATTTTCACAAATGAAAAAATGTCTTTCTGCAGAGAAGGAAATCTTTGTAAGGATTTGGTCATAAATGTAAAGCCCTCAGTATGCAGCCTCCAAAGTAAAAATGGATTTGCAGATACCTTTGTGATTATTAGTTTACATATACTGAGAAGAAAAGCAGTGTGAAAACTGGGAATAAGTGTTTTTTTAATGGTATCTATTGTTTTACTGCCTAGAACCACAATTAAAGATACAATGATACACTGTAATGTCACACTTGTAAGGCAGGTAAGAGTGAGGGAGTAACAAAAGTTACCAGACGCTGAGAATTTTGACTGTGGGTACGCTAATACAGGAAATCCCTTGTTCACAGCAGTTTTTAAGGATGAAAATATTTTGCTTAAAATGAGTCATTACTGCAATTATCTATTTCCAGCATGTATATTTTTCACATAGAATACACAATAGAGGCTTTACCTTGACACCCAACACATTTCCTTCTTAGTTTCCAAATTCAGCTCTGTAGTGTTTAGAAACAAGTGTACTATCAGTAGTTCGTTTCCAGACATGGAATCACATCTCTGATGCGAGTCCTATCCATGTAATGTGGATTTCCCCTATTCACAGGAGACGTTACAAGCAAGCTGCATTGCCCAGGATTACTGCTTTTACACTTGTGTTCCACCGTGGCACGAGAGCTGTCATTTGACTGAGCTGATGGAAAAGCAGAGTTTTCACCCTTTCACAGCTGGCCGATGAGTGGCCGTAACAGCAGGAGCACGATGAGCCACCACCTGCAGCGGTTTGACTCTTCCGTTCACGCTCTTTCACCTCGCCTAAGCGAGATGAACAGTATCTCTGTCTTACTGAGCTAGTGTCTTCACCTCCCACTCTCTCCTCGTTATCAAGCTGTGGCAGGCAGGTTTTCAATAACTTCCCACTTCCACCAAGCAAATAAAGTTATATATATTTTCTGGTTACTTTCCTGAGGCTTGCCCAGCAATTTTGTTGTTCGGCCCTAGTTGAGAGAAAAGGACAGACTCAAAAAATCTGGGGGATTGTGGGATTAAGAGATCATTAAGCACAGATCTTCATCAGTAGACATAGTCTAAAATAATAGCACCTAAATGTCCCTACCCCTGGTACAGAAGTGCTTTAGCTCTCATTATCGTCATTGTTGAGCTCTTATTTCAGCAGAGCTGCGTGTTTCAGCCTGGCCATCCTGTGGTACAGGCTGCATCTGTAGCTTTCTAAGCAACAGGAATTTTTATGCTGGATGGAGTCCATGAGCAGTAAGTCATCACTGGTGGGAACAATTATTCAAATTACTGTTATTAGTACTTTTTGCATGAATGCAAGCAAACCATAATTGACTCCAAAAAAATAAAGGAAGAAAAGTATTTTTCATGGGAACTGAAAACTGACAAGATCCTGCAAGCACTAAAGGGCACAAAAATGTGATTCATGTGTCAAAAGATGTTGCAAACCTTTTTTATTGTAGATAAGAGACCTTCAGAAGATGAAAACTTTAAAACCTGTAATCACATTTTTATTGAGTTTCAGGTGTGAATGTGACGTGAGCTTTTTCCATTGCAGTTGTTCCTGATGCATGTAACAGTTGATCTGGAAAGGTAAATAAGTTCTGAGAGTCTATATTAAGCAGAGAACAAAAGTCTTCCATTTCTCTAGTAGTGGATTCTTCCATTGTGAAACATTTTGGTGGCAAATACACTCTTCTCAGATTAAATTTTAAAAAATATGTTTTCATAGACTTGTAAAAACTATAGACAGCTAAGACTCATTAGACCCTCTAGCCCCATGTCTTTGCTCATGTAAATTTCCTCCTTATGGTACTTTTCTTCTCACTTTGTTAGTTCAGTCTGTTTAGTTTGCCAGTTTAGCATTTTAAGAACTTCCATCAGAGCTTTAGACATATCCTGAAGTCTGATAGTTCATGGTGCCAAGATATCTTCCCTCCTGCTCATATAAAATTGTGTACCCTTCTTATGACACTACATATAATCCTCCCTTCCTTGGAGCTACGCTGTGATTTTTTTGCCTGCACTGTCAGCCTGTGCATTATTCCTTAAACATTTGTGCTTCATTGCTGGGAATAATTTCACTGAAGTTACAGACATAACCTGTGAGAATAATAATGTTTCACTGATTCTGAAACAATTTCCAAAATTACTTGGTGCCCTTCACTATTTAAGTTTTTTTTCCTGTACTTGTAATTTTGCTTAAACAACGTTTCCTCACTCTCTTCCCATAACTCAATGACTCCTATTCCTCAAACTTTTCTATTTTTCTTCTTTAATCTTTAGTTAGTTTGTAAGTATCTTGTACAGATCAAGTTGGCTGGAACAAAACTCTCTGTTACACTGTGGTACGACTGACGTATCTTTCAGCCTTCAGTCTTCTCAATATGAAGTGTCAGAGAAATGCACAGAAGGCTGTGGGTCATGAAGGTATCTGAGGTAAACTGAAATTAATTTATGACTAAAGGATAAAAACATACTTGTATGAAAGAAAAAAAATCTTTAAATCATGTACATCTTTTCTTTTGTTCAGATGGCAAAACTTCAGTTCAGAACCTTGAAAGAGTTTCCTCCCTTTGCTGCAACATAGAATATTACTATTGCTGAAGTAGTGTGAGGCAAACAGATCCCAAGAAGGCTTAAGTGTTAGTGATGTCAACTACTGTAGAATCAATTATGAAACCTTAAGCCTGAAATCCATTCCTGCTTATGAAGTTTTCAGTTCACCTGTTAAACAACCACTAAATTGAGATTAATTCAGAATTAGAGGAAAGACACCAAAAGATGAAGATGTCTGTCCAAAGCAATTTAGTTTTGTGACTTGTTCAAAATTCAGGGTTCATATTATGAACTATCAAGTTAATCTGGATAGTTATTGTTTCAAATGTATATGACTGTGAAGTATAGCAATATCGTAAAAACAACTTTCACAGAAGGATGATGTTTATAATTATTTCCTAGTTTATTCCACTAATTTTCTTTTAAAATATACTCTTATTCTGTACTCGTAGTCTCAGATTTGCAAGTGATATTCTATTAGTGAAGTCAAAATCAATTGCATAGACAATTTTTTTGCATAGGCAATTACGCAGGCACTTGCATAGTAAATATTTCTGGTCAGCACCAGTGGGTTTTCCAAAAAATGCTACTGGGGAAGCAGTTTGGTAGCGTGCAGGGACTATCAGGTCCTGCACAAATACGGTAAAGGAGGGAAACCAATGCAGTGTCCCTTGGGAATGATTCAATACCCATTTTCTTTCCATTATTTTAGCTTTTGCCCACAATTCATTTGCTGTCTGGCCTTGAGGATTCTGATTTACTAACACATGGGGAAAAAAGAACCTTAATATTTCTAATGAATCTTGTTTTGCTGTGAAATTCAGTTCCAAGTATCTGTCAAAACCAGATTTGATACATGTATTGTAAGTGTGTGTGGTTTATTTCTAAAATACGCAAAGATTTTTCTAATTCACATACTTAATATCTGAGTTATATTCTGGCTAGTTGGGAATTTAGGTGCTTTTTTTTTTTTCCCTGAAAATATATACTTTACAAGAAGTAGAAATATTTGCATAAAAACTTCCTGTGGGAGTATTTTCTTGGCAAAAATCAATGTGAATTTTTCAGGTAGATTTTACTCAATAGGCAGTGAGTTAATTTTACTTTTGCCTGGACTCAGTATGTCCTGGAAATTTCTTGTCTCTGAACCAGCTGTAGCCTAGCCAGAAATTAAAAATGCAACTTGCAGAGATGCTGCATAGCTTGATACTCTCTTGTAGAGATGCAAAGTACTGTAAGTCATTGCAGTCCAATTTTAAAGGTGGCCCAAAATTAATTAGAAGGTCAGAAGTTCCTGCAGGAAGGGAGAGTTCACATTTCACTTATTGCTGGTTTCTGGATGCTTAATCGGCATTGTTTGTTATAAGTAGAATTTGCAAGCAAAGTTGAATCATATGTGCTACTGTGATAGAAATATAAAGTATATGCTGATCAAACTTTTTCTTAGAATTTCGGAGAATATCAGTAAACATTTTTACTCCCAACCGACCACTGCACTTACGTGTACATTGTAGTCTGAGAATTATGTCTGTACAAGGGAACTGTTAGCAGGAGAAATCCAGCCAAACTTGCTACATATGGCTGGTTCCTTTTTGTGCCAGGGAATCCTGTGTGCAAACCCGTGTGGTTGGAAAAGATCTGAGAAGCTTCAGAGATGCTGCTGAAGAGCCCTTGGGAATCTCAGATGGAGCTACAGAGGCAGAGGAAAAAGTAAATAAGAAGTTGGCAACAAACCAAGAGGAGTGTTCAAGCGAAGGGGGCAGGTGACCCTCAGCACTTCTGTTGTTGCCTGGTTCATTTCTTTGTTTCCAGCAAACATCCTTAGCATCTGGCATTCTATAAAAGGAACGGGAAGCTTCTAGTATATGGGATCTCCACTACCACCTAGAAAATCCTCATAGCAGCTAAATTAGTATCCATGAAAGAAGACAGTGGGAAATCCACTCCAGCCTAACTCCTAGAGTATATTCAAAGTAGTAGGTATTTGGGAATTGCAGGTTCTGCTTAGTGTAGTGCAGCTGGTGCAATAAAACTGTTTTCCTCAGCCAACTGCAAGCATAGGTGTGAAGGAGGAATTTGGGGATATAAATTGCTTCTTCCTCGGCGTTGCTAAAGTCATATTCAAGGTTAGATTATTACTAATCTGGCATGGGTGCTCAAGGCAGAAAGGACAGAAACTGCAAAAGGCTGCCTCCTCCCTATTTGTGCAGAGAGATGCAGTTCCAGCTGCTGCTCCCTCTGAGTCAGGTGTGTGCGATACCAGTGCTGAGAGAGGTACCAACCACTTGAAAAGTAACAAGCTGAGAAAAGGCAGCTATTTCTCAGCAGCCAATGCACCTCTTACGCCTGGGTGGAGGATACTCTGGAATAATTTTTCAGGGAGCATGTAAGGAATCTCGGTGCAGCCTGCCTCCTCAGTAGGGGAGACGGCTAACTGTGTGCTACAGGAAAGCGTTTACATTACAAAGAAATTATTCCTCTCATTTAAAGACACAGAAAACGAATAAATGCTGTAGTAGAAACTCACTGGTGTATATATGTTGTGTTGCTCACAGAATAGTTGTAGTTGGACAACTGCATGTAGTAGATCTTTGGAGTCCTTTATTTCTCTTCCTAGGTGTTTCTTGTTTCACTTGTGTCTTATTAAAAATCGCTGTGAAAAAACAATATCTAATGTGTATAAATAGTACAAGAAAATTATACCAGCCATAAAAAAAATTGCTAACCATTCTGTTTCATGAATATTCCATAATCACTAAGAAGACTTTCTAGAAGCACTGTATATGTCTGTGTGCATATGAATACACATACTCTCACGTGCATGTCTTCACTCCTAACTGATGTGCCCAGCCTTGATTAACTTGTCCCTGATAATAATCTGCCGTTAGCAGGAGTTAAAGATGCGGTCTGAGAGAAAAGAGGCATTCTTGCCAGCAGTCTCTGTAAATGCACATATACATTGCAGTGGCATTGGTAGTAATAACTCCCGTAATCAATATATTAAACTCTCTTCACTTCTGTTATGATGTACTTTTAACTTTCCCAAACCTATTTGTTTAAGTAAGCTGGAGTGTGTGGATGTGTTTGTATAAATGCATAAATGCACAATATATTGATCCCTGGCGAGGATCAAACTAGTGATCTGTTTTGTACATATCTACTGCCAAATTGGAAAAATGAAAGATAACGTTTGGCAGAGGAATAGGTTTTACTGAGGAATGATGTCTTCTTTAATTGCATAGGAACAAGCTGGTTTAGACTTAAGCAAGTTTTTTAAATTTATGGACTAATAATGTACTGAAGTTTGTTTCACTAAGTCCATGACCTAAGGCACTGGGTGCAATGAGGGGCTTTAATACTAAACCTGCAGTTTCTGGAGATGGTCTGGCACTTTTTAAAAAAATTAATTTGTAAAATCAGGCTTCAAAATAAATTGCTAGGTGAGCAATACATGTTCAAATTTTCAGACATGCTGAGTACATTTATTCCCATTAACTTAAACTTATAAAATAAACCTAAAACCAAAGAATTAATGGGAAAAATGGTATGTGTGTACACAACCAACTGCAGTCAGTCATAATCATGACTCTCCGCTGACAAACTTCCAGTGCTGTTTGAACTGGACTCAAATTCTTCCTGAGTATGAGACTGACTGAATCTGACGTTTTTGCGCTGGGCACTGCTGGCCCAAGTGTGGCTGTGGTTGTCCCACTTATTCTGCTTTGTGCCTGCGAGAAGGCTGATGTCCCTTCAGCACTGGCATCTGCAGAGCCATGCTTCGAGGTCCATGATATGTTCCAGAACATGCTGGAGTTGCACCTTCATCCTTTAGATAAAGATGTGCTTGTTTCACTTCAGGTCCCTGAAGACTCAGCAGCCACAAGGGAACAGGTTTTGCCTGCTGCCAGCAGAGGTGGCCAGGCAACAGCGCAGGGTTGCCTCGCACCAGTGGGGTAACAGAAATGTGGCAGTCTGAGGAAAAGGTTTCCTCCGGGATGTAAAGCAGAGCTCCAACACAATGAGCTATCAAGCTGGCAAGGTTGCCAAGTATGGGCGAGCAGGGAATTCAAGGACCTGGGCAGTTGCCCTCAGTAGGAAATGTGTTCTGTCAAAAAAAACCTGCCACGATATTTGCAGTGTTAACTTGCTTCAAAAGGTTAGCCATGTAATGCCTTGCTTCGTTACAAAAGCTGATCCATGACTTCTGTGATGGTGCTCATTATAACTCTGCTGGATTTTATCATAAGGTTTTCAATCCGTACAAAACCATTTTTATGTTGGCTTGGAAAGCATAGTTTGAGATACTAAAAATTAAATTTAGAGATACAAAAATGAAAGACAAATTAGCAAATCTTTGAGAGTTTAGGAAATGAAAAATTAATTATAAAGACTCAGTGCCCTTGTAAATAATTAGCTACAGTTCAGAATAGCCTTGCCAATTAAATAAATGCTTTATTTTTCTACTCGGATAGATCAACAGAGGCACAAAACAGTTAAAAGCCAAGATCTTAAAACAAAGTTTATCTGAGTCTGTAGTGTGATGTTCACCTTGAGCCATCTTCGGTCTTGATGTTCTGGACTTCTAAGGACTTTCATACAATAGTCAGTAGCTCGGGGTGAAAATCAGCCTTAGCTCCCTTTGAAAACCATACCATGAGGAACTTAGTTTCAAAGTCATATAATCACTGTCAGAACTAGAAAAAAAAAGTAAAAATAGGTTGACTGCTAGAGTAAAAGATTGACCTGACCCTCAGCAGTGCTAGGGATGTCAGACAGGACCACTCCTTCCCTTCTCAAAAGGCTGTGTGGCAGGATCACCTCTTCGGAATTATAGGAAATTTAGGCCTAAAATTATAACTTTAACTTATTTCTTCTTCAAAGTTGGTGAATTTATCCCCCCAAAACCTAGGACCTTGGAAGAACTTCAGCTCCAACAAGTTATCTGAGTTTTAAAAGGTTTGGTTTTGATTATAATCCAAATGAGAATGATGTGAGTGAGTTTGAGTTATAGTTGTAGGACAATACTTGAATGCCATATACCACTTGTTAATGGTTTCTAAAAACATACATGTATAATTAACATAACCTTATATCTGATTCTGGCACTGGACAGCATCCCAATATTGTCTCTAATGGTTTACTCCTGTATATTGTGTCAGAGATTTCTTTCACACCTTTGGAGCATTGATGCTTTAATTCCTTTGGTGATGGTTCTTCGAATTATTCAGATGTATCAAAAGTGAGTGCTATTGTATCAATCCTTCAGTTTGGGCATGTACACCATTTAGAGGACCAAGAGAGACGCATTCCACTATCTTCTCCACCAACTTCTTGTAATTCAGTCTGTTCTCAGCCTCCTGCAAAACCTCGTAGGTCAGTACTGCAATAGTGCTTAATGGAAAAATGTCTGATGCTTGATACAAAGCCTTTTAAAAAAGTAACTCAGAAAAACTCTACTTTGAACATTTCTAATGAGATTGTGCCTGCACCTCAGTGGAGCAACAGATAAATTCACATCTATAAGCCTTACAGATAGAGCTGGCCAGAATGCTCAGCAATTTCCACTGCTAAATGCATTTTTCAGGAAATGGAAGACTTTCTCTGGAATATAGCAATTGTACTGAAATTTTAAATATGAAAGGATCTAAATGCATTATGTAGACTACTAATTAATTACTGATGTTTTTAAAATTTAAATATTTTAAACACTTTTTGACATTATCAAAGTATTTTGAAATAATTTTTCTACATTGTCAAAACGAAAACCTACTTGGATTCCAAATTAATGGGGAAAAAAAAACCCACCTTCTGAATTTGAACTATTGGCTTTTCATTCCAACCGAAAAAAAGGAACAGTTCCTCTGAACAGAGATAGGGTTTTTCACATGCCCAGTTTTACCCATGGTCTGTCCTGAGCTGCTCCAACCATTCTACCAAGTGGCTCTTCTGCAAAGCTTTTTCTGCTCAAAGTCATGTTTTTATAGCATTTTTACACTGATAAGTTCATATGCTTCTTTGCAGTTGTATGAAGAATACTGGGAAAAACTCTGCAACTGGAAAGTTGTTTATCAAACTACAGTTTTAGAAGTCCAGGTGCATTTTACCCTCCCTTTGCGTGAAGGTATTAATTATGGCCTCAGGGATACCTGGAAACCAAATCTACTATCACTGAGCGAAGAATATGACAACTGTCTTTGGATGTAGCCAGTACTTTTTGCATAGTTTATGGAGCATCATTTTCAAGCTCTTTGTCAATCACAAAATTATATGTAAATTAGATTGTAGATTCTAAAAAGCTTCGGTAGAGATAGGTAGTACTGAAAATCAGAGAGAAAACATTTTCCACGCTGAGGTCTGGAAGCAGCTGGACTTCCTATAAGTTCAAGGGATTTATTTCACTGGAGACATCAATTACATTGGAGATATGGGACCAATACCTTTCAGATAAGCTACTGAAATTAGGAGGGAGAGGTTTTTTGTGGTATTCGAGAGAGCAATCATTGATGTGATATGATTTGTTGAATTCTCTGTTCAGTATATCTTGTCATCCTGCAACCATGCAATGGCTAAGGAGATTAAAGGACTTCCACCAGGATTAATTCGTGCAGTGGTTGTGTAAGAAGCTCCCATATTTGGTTCAGGAGATCTCATTCCGTTTGCTGTTTTGAGCAAACTGCCATCAAATAGGAGAGGATGTGGGGCAGAGGAACAGCCCCTTAGCTGGTGGCTGGCCACTCACAGAGGCTGCCGTTGAAAGGGTAAAGTGATCCACAGGGCATATTTGTTGTCAGGGCTACTAAATGGTCACAGTTTGGCCCTCAGCAAAAAGTAACTTTCTCAATTCTTTTTTCAACAATTACCTTTTCCTCTAGTATTCTTTTCCAGTCTTTAATGAACTGCAGGAGAAGTTAAGAAAAAAAGCATAAAATCTATTGAATGAGATCAGAATCAATTGTGCCGTAGGGTGGTGGAAATATGTCAGGTTATGAACAATAAGTGTTATTATTTCACTGGGTTTTTTTACCATTTTGGGATGTGGGGTAGAGTGTTTCTGTAGTTAGAGAAAAAGTCCAACTATTAGTAGGCAGTGAAACAATTAATATGTTACTGCCTGCTGTTGGGAACTTTATATAATAAATTTCCAATATTTTATAAAGCAGTGTTTTAAACACACTTTGATGGATGTCAACAGTAAAATAGAGTATCAGCAAGATTTATTTCCTTGGAATTTAAAAGCACCTGTGTAAAAGCAACATGTCAATCAAATTAGTTTTAAAATTGCATAACATTACATTCAGGTTGCTTTATTTTTCAGACTTCTCAGTCATGACTGTGTGTGTGGTCTCTACAGGAGACATACTTTCTACAAACATAGTCGATTTAGGCGCATCTTAAATCTATAGCAGATTTAATTGGATTTAAGAACACGCATGCGTGAAGAACTTACTGAAATGCTTTTTGGAATGAAGACCATATTTTAATTAGGATCACAAATCTGAGGGTCACATCATGGATTATCGAATCCACACTCCTGCTTCCATCAGACAATTCTCTTCAGAAACGTATTGTGCTCCCCCTTAAAGTTGTAAAAGTTTTATGGCTTTGTCACCACAGCTCTGATTTGGACAGTGATTTGGTTTGGTTTGCTTTGATATGGTTTGGTTTGATCTCCAGTGAAACCTTATTCTTGGCCAGCCTACAGCAATATGTAACATTGTGTGATAATTTGAATAGCAATTCAGCTGATCAGGTGGCAATAATAATTTTCTAAAACTGTTGGTGAAGGAAGACGTATCAAAATCTTGGAACAGGACTGTCAAACGTGACTATGGATATAAAAATACGTGGGAATCCTGCATGTAGTCAAAAACGTGTGGGAAACAACTGTCAAGCAATACACCAGAATTTATTTTTTAACAATACTTGAAATATCTTTGGAGTGGCAGGTCTGGGCAAGAAACCAAAGTCAACCTTTGGTTTTGGGGGGTTTATACATATATATATATTTTTTATATGGTACAACTGTGTAACAGGCCTGCATGCAAACTTCTGCACGTAAACGATTTATACATTCGGTAAAAAATAGTAATGAAATTATAGGTTTAACAGACCAGGCAAGATCCTGCTGATCCACAGAGGATGTGTGAATGGCAGCGAGGATGCAAGTACCTCAGCCCCCAGGCCAGTGCAGAGGGTATTTGTAGGGTTGAGCTGCAGAGCACCGAGGAGCTGAATGTTTCCCAGTGGTCCAGCTGTTCCCTGCACTCAGAATGACATCCATCTATTCCCTGACTGCTACACACACTTCAGGATTAACCTATCTCTGTTTGGCCAAGGGTGAATTGCAACGTGACTGGTTATCCTCATCATTCTGTGATTGATTGCAAAAAAGCTAGTGGATATATGCTACCGGTTCTTTTAAGGAAAAACAGAAAAAGTTAAATTTGTTATGTATATCCCACATCCACTCACAGAAGGTGCAATATCACCCAAGCACATAGCAAATAACAACCTTGCAGATCATTATTTTCCTGCTGGGTAGTTAAAATGTGGAAAATATAGCAAACGATTTCGGTGAATTATATCTTTTTTTGCAGTTTTGATGCAGTTTATTAGTGAATTTCTTAGAATCCATTCTGTAAGCTACAATTCTAAACTTGTAGGGAAACAAACATTTCTATATAGGCAAGCGTATTTGGAAATGATTGTTTCCTGTTGAGTGCATTTTGAATGAGCACATAAATGCTGTCTTTCATTTACTATGAGCCAGAATTAATATCATTTTTGCAGAAAAGAAGCAATTGAAAAATAATCCTTTGCTACTTTACTCTCTATGAACTTATTTGCATCTGTGAGTTATTAGAATAAATCATGAATAAGAACAGTAGATTTTTATTCCTATTTTGCATGGATGGAAATGAGCTGAAAGGAAAATGAGAGGTAAATACAAATTTGCATAAAACTGATATTAACACAGATATAAGGAACCTCCCAAGTTTGCATATATTTAGAAGAGATTAAGGTAAAGATCTTGTGGCAAACAGAAGAAAATTATTAAAAAGAAATCAAGATTGTTTGTTATTTAAAAGGGTAAGTCCAAATCTATTAAGAGCATGATAGCGCACAGTAGCCTGGAAGTGAGGAACTCGAGGTGTCTGACAGAAGACTGCTGAGGATGGAGGAGTCAGTCCAGGAAGCCTCTGAACACAGGGGGGCTGCCTGCACTCAGAGCCAGTGGGAGTCTCCCACGCAAAACCCTTTGCGGATTAGATTTCAGGCTTTATTGGTTAACAGCAGGCACATATAAAGAGATCCTGCAAAGTCCCATAAATTGATCTGATAAATACCAATTTATTAATCCAGTTGACAACAACATTTCACAAGGCTGAATGATCTGAATTTCCCCACTCAGTTTGCTTGCACTATCCATGTCCACTCTACTGAACATGAGCAAAGGGAACAGAATCGGTGTCCTGTTGAGTGGCTGTTCTAACCAGGTGTGATAGCATCACTTGACAGCTGTGAAAGTATCGCTATTCCACTTGGATTTCTCAAATCAAATTTCATCTAGATATGCAAACTAAGGTTTGATATTTACCTGGCTTTAAGAAAAAGGTCAAAGTAAATAGCTATTAGCTACTTCCTATTAGCTTTAAGGAGTTTTCTTCCAAAGGCATTAATATGTCTTACGGAATAATTCAGTTGGGACTTGAACATCACAATTAGGTAAATGGATTTTATACCCATTTATAAAAATGAGGGATGAAAGTGACTTGCAGAATGACACACCAGTGACTCCTGTTAGGAACAGAGCCCAGTGTAGCCCGTTGACTTCTCTGACCATACAGCATTGCATATGTGTGTGGGTACATGCACACACAAGGGACTCTGTGCTTAAGTATATACAGGGGAAGATGTCTGAATGGATCTTTTTATTGGAAAGTGCTGACTTACAAACCGGTTGTTACAAGTTCAAGGGAACCAAAGTGGTTGGTTGAGTTATTTGGAAATTTCTTTACATTAGAAGAAAAAATAGTAACTTTCTAATTCCTGAAGAAAGAAGAACCTGGTTGCCATCCCCTTCTAATATGTACCTACTAGAAAACTAAGTGATCTGAATTTGCTTGCATTTCACTTCTATCAATTAAAGTTAAGTGAATGTTACAGTGAAAAGTACTTAATGGAAAAATCTGCCTTGGAGAAACCTTCTAATGGAGAAATTATTTTTGTCGATTCCCTAGATTTGCAATAAGACATTCCTATTGAATATCGATGTAGGTTTTTTTGAAAAACAGTTATGAATGAAGATTGTAATATTGATATGAATCAGACTGGGAGATGATCAAGTGCTTGATGCAGCCAGGAAAATGAATGATATATAGTAAAGGGAAAGCCACATGGATTTGTTCTTCAGTTACTGCTGCAGTGAGGCATCCCAGAATCCTGCCCTGTGTGCATGCATATCAGTTATCCCTGTACGTTGTGTTAGCAGTGCTGATTTCCTCTCCACCTGCGTCTTTAGAATACGGCTGGTGCTCCCTGCCTCTGAGTAGGGCAAGGCACTGTAAGGGCAATCACCCGAGATTTGGTCACTCAGATTCATGACTTCCAGGCTTGATCTCCTGTTGTTCTGGTTGGCTTGATTTCCCCCCAGGAGTGTCAGTGAATAAATGAAAAAAAAAAAAAAAAAAAAAGCAAATATCTCTGACAGTCTTAAGCGGACTCTGACCTGCTATATTATGAGGGCTGTTACTGGGAAGTTACTTTGTGGTATTTCCTGCACAGCATCCCAACCCAGCAGCGCACCTGGATAAATTGCAGCCAGCTGAAAGCAGAGTGAAGTTAGTGCTCAGGAACTTGGAGTTCAGATGGCACACCTGAGACCCTGCTGCACTGGCTTCTCATGCCTTTGGGGGTTTTGGCACTAACAGAGAGTAAAATCCCAGCCTTTCATCTCCTTGGGCTAATGAGGGCTTCCAAATGTATTATTAGCTCTAGAGATTTTGTGAACTGTGTAAGGCACAAAATCCCAGAATCTCTGACCATAAACTCCCTATAAGCCACATCCCCATCATTCCCTGAAACTTTCCTGTACTAGAGACTGTATTATGACTGGAGCCTCCATTTCCCTCCTCTGATACCAGAATATCTCTTTCTTCTTTCTTACGGTAGGGGTTAGGCACGCCCCCCATTTTCAGCTGACCTTTTCTTTGCCCATGCCAGCAAACCTGCATGTGTATCTATGTCTCCACTTCGTTTTCCTCCAATGGCCAAATTTTACAGTCTAAGAAATATTAAAGCTTGCTTTATTTTTTTTTTTTAACATTACAAAATAAGAGGGTTGAGAGGCTTTGCAAATGTGCTAAATTACTTAAATGGAAAAAAAAGTTAAAATTACAAACCAAGAGTGTTGAAATAAACTCAGTGTGAAATCTTACAGCATCGGAATTAAGGACAGTATTTCCAATTACGTCAGTGTTTATTATTTCTCAACTTTCACATTTTTACAAGTAGAACACACATTTTTATGTGTACTTCTCAGAAAAGCTTTTCCTCTTATTTATGAAACGAAAAAAAGTATCAATGGGTGGAGTGGCTCTAGTGAAAAATTGATTTATCTAAGTCCTATAATTTGAAAATTATTTCTAATAGCAAAAAGCTATGTGGTTTACTGCGCCTTTTTGAATGAGGTCATGGGAGTGGAACAGCAGAAACTCCTATTTCTGCTGACACTTTGCGTCTCAGAAATTGTTTCCTCTGGTACACTAATGAATTTTTTTTTTGCCCTTGTCTGACACAATTTACCTCTACCTTGGCAGCAAAAGTCACTTCCTCCTGTGAGTAAATGAGTGATAAAGGACATATGAAAGGGCAGAAATGTGCAAGTACCATCAAAACCCTCATTTTTGAGTTTTAATATGCTGCAGCTGCAAAGTGAATGTTTTGCTTGCAGTTGAAAGCACAGCCAGCATGGGAATATTGATAGGTTTACATGAATCCTAATGAGTCACAGCTTATTTGTATTCACTAATAAACTGGAGCTTGGAGGATACCGACTGTATGGATACATGTTCAGCTGGAAACATGGTGAAACAGCAATAAAGATTAGCAAGAGGGATTGATGAGGAAACAGACTTTTGGAAAAGCAAGCTCAGAGCAAAACAGGCTACAGTGAGATTTAAGCACTATTCTCCATTTCAAAAGCTAAGGTAAATATTAATGCATAGCAGGGTGACTGTGATTCATAACTGTGCCTCGTGGTTACATTTTGCCTTTTGAAAGTCTTACCAGTTCTCTGGCAACAATTAATATTATTAAATGTCAATAATTATGTTACTAGTGCTGCCTTCAAGATCTAGGAATTCCTGTATGAATTCATAATTTATCACTAACCTCAGTAGAAATGCAGGTAATCTGAATCTCTGAAATTGGGCTACATTTGCTGATTAAAGGTAGGATTTTTAAAAAAGCTAGAGACACTGGATGCTAAATGCCTGTTCAAAGTCAATAGGTACTTTCCAGTAATGGATAGGTACCCCAATGCTTTAATTTTCATTAAGCAGTTAGTTAGAAAATGTATTTTTGCCACACAGTGTTGAGAATGGCAGGGAAATCCGGCACCATTTTGATGATAAATTCACAACCCAGCAAAAATTCTAGAAAATCCTGCTGTGTGCTTTGTTGATGATAGAGAAATTCAGTTAAATCCTTCATATTCAGTGGCGTACACACAAAGTAAATAATAAAAGCACCCTCAGATGCCATTATAACTGGGCTGATGCACCTTAGTTTTCCCCCCTAATAGTGTTTTAAACCTGATATGATGGAGTCTGTCACTGCTGGAGGTACCCATAAACATGATAGCTGGTTCTGACCTAATGTAGACCAAATGCACCTTTAAAACGTAAATAAATGAGTAAATAATGCACGTTTTAATGTACATTATTGTTCTAAAACAATCATATTGAGAGACCAGAGCGGTGTTGTTTCTTATCTCTCTGCTCAGAATTGCTGAAGTTGGTTTGATAAAAAATTCGAGTTTTATGTCTCCCTGAAACGTTATTTTGGCTCTGCAGTCCTAAGAAGCAGAGGTCCATCTGCCCTAAGTATTTAGTGTCTGAAAGGAGCCAGCAGCCAGCGATCATGGATCCAACTAAGAGCAGGACAGGGATACTGAGCTGCCTCATCTTCAAAAACCCCTTCCAGCTGTTCCACCACCGCACCACCATGTCATTTTTTGGCCTCCCTGGTCAGACTATATTACAGTGACATGGGTCCTGCATTCCTATTCACAGCTATAGTTCAACTTATGATTACAAATCCAAATTCATCAAATTGTGCTGCAGGGAAAAACAATACATCCCCCTGCAATGAGTGAACTTGTCCTAATATGTCTTGGAAAGCTCATGCTATTGAAACAATTTGGACAAAGTTAAACTGGCAATATAACCACTATTGAAGAGAAGATAAGCCTTTAGGGCAGAGACAGGGTGGACACTCAGTTTATGCTTTTTTTTTATTTTGATGGAGCTTGAGCATCTTACTGTATTTTATGCTCTCAAAAGTCTCTCTAACATTTTTAGAAGGAAATATTGAGAGCTTTCTTGAACCAAAACCTAAAATGCTAAAACCTGCATCCTTCCTAGGAGACTAGAGATACGTGTTGTTTTAACTGACCACTGATGTGGTATTTTTTATCATCTGTAGAGTGATGAGGGATTTATGACATAGAAGTTATTGTGTATAAGCAGCTTTGAGCTCTGCTGCGCTACCAAAGGAAACAAAGCAGGGAACAGTGGTTGTATTTTGTTTGGGTTTTTGTACATCTGAGAACAATACACTGAAGCGCACAGAAGAACTCAGGATGCAGGATCCTTGTAGCTACAAGGATTGCAAAAAAAATCCCACTTTGTTAGAAACGTTGTACTTAAATATAGCAGCTCAGGCACATTCCTGCACTGTTCAGTCTTGCCTGGCTATTGCTGACAATAATCATACAATGCAACAGTGTTTGACCTCCTGAAGACCAAGGTTTTTCAAGTGTTAACACAATATTCACATGTTCACTTTCGTAATAACATAGTTATATGCCTTGCACATCATTTCTGGACTAACCCATGAAAATTATCAGTTATTACTAAAATATGAATGTCACTTAAGGAGAAAAGATAAAGCAGCCATTCAGGATGTGGACTTCAGTCTCTTATCGTATTTCAGCACAGAGCCGCTTGACGAGCCAGCTCGTTTCCTTCCATGTGCCCTCTCCCCCTGTATTTCATGCGTGTACAGATAAATCCAGGCAATGCATTTTCCTTGTGCCCAGGGGTTCGTTAAGATACCATACACTCACTCCCCTTCAGCGACCACTGCCTCCCAAGTAGCAAGGAGCTGTTGGTGCTTCCAGGGCAGCCAGCACCAGTCTGGGTCCGTTAGCTGCCTGCTGGTATCACCAGGGAGGTCAGCGTATCTGATGGGCCACTGCTTATCTGTGCTGTTCTTCTGCTACAGCAATTCACTGATGCGAGGATAGGCCTGGGAACAAGTAGCTTTTCTTCTTCTCGTCTGTCATTCTTAATGTCTTCTTGCTTTAATGAGTTTTCCCCGCCTCCCTTCTCTCATAAAACGATACTGGATCGGAGAGGTCTCATGCAATGACTATTTCAGGAGCAAGCATGGTGGATTTGCTCAGACACTTGCTCTGCAGCAGCCGGAGTGGCAGGAAGAATGACTTAACTCAGAAGCTCACATGTTTATCTGCCATCACCTGGCCACAGCTCGCTGCGCCGAGTCACTGGCTTCTCCGTAACGCCTGGTCTCTTTGGAAACCTGATTCTCTTTTTAGCTCTCTGCTTCATGCTACTGTACCTAGGATCTGCGATCAGATCTCAGTCTCAGCTGAAATAACTGGGTGAGGGATTATATATTTATTTATTTATTTATTTATTTATTTGTCTATCTATTTATTTAACACAAGATGTAGGTTTCCTGAACATGTGGGAGGCAGTGTGGCTTCTTCCTTCTCTTCACTAAGGTCATCACCAGCACTTTTGCTGTCACATGTATGAGAAATAAGACATTGATTTGTTTATAATATATGCCAAAACAACTCTGTGCACTTGTCTTGCTCTGTAAACATCTGATATTATTAACAGAATCCTTGTCCTTCCCTTCCTACTCTTTCAATTTGCATTTCTGCTGTGAGAAAACAAGAATTTGGGTCGTTTAGGATAGAGACGTTTTTTCCAGCAACTCTCAGGCAATTATTTTTCTTGCTTAATTTTGAATAATTCATCACTGAACATGCTTATTTCTCTAGAAGGGGGTTACAAACCCCAGCTGTTCTTGACACCTTCACTCCATTATACCTGGAGTTCTCTCCAACTATAGCTGTGGTTGTAATAGCCTCACTTCCTTACAGAGTAAGCCATGAGAGCTACCACAGGAAGAGGGAGGACTGATGACAGAGAATTGCTGCTCAGCTCATGGAAATGTCTTTTTATTTCAAGTGATTTTGTTGCTACTTTGAAATACAAGATTCCTTGTCCCAAAAGGGATGATTGCCTGCTTGCCCTTCCTGCTTTCCATGCTGACTTCAGCTTCCCATAAGGAGTTACCAGATTGTGTCTTTTTACTATGTTCTACCTATTCAGTTGTTTTACCTTCTGTCATTCCTTCCACTGTATTTTATAATCCATGTTCCTTTTATCTTTATCCAGATTCTTGGTGTTTGTACAGTTAAATTTCATGCGGGACTCCCAAGAGTTTTTAACAGACACACATTCACAAGCACATACAGTTTACGCTGATCATTCACTTTTCCCCCAGTACTTCAGTCCTGGGTGCAAACCTTAACTGCACTTCTTCCTCTCCAAAGGACATCCCTTGGCCCACGGGGCAGGTTTTTTTGGAGAGCACAGTGACACAACAGTACAAGCTTCTCTCTGAACACAGGGAACCAGCTCACAAGTCCTGCAAACTGAGAATACTGAATTTAAAACATCTCGGAGCTGTTGCTCAGGTCATGCAGGCGAACAACAGGCAGAGCCTACGCTGGCCCTTCTATAGTAAACCTTCCATCCTGCAAGAAATGAGAGGGTAGGGTACCAAGAGCAGCAGCTGAGGTTTCGGTTTGTCCTTTGCTCTGATGTCCACCAGCAGAAATCCAAAATCCATTTACTTCATCTGGAGTCTGCCCATGGATTGCTGCAGATACTTAGCTAATTAAGACTTCTCAGTCCTAGGAACTTTTATCCACATGTATCACTGTAGGACTGCCAATAAAGGTTAAAAAAACAACAAACAAAATACCCTCCTGAGTGGTAACCAAATAGGGAATTATTTTCTAATCCTAAAAAATAATTGGTCAGATAGACCGACAGCAGCCTGGAAGTACAGGTCACTGACAAACCGAAGCATAAAAGTGGGGCAGCTGGAAGATAAAGGCAGCTGAATGGAAGGAAATACTTAATAAAGCATTAATACTTCTTTTTTTGGGCAATGGGATTCGGTGAAACCACATGCAGCATCCATCCCTATTCTTAGTTCAAGCATTAAAATTCCTCTGACCTTTCAAGGCAAGAGATTTTTTTTCTAGGTGCAGATTCTCTTTCTTCTAGCTTTCCACTTCCTTTCTGGAAGTAACATATTCTACTTGCCTTTTGAGCAACCCTGTCAAAGCCGGGAGAAATATTTTCCTTCTAATTTAGCTATGACTCCTGAATCTAAGTCTTTTGTTGATTATCCTAGACTGTAATGGGTTTGCAAAATGCAGGTTTTGTAGGCTTGAAAGAGCAAATGCAAACAATGATGAGTCCACTTTACCTTCTTATTTTAGAAACAAAATCCTGTTACTTAGATAGCAACCTTTACAGCTAATGTAATTATATCTCCATGTCTTCCTATTTGCCATGTCAGAATGCACGAATCCTAGAAACAGCAACAAGGAGGGAGTGCAGGGTACCATGAGTGTGTTAGCTAGATAGTGAGTACAATCTTGTAGTGTAGTAGATGAATATATAGTTTCTGAAGTTAAAAATGGTCTGTTTTGTTGATGGAATGATTTTAGCATTTTAGAAGCATGCAAACAAAAACCTGCAAAGATACAGTTCAAGATGGTTCATTTTGCAAAACTGCATATACAAAAGTTGAGGAATGCCTGTGCGTTACTTAATTCAGCTTTGAAGTATCCTTTCAAGGTAAGGTGATATTATTTTAAAGATTTGCATAAGTCACTCCTCCTGTAGTGTGTGGAAACCCTGTGACAGAATTAGGAATGCACTTGAGATCCATATTTAACTTAACTGCGAATCCTTCCTTTTTCCTCTGCAGCCTTATGTCTGTTTTACTACATACCTCCGACAACAATAAGGCAAGAGGGTCTTAAAGAAACCCATGGTCTGCTGTGCAACTGTGATTAATTGCTGGGGCAGGTCCATTTTGCACACTGAATAAAATCTAGCTTTGTGAATGTGTATTCTTTATACCAGAACTGGTTTTTTAGGACTCTAATTCAAAAACTTCAAACTTGGGATATATTTCAAGTAGGCAGAAAAGGCAGATATGCAAGCAAACAAATATATAGCAACCTAATGAATTGCTAGTAGGAAGAGGACCCTGCCATGAGGGTTACCAACGGGCATTTATGTAGAATAACTCAAAATAAATTTTTCATTAGCGCCTCCCCCTCTCTGTCAGGACTATTTTCATTGGACATGTCTCCATTTATCTTCCTATGTAACTGAAAATGGCAACCAACCAAAAAAGAAAAAAAAACACCCCTGCAAACAAACCTTAATAAAGATTATAGCATTGGAGTATTATTTAATTATTTGTATCTGAGTAAAGAACAATTGCTTGCATGTATTAAAATCCTCAGTGCCTTCCCAGAGACTTTACAAATTCCTGGCTGCATGCGTAGAGGGGGTCAGAGTTTGGAATGAGCCACTTTGATTAAGCTACAGAATCTCACCAGGACTTTCAGATGTGTCTATTCCAGGAAAAAAAGAAGTTAGGCTACAGCACAAAACACAGTTGTTGGTAATTTGGCTGTTAGTTTGATTCAGACCAATATTTGAATGGCAGGTATTTCTTTTAGCTGCTGTTCCTATCAAGGAATAGATATAATTTGGTTATAATTTCCATGTATAAGACATAGGCTTCATGAGAGACTAGTTAAGATTTTGTTGCAAAGTCCAGACTTTTGCTTCTGAATAACTATTGTGCCACCTAGTGGGTATTAAACTACACGTTTAAACAGATGGAAAGATTGACTTAAAAATATACCGGTGAACAACGAAACATAGTATTTCTACAAATATTTCCAGTGACATGTTGAAACGTTTTCGTCTGATTTATTACCAAGGTGTTCCATTAAGGTAAAAAATATTCTGTTTCAACTATATCATAGCATTTCACTTACAATTGTATTAAAGAAATATAATTTATAAAAAGGGCACACACGGAGCTCTTCACCTTCCTGGCAATAGGTCCATTCCTTAATAAATTACTGGCAAATTTCATATGCTTTTATGCTTTAATCAAATTATCAGTATGAAAGGATATCACCGAATCTCAACTGTAAGGAATTTCTATTCTGTAATACAATTAAATAAACACACACACTGAAAATGTTATTTTCTGACCAACTGTACCAATGTTCACTTGGAACCAAAGTAAAATGCTTTAAAACATTATCATGATTGCATGTTTTAGAGCATTATTTAGAACAAATAAGCAATGTGATTAAAACCATAACATTCTGACACAAAGTTCCTCTTATAAAATTTCCTTTTTATTATAAATAGTTCCAGTGTGCAAATTATCTATACAGATTTCATTAGTTAATAGCTATTTCTTAGCATTTTTTTCCTCTAGCTGAAACCTCGCAACAGTTGTTTTTTTTTTTTTTCCTTTCAGCTTTGTGAGTAAACCATCTGTCTAGTGTGGGAGTATTGGTTTTGCCACAGAAGATAGCAATAATATTTCAATCACCAAAGTCAATAACAATACATTTTCCCTAATAGAGTGTTTCCTAACATTGTTCAAGTCACTTCATTGCATCTTTTCTAAATTTTCCAAACTATCCATCATCAATGAAAGCTATAGTAGGTGGTCTGCATTTTTAGCACCTGCTTGCAATGCTGTAGTTACAGTATAAAATGTAGTGGTCAACAGAAGTACAAATGAGAATCTCTTAGGATTGTCTGAGACTCAAGAGAACTTTAAACTAATGTTATTTAACACGTTTAAATGATGTGTGTTAGAGATCTTTCGTATAATGGTACCTGACACCAGGTAAATATGACATCTGGACCAGAGGCTTTGATAGCTCTTTGCCAGACCTTGATGTAAATACAAACATTCTTTATTATTTTTTCTAAATAAATAACAAAGTGGAGCTCATCTGCTTCAGCAGCATTCATCAAAAAATGTCTGAGATTCAGCTTGAAGTTGACGGAAAATGAAATGAGTTTCTGAAGAAAAATCCATAGTTTTCGAAAAGGCAGAAAATCAAAACTGTGGTTTGAGTTTTTATTTATGTTTTTCAGTTTGGGCTATTCATTTTCCCTCCATCGAAAGGATTTCCAGAAAAAAATATTTTCAATTTTCTGGTTTCAAGGCTTGACAGCATTTTGTCATTTCATTTTCTTCTTGCAGCCAAATGAAATTTGGAAGAGTGTGTCAGGTGTCAGGTGAGCTTCCTTAAAGCTCAGTGTCCAAGCTCTCTGTCTTCTTTGATACTTGAAAAATGTTTGTACTGTTTTGAAGTTTTCCCTGGTGGTACATTGTGTCAGTGAACAAATGGTAAAAGCAAAAATGTATTTATTTTTATGGCATAATCAATTTATTACTTTGTCTTAAAGCAGTTTCATTAAAGATTGTAAAGAGTTCCGTTGTTCCCTATAAAGGTTCTTAAAGGCTAATTTTCACATTAAGTATGGATTTTAAATGCAGGCAAGGATTAATAAAAGTAGGACTGGATTACAAATACAGAAAAATTTACTTGATTTATCTAGCATTGGTAATGAGCTTTTCTTGATACTAATTTGCTCAAACATCATTATATTTTACAGAAGGATGCTGTTTTAGTAAAAGAGCAGAAATTCACTAAGAAGACTTGAAAATTTTTTTCTATCTAGGCGCATATTTTTCCATGCTTATTCAAGGTATTCCAGCATTCAACAACATCTAGGAGGACAATATAGTTAAGTGTAAGAATTCCCAATACTTTATTTCACATGATCAACATTTTAATGTGATCTTTAAATGCTTCATTGGGAGCATTATCTGTGGTGTCAATGGACAGTATTTCATAAAGAAATAGCTGAGTGCACAGTGAAATTTTAGATCATGACTTTGATTCAACATCATAAGAAATAACAAAATATTAAGCAATACTATGTAAAAAAAAGAGTATGTATAAGAAAATTCAAAATTAAGTCTCTAAGATGGATAGGTTTTTTCTCAAAGAAAAAAATATGTACCCCTCACACTTAAATGAGATAATTAAATGGCTGGTATTCTTCTTTCATCTCAATCTAATATCATGTTTAAATTCTACGTAGTAACCAACCCCAACCTTCCTGTCCCCAGATACCTGCAAAGTCAGTGGGTTGCTCAAGTGAGTAAAACACTCAGTATTTGTTTGTAATTCTAACTACATTTTGGACCACTTGTCTGTTTCCTCCAATATCAATTAGACAGATGGAATGTAATTTTAATAAAGCTCTCTCAAAGAGAGACTGCCTGGTATTTAAATAATTTCCTCTCTTCATAAGAATGCACCTTGTAGATTTAACCGTTCAAGCTGATAGTCAATATTTACTGTAATCTTAATTAAGCAAGACCTAATTTGCTCTGGTTTTCAAGCATTTGAAAATCGTAGACACATCCAAGCTCAGGCTTTTGAAGGTTTCACTTTGTTCTCCATGAGTTGTTCAGACAATCACCACTCGGTGCACGTGCCTGAGGAAGAAAAGTACGGTTCCTTCAGCAAGTGCGCTGCTGCTACACCTGATAAACCTGCGCTGCCCTTAGGCCATATCACAACTCAGTAGCTCATTTCTGAAGCTTCTCCCTGAAATCATTTGAGAGGATTTCAAGATAGAATTATTTTGAAACTAAAAGTCATGGATTGAATGAGTATTGGGTCACTGAGACTAAAGAATAAATAAATAATAAATAGCACAGAAACACTTATTCAGTAAATGTGGATATCCATTAAAATCACTGTCCTTTTAACTATGCAGACCAGGATGTATGTTTATTATATATGGTATATGGCATATATGGCATATTTGGAAAAATCATGCAAGAGAATTTTACAGTTCATATAACAAATTCAATCTTAAATGGAAGTCTTAAGTGGAAGGGATCAGAAACACACATCTGGATTTTTGAAATGGCAACAGATGCAACGTCTGATTTTTTTTTTTTTCCTAGTCCTAGTGGTAACACAGTATTTATTCTTACTTTTATAGCTGCGTAAATAAGTGGATATATCCACTGAAATCACTGGCCATTAAAACACATTAGTTTTCAAAGCTACATTTCTATCATAATATAAAAACCCTAGGGTTCATACTGCATGAGGAAAGGTGTTTGGAAGAGCAAATATTGTAAAAGCAAACACAGTATAAGCAAGCGAGGCCCACAGTGGATGCTGCAGGCACAGCCTGGTATGTAAACCTCTCAGTCCAAGTGAATGAGATGGTAGATGTTTGGCGAAAGCTAATGGGCAAATTAAGGCATGAAACAGGCTCTTCCCATGGCCCAGCTTGAGATACCGAGTTTCCTGGTTGTGTTAGGTGGGCAGTCTGAGGTGCTCCCAGTGTGGCGTCCTTACGCATCCCAGCAGGAATGCTTGAGGTAGGATCCCCCTGCCTCTCCTCCCTGGGAGGGATGCTCCCTTCTGCTGACTGCGGGGCAGCAAGGGAGACGGATTGGGTGGCTTAGCGCTGTGCATTAGGCTCTCAAAACTCTCTCCAAAGTAATGAAGAAACCCCCGTATGATTAAACAAGTGAGTTACTAGTTTGCTCGTGCTGGAACTCACACACTAACAGCAGCAACAGAGTAAGCAAATAATAAGCAAACCTAATTCATTAATCACAAAAGTGATTTTAAAGAACTGACATTAAATCTAGATAATTTTAGTAAGCGTAAGCAAAGCATCTTTATGGGTGGAAAATAGAAGAGCTTGGGCTGAACTGTTAGTGGGATATGTTTGACTGAGCTTTATCTATATAGATCAAGTTGATAGCTAATCAGTGAAAGACAGTCTTTGCTTGTAACAATATTTGGAATAATGTGACAAAAGTATGTGTGGATGTATCTGCAAATATGTGTGTGTGTATGTATATACACATATGTGTATACACACACGTGTGTGTGTATATTTGCAAATATATACATATAATTTCATCTGCAGATATATATACACATATACTTTTGTCACATTTTATATGTGACATAATTGTACGTATATATCCTTATGTGTACATATATATCAAAGTATAAGTGTATATCAGTTATTTGTCTGTATCTACTGTGAACGTGTAAGACAACTGGCCAGGAGATTTCATAACGGGATTGATTTCTGTGGCTCTGTATTCTCATTCTACGAAGATGCAAAACTGTATTGAGTGCAATATATTTAATCATCAGTATGTCATGGTAAATCTGAGGTCCTGTTCACTGATAATTACACTATGCTTCCTGTTATTACATACACATTCAAAAGGAATCCTGTATCTTGTGCTACACTAGCTGCAAATTATATGACCTGCTATATAATTAACGTAAAACTGTGAATGCTGGTGTGAATACTTGCATCTTCATTTTTTTATGTGTTTTGGAAAAATAACCGCCGCTGTGTGTGATTGGAAATATAGATATATGTAATCTTGGGAATAATTTCAGGAAAACTTTAAAATTCATATCTATTTTTGTTTTGCCAAATATTAGTTTTGGAACTAGCGGTTTAGGTAAGTGTGTTAAGCATTCTAAAGGCTTGGTTTCTTTATGTTAGAAAACAGGTTTATAATTCACTGCATGGAGTTCTCTGCTGTTTAGGCTAATGTGTATACAATAGCAATGCAGATGAAAACAGAAAAATAAGGTAAGCAATTTTCTTGTCTGTGCAAATAGATGAGATGTGAAATTCTTCACTCATCAAGGCTTGCCAGTTTTGAGCTTACGTACAGCCAAGCCCATAGAGTGCCGTCTGCCTTCCCAGAAAATGCATCTTAGAGCCCTTTAAAGAGAGCAAGCAAGCAGACTTCTCTGCAAAAATGGCAGTTATGTGCTTGTGAATAGGAAGGTTTAAGGAAAGGAAAGAATACGGTAAACTGAAATGTGAAGTATTAACAAACCCACTAGAATGTGAAATAGACAAGGAGAAATGAAATGCAGTGAAAATGTGTGACAGAACTGTTCCTACTGTCTATTCTGTTTTACTTTGTTTACAGCAACGTGCAACGAATTAGGCTATACAAAAAATTCAAGCTTTTAAATCTGTGTTATACCCATTTATTGAAATTAGTGACCGTTTCTACAGCTGCTTTCTTCTTCCCTTCCAATGGGTCTTAGTGGGATATCTCATATCTCAGTCCCTCCAATGGGGCAGGGAGCAGCGGTGCGTTGGGAAGGATGTATGTGAAACTTTGCACAGCCATTGCCTGTACTGTGCCTCCACTTTTCCTGAATAATGCTGGGAAGTGTACGTTGCCTCTGGTGTTCTCTGGCCTGTATATTTCATAAGCTCATATTAAAAAGCAGAAACATGAACAAAAAACCCAAACCATGGTGAATAGCATAGCAGTAATCTTAGGTAAGTAATTATATATTCTTGGGCTAAAAATATTTTCCGTTGTTACTCCCTGGCTTGAAATTGCAATGTAGTGTATCGTACCAATGATTTGTAAACTCTTATCCTGGTATATAAACCTATAATCATTTCACAGTTTGGTTTGTTTCCCTCACTCAGGCTGCGCTGCACTGTTTGTTTTACCAAAATATTTGTGGCTGCTTTCCCGCTTGGTCACACATCATCCTGTCTTGGAGCTTGGCTTGCTGGGCAAGGTGCTGGCAGGCTGCACTGCAGGGCGTGCCATCCTTTTTTCTTGGACCCAGGACACCCTCTTTTTCCCTGTAACCCCCTCTTCTTATAGAGAAGGCAGAAAATGCATGGCAGTTGCAGAAAATGCATGGCAGTTTTGGAAAATGGTGGATAACTTAGCTTGTTTTGGCTTCCTAAAGGGAAGAAAATCCAGTTGCGCTGATCTGGTATGTTATGGTGGTGGTGGTAGTGATAGGTTTTTTTGTATGCAGAACAACATATGAATAATAAATTTTTTTATTGAATTAAACAGCTCAATTACTGAGGCTTGTAGAAGAGCCAGAATAAAAGACTGTATCATCACCCTGCTAGCACTTCCATTTTATCAAATAGCCTGGTCAATGCGAGTTTAGGGGTCCCCCTAATGCCTGAGGAGTTTAAAAAGCTGAGTTGTAGCTTGCAGGATTGCCCTGGACAGCAGGGAGCTGTGGGTGCGCTGTGCTCACTCTTCTCTTCCTCGGTTACCGGACTGCTGCGGGCGGTGCAGGTTTTCAGTGAAACTGGCTTAGGGAAGTTACTTTTAAGTCTGGGGATGGGAGAACTGACCTGCGAAATAAAGGTTTGGTTCCAGCACTTGCTTGGCATCTGAAAGACTGCAGCTGAAGTACAGTTTTCCCAGGCTTCCTTGTGATGAGTCTTTTGTATCACGGCATTTCTGAAAGGATTTATTGGTTAATTTACATTGAAACTCCATTTCAAAGTCTACAATTAAACAGAATTCACAATTGCTTTATGGACTTAATGGTAGATAGTGCAGCATTTACACATTCATTTTGCAAGATTATTTGTATCTTTTATGCAGTAGTTGTTTTGGACTTCCAAGGCCAACACTTAGGTTAGTTTATGGTTGTATTATGCAATGAAAATGGGAAGTACTGCCAAACTGTCAACTATTTTTATTTCTTGGTAATACTGTTATTTCTACCATCACTTCTAAGTGATGTTTTTTATTCTATACCCCGTAGTGAAAGTTTCATTTCCTTTATCGGTATCTTCTGCCTGGTCCTTTCTTGTGTATTAGAAGATACCAGCTTGTCTTTTCTTTATGAAAAAGCAACATAATAATACGATTGGCATCTAAGCTTCCCTGTCAGACTTCCCAATCAACACTTGACTATGTTGGCTGTTACCTTGTAGAGATTTTACAAGTGTATGTCTGTAGAGAGGATGTTTTCTGGCTTTCATCCTCTGCTCTCTGTCCCTAATGTCAGCAAAGCAAGGTCTGTACCCTATAATATTAATCATTTCTGGCATATATTTAGCAATTATCATTATTTCAGATCTCTCTCGTACTATTCTGGTTTTGACCTCATCCTATCTGACAGCTCTGGAAAAGCTGCCTGCTTCCTAAGGAAAACATTGCAAGAAGGATTGTTTCCAGCAATCCTGTTTGAGTCAAAGATTTTTCCCCCACTGTGACTAACCACCCTGGCCCATAAACAGCTGGCAAGAGCATTGTCAACACTCACTCAAGTGGCTGCTCACAAGTGACCTGTGTTTTTGTTTCACCCACGCATTGGAAGAGGCAAGCCAAACTTGAATACTGCTTCCCTATCTTCTTCAAAGGAGAAGATTATTGCACGCTGGGTTTCCGTGGGCCTTTCCTTTGTAAATTTTTAGCATGTGGGATCTCCATTTTTATAGAGATGTCAATGAATATTGTCTTTGGTCAAGGCAAAGGAGTGAGCTGGTATAAGTGTGCCTGAGGGGGGGTGTGAATGAAAGCAAGAGCGTGCTTCTCATCCAGACCTCTGCTTGCTGTTTTGCAAATGACTTTCTGCAGACTTTCGTTTCATTAGCGTAGGTGGGATGAGTCTCTCTCTCTCACAGCGCAGATTTGACTTCTGCATCTTTTTTGAAACAGTATGATAGGGATCGGCAAGGACATGCTGCTGTATGCTTGCTGGCCTGAACTACACCAGCTCCGTAGTCAGAAGTAATACACCTTGAAGGAGAAAAAAGAAGTAGTATATTGTGTCCCACAGCTTCTCTAATAGATGGCAAGGACATGGTGAAATTGTTTCAGAGAAGTTTGTTTAGATTTTCTTGGGAAAGAAACAATCAAAATGGTAAAAAAATATTGAATATTTTAAAGGACCAGTGTGAAAAATTTTCAGAATGTCTTTTTGCCTGAAATTTCATGCAAAGCTGCACATTTATTTCATATGAACTTTTCAAAGAAAAGAAAACTTGGAATGTCAAAGGTTTTTTATAGAACACAATTTTAGTTTCAACCTACTTTAATTTTAAGAAAATCAAAGTTATCAATGTTGGTTTGCAGTTTATAAAATTCTTACCATTTTCCTTTTTAGAAATTGAGTTGCTTCAAATTTTCAATCTTTCTATCAGGAAAAGAGTTAAATTTAACTGTGTGATTTACCAGAGCAATATTTACTGTTGTTATTATTATGTTCACATCCTGTCTGATACGGGGATGAATGCATTAAAAGTGGATTGCATTAGATTAGGATAAGGCAGCATCATTATAACCTTGTCTTCCTATTAATAAAGAGAAAAATTAATAACTCATTTGTGCTAAATATCAAAATATGGGGGAGTTGGGTTAGTTATTGTCCGTGGGCTAAGGGAAGAAATTGTTGGTGTTTACTGCATATGTCAAAGAAGATACACCATTTAAAATCACATAGTGTCTTATGGCTTGCTAACAAAGCCAAGTACAGTTCAAGGAAAAATAGAATTTAGAAATTAATTAAAGAACTAAAACGTCCTCCTAAGTATTTTGTGTAAGACTAGTGCATTGTGATACTCATTATTATCTCATGCCATAATATATTGACTCTGGAAGAATTCAGTTAGAAAACAAACAAACAGTTCTCTTTAACAGCATATTTTGTTTAACATTTACTATCAGTGATAGACTTTTGCATCAGAATTCTTGCTGCTTGATGATAGAATTGATTTATTACAATGAATCTAGTCATTTGACCACAGAAGTTAATGAAATAAGGGAAAGGCAAATCCCTATTCTGAGCATGTCTTCATTTTACAGAAGTACTTGGGGAAAAGGATTAAGGCTTAATTATGAATCCCTTTCATGCTTTTTTCCCCTTTTCCTAAAGTGTTTAATGATTGCTTTGACATACATCTGCCAAACATTTTTCCTGACTCTAGAGACCATATTTTCAAAGGAAATTTTAACATGTGTTGCCCTAAAGACATTTTGAAGTCATTAGATGTACAAAATCCTTAGTCCAAGTATAAAAATGTGCATCAAAAATGAATAGTGGCATGTGAAAAAAGTGCTAATGAGAACTTTTAGTACCTTTATCAGGTAGCCAAAACGTAGATGAAAATGAAAAGATCTTTGCAGCCTCACGGGTTAGAGTAGCTTGACACAGTGAAATGATGCTGGCTTGTATCTCTGTAGTTTAAGGAAAGACAACAATATTTTTGTTTGTCATTAGTTGCAGCTGGAGGCAGCAGAGGCTGGGGCTGCGTTTTGCTAGTGCCAGGGTAGCGCTGGGGACCAGCGTTGATTTGAACTTGGAGGATTTGTGGCTGCATGTGTCTGGCATTTCGTTTTTGAAGGCTCCAGGATAGTGGGCTGTTGAGATGTAGAGTTCAGGGTAGATTCATCATGGAGCATTTTAATTAAGGGTTAGAGGGCATTTTAATACTACTGTGGATTCAAATTCTGCTGGGATTTTGGTTCTTCTGTGACTGAATGTTTTTAAGGAAACAGTATGTGCTTACTGCAAAGAGCTCAGATTAATCACAGCTATAAGCTGAGTACTACCACGTATGCATCTGACTTGGAATGTGTCACAGGCAGCTTGGCTTTTAAAGACATCTTTCATTTTATGTAGGAGTATGCAGACGATTATCTATTTACCATCTTCACCTGTTCACTTGTTTTTTGTTTGTTTTCTCCCTGCTGCAGACTATGTCAGAGAGCCACAATGATCATGCAAAATAACAGTTCAGCCTCACCCCTGTTTTCAAATGTGAGCTCCTTCTGGAAGAGAGATTCACATGGACCAGGACTCCTTGACGAAGCGGCATCGCTCATTGGCAGCTATGATTTCCCTCAGACCACAGAGAGTTTTCCCTTCTCCACTGTGGAATCAACAAACACATCCCTAAATGCCACGAGCAAAGACCCTCTGGGTGGACACACTGTCTGGCAAGTAGTTTTGATTGCTTTCCTCACGGGGATCCTTGCACTGGTGACCATCATAGGAAACATCCTAGTGATCGTTGCATTTAAGGTTAACAAACAACTAAAAACGGTCAACAACTACTTCTTGTTGAGTCTTGCTTGTGCAGACTTGATCATCGGTGTTATTTCCATGAATCTTTACACCACATACATCATCATGGACCACTGGGCTTTGGGAAACTTGGCCTGTGATCTTTGGCTCTCCATTGACTATGTCGCCAGTAATGCCTCTGTCATGAATCTCCTTGTCATAAGTTTTGACAGGTACTTTTCCATCACTAGGCCGCTTACGTACAGAGCCAAACGAACAACCAAAAGGGCTGGGGTGATGATTGGTTTAGCATGGATCATCTCTTTTGTTCTTTGGGCCCCTGCCATCTTGTTCTGGCAGTATTTTGTTGGGGAGAGGACTGTGCCTCCTGATGAATGTTTCATCCAGTTTCTAAGTGAACCTATCATCACTTTTGGCACTGCCATAGCTGCCTTTTACTTGCCAGTCACCATTATGAGTATTTTGTATTGGAGGATCTACAAGGAGACCGAGAAACGCACCAAAGAGCTAGCAGGGCTACAGGCTTCGGGCAGCGAAGCAGAGGCAGCACGCTTTGTACACCAGACAGGCAGCTCCCGGAGCTGCAGCAGCTATGAGCTGCAACGGCAGAGCATGAAACGCTCCTCTCGAAGGAAATACAGACGCTGCCACTTCTGGCTCACCATGAAGAGCTGGGAACCCAACACGGACCAGGGGGACCAAGAGCACAGCAGCAGTGACAGCTGGAACAACAACGACGCTGCTGCCTCCCTTGAAAATTCAGCCTCCTCTGACGAAGAAGACATTGCTGCAGAGACCAGAGCCATCTATTCAATCGTGCTGAAGCTTCCTGGTCACAGCGCCATTCTCAATTCCACGAAACTACCCTCCTCGGAAGATTTGCATGAGTCGGCGGATGAACTGCAGAAATCTGACACAGAATCAAAGGAAAAGAAACCCAAAAAATTGCACCCTCCCAAAAGTGTTCAGGATGGTGGAAATTTCCAAAAGAGCTTTTCTAAGCTTCCAATTCAGCCGGGGTCAGCAGAAACAACCACAGCTTCTGATGGCATCTCATCAGTGACCAAGACATCTGCAGCCTTGCCCTTGTCCTTCAAGGAAGCAACCCTGGCAAAAAAGTTTGCCTTGAAGACCAGAAGTCAGATCACAAAGCGAAAACGAATGTCACTTATCAAAGAAAAGAAAGCGGCACAGACACTCAGTGCCATTTTGTTTGCCTTCATCATTACCTGGACCCCATATAACATCATGGTCCTGGTGAACACCTTTTGCAGCTGTATCCCCAAAACTTTCTGGAACCTGGGGTACTGGCTTTGCTACATCAATAGCACCGTGAACCCCGTGTGCTATGCACTGTGTAACAAAACATTCAGAAACACTTTCAAGATGCTGCTGCTGTGCCAGTGTGACAAACGAAAACGACGCAAACAGCAGTATCAGCAAAGGCAGTCTGTCATTTTTCATAAGCGGATCCCTAGGGAGGCTTCATAGAATAGTATTTTTTAAACTAGTAAAAAAATTAACGAAGGGGGGATGGGATGGGATGGGATGGGATGGGATGGGATGGGATGGGATGGGACAGGATGGGATGGGATGGTACTGGATGGGATGGGACAAAAAGGGACAGGACAGGATAGGATAGGATAGGAAGGGATAGAGCAGGATGGGTTGGGGTGGGAGGGTGGTTCCAGGGTGCTGATTCAAACATTTAAACATCAAGACGTGAAAGCAGCTGCCAGGCTTATGTATCCTTTTAATAAATCCAGTTTAATATAAAAATCAAGTCTACATTCAGCAAAAACTAACAAACTTCAACGTTTTTACTAAGGAATGAAAGACTTAATAAAGTTTTCCTACAAATTTGCAAGAAGCTGTATAGCAATTATAAACCCATTACTGATCTGCCCAGCTCTTCAATTATAATCAACTCTGGGATCTCAGGTAAGCACATCTAGCTAGCCCAACTCTTCTGTTTCCAAGGAATCCAACAACTTTCAATTCAAGTCACATACAGATGTAGCAAGCTAGCAAAACAGGATTATAAAATTATTTGAGACACTGTATAGGTTGCAAAATTGCTTCTTGTTGTCCAGGTAGAGCTTCCTGTCTACTTCTCTTCTGGTGTATTGTTAATTATACTCCGATTCCTGATTGCCGAGTATCTATGTGTGCAGTTCATGTTATATATATGTGTGTGTGAGTGTGTGTGTATGCATAACATACATTCACACCTCTAAAATACACACATACCAGGAAAGAGGTGATCTATTGTTCTAGGTTTTACAGGGCCCCCCATCATAATTACATGTGAGTGAATTTAAAAAAAAAAAAAAATCAGAAAATCAAATTATAAATATATCTCTCATTATTTGCCACCTGGAATTCAAGTTCATCTTTGAAACCAAAACATGGTGTCCACATTTCAAATGGAGAGAACCAAAGCGTAGCCTGTGAGCCTAGCAGTCTACAGAATTTTATAATGGGGCACATGCCCAGTAAAACCGTAATCTTGAGCACAGTATCTCTCCCCAAAGTTATCACGCCTCTTTAAAAGATACAAAGGTGAAAGGAATTGAAGGCTACATTCAGGGCAGAGTACGAAGTTATCTTTGTTGGTTGTAGGATGGTGAGAGCCGGCATCTGGGCCGCAGAGTAGTGATGCTCAAAGGGAGTTGCTCAGGAACCAGGCGGGCACAGCCATTAGCAGGAGCCCCGTTTCGCACTCGGGCGGCTTCGCTGCTCTCGGAGCACGCAGGGACACTGCGACGCCTTGTCCTGAGCTGCACCGCCCTTCTCAGAGCCAGCTCACATCCAATGCACAGTATCCGTACGGGTTCCAATGAAAGTTCGAGATGTAATTTTCTGTCTTAACTTGGCGGAGCCCCCCCCCCACTCTCTGCCCAGGTGATCTTCAGATGCAAAAGATTTGCGTAAAAGAAATGCTTTATTTTTGCACATGAAGGATGCTCACTAAAAAGGGTTTCTTTTCCAGAATCTGTTTTAAAAATCATTAGAAGAAATGCACCTAGATCTGTTTAATGCCAGGTTATTCAGCGTTGCGAAAAACGTGGATATTGCCAATTTGTAACCTGGCAATTTTTTATAAAGAAAATTTTAAAAGGGCTTTAATATTTTTAGCTTAGACATGACCAGTATTTCCTGGTATTTGTGATGTGGTCTGCACCCAACATGATTTATAAAAGTCAGAGATCCCTCGGGGAGAGGATTGTACTTTAAACTATTGTTCTAAATCTGACTTAGTTACATGTTGAAAGATAATTTTGTATTCTCCTTTGAACTGACCAAAACTTTTTTTTATTGCTTAAGACTCTTATTTTGCTGAAAATAAAACAAAACAAATACCTTCTTTTACAAAGGGGCATCAGTGTTGTGAACACAGAACTGATGTAAAAGCTGCTTTTGTATTCAGTGTGAGATGGTGTTTACAGATGATTTTGACAACAGTGGAAATATATTAAATGGTGTCTGTGTATCTGAACTATTTAATTTTGTGTTATGTTCATATGAAGAAATATTTATACATACTTCACCAAATGTTTTATTTAATGTTGATAAATATTGCTCTTCAGTCTTCAGCTGTAGTGTCCTTTTAAAGTGATTCATAAAGGTCTGCTTGAGCAATGAATAGACTATACCTAGCTTTCTTGTCACTAAAACAAATACTCTTGACATACAAATCTTTCTTTTGTATGAGTTGTTTAAAATGTCTACCTAAAGGAAAGCTTGTAAATGATATCGCGAGTCTACTGCAAGTACAAGTTTAGTATAAAAAATGAAAAAAGTTAAAGCTTCATCTGTATGTCACAAGTGCATTTTGAGCTAAAGATATCCAGAATTGGTTTACCGGTTTGGTAGCCACGTACAACCAAAGACTTATAAGGCACCTACATTGCAAAGAAATTTAATGACCTTTATTTATACAAAGAAGCATACATTTGAAAAATATTCATTACTCAAGTTGACCTGACTAATGTTTTAACATTTAAATATATATCTATATCTATATATATTGCCATATTATTATCTTCTGATATCTAGAGTAGTGCTGTGCCCCTAATACACAAAACGTGAGAGCATGTAAGGAAGCCAGAGTCCATCAGGGGGATTTATGATATATTAGTATTGATTTTACAATGGGAAACTATCATTTTTAATGAAGTTAAGCTTCCTTGAAAGCAGCTGTCACCACTGTTTACATAATAGGAAGAGTTAAAACCTTGGATTGTTTTAACAGAGAAATAAACAACCTGTCTTTCGATGTGTGAACAGGCTTTAAAATGTTATTTACAGGCATCATAAAATGTGTATGTATACACATATTGTAGCATAGATCAATTTAGTTATTATTTATTTAATGGAAGATGCACTATAAAATATTAAGAATTTGGCTGTGTTACAAGTACAGTGGGGATCAAATTAATTTGTATTTTATATGTCTATGCGTTTGCTTTAAACCCATGTACACACAAAAATTTTAGCTATATGCACAAGTGGATATATTATTTATGAACACAGGTGCACATGATAGGTTGCAGAAGAACAACACAAGACCAAAAGATACAATCTGACACAGTGCTACTTTTAAAAAGTACAAATTATGTAATTTTTCATCGGTTTTGAGGAAAATTAAGTCAGAAACATGACAGAAAGCATCATTCTGAGGGCAGACAAACGGCTCAGTCCCATTCACGTTCTTTACATAGAAAGCTGGTTTTTCAGAGACCAGGCATCATCCCCATTAATTGCAATTATACAAGATCAGACTCCATACGAAGAGGATCAGAAAATTCAGAGGCGATAGCCAGAGAGGAGCCACTGGGTTGTCTGGAGAAAGCTTTGTAGAACAGACCCCAATCACCATCAGCCACTGAACAGCTCTAAGACAACGAAATGCGTTAAACATATGTTTGGCTTTCTTGATGTAAAATTGTGATAGAAGTTTATTGCTTCTGTACCAGTATAGGCTGTGAGAAATATCTGATCAAGATCCAAGGACAGGCGTCACGGTGCATGAAGCACTTTATCCTACCCCAGCTTAACACACTTCCTACAAATGTAAACTGCCGATCAGCGTGGCACTGTTCTAAAGCTAAACAGATATAGGAAAGGCCTGAGCAGTTCCCAGGATCTAAACCTGGGGACCTATATATCCTGAACAACAAATGGAATTCCAAAAGGAATCTGGCAGTTTTGTGAGGTTACCCACACAGATGTCCTGAGGCAGTTGGTGACCTTTCTCAATTATGTACAACTTCACTTTCTTATTTTATTGTCTTGGTTATTCTATTTCCTTACTTCTTCTGCAAGAATATTCTAAAAAGTCTTGGCTTATTATCAATTTTGTATATATACAAGTCCCAAAGTACACTCAGTTTGCCTCTACAGAATGCAAACATCAAAGCAAAAGGAATTTTTTATCTTTTTTCCCTGATCAGCAGCATCAGTATACAGTCATCATCGTGCTACCATATATATGGTAGGGATAGTCGTGGTCTATCATGCTAAGCTATTTATAAACTGCATTTCACTTGCCCCCTTGACCATCTGATTATTTATGCATCCCTATTCAAATTTATATTTGAGATTCCAAACCCTCAGTCTCCTCCAAATGGCTCCCAGATTCTTTTCATAAAATTTACTTTTCAAGCTTGTCTCATCAGGCTATTTCTTTCATTTCAAAATATTCCTATGCAAAGTTAGGCTGCTCTTAGACTATCAGAAGGCACATTGCTAGTTCCAGCAGTTGTAGTGTTGAGTTCTATTACTTTCTTTTCTAAGGATGTAAAAGACTTATAAAAAAAAAAAAAAAATGCAGCAGGATCCACATAGTCCAGGTCCTTATTGGCAGAAATGGTCTGTTCACCAAGCCTGACCTTCTTTGGGGCATCTGGGGATGCCCTGCCCCTAAGGATGTTCTGCCAAGCCCTCACTAGCTTGAACTTTATCCAGTTCATGAATCATCACGTATTGTAGTGCATTTGAAAATTTCTAAAAACATACATGTTCCTTTTGGTAACTCTGAATATTCTTTGACGCGTGTAAATCTACTATCCTTTTTCACAACTTGCTTCCAGCTTCCGTGATTTTCTATTTTATGTATTCCTTTTATCTTTTATGTATTTCCCCATACAAATACCACTGCACTTGCTTCTGGGAGCAGGTCAAAGTGATCTATATTTGTAGATCGCTTCTTGTTAACCCACAGGATACGTACAGATGTCTGGTGGAGCTGCGGTGTTCATAATGACGGCTGTCTTTTCTGTCTCATGAACTGGACTCCCATGATACCCGAGCACTTCTATGAGGAAGCTTAGCTAAAGCATGTATGACATTCAGATTTTCTTAGAATTAAAAACCTTATTTAATTAGGATTTTCCTTGTATCAGGCATAGATCATTTGTAGGTTCTGCACTTTTCTACTTCTGCTTCTAGGAGCTGCCAGACAGATATTGGGGAAAATACTAATTTGTAATGTCTGTTACTCCATGTCATTTTTGTACTTCAGCTTTACAGGTAAGCAGACAGGGGGTAGCTAATCCAATTGTGCTATTTGCTGGAAACAAGTTGAGTATGAGTAGGGGTTTTTGGAACTACGTAAAAGTATGTTTATTCCATTTCATACACTGTGGCACCACAATTGGCTGAGATTGACCATCACAGTACTTGATGTCACTGACAGATCTTCACAGTCTTAATTGGCAAACTCATTAACTGTGCCATGCTGGCATTCAGGACTTTGACGACTTTTCACCACCCACATTCTACATTGAAAATATAACATAGATTGTAATTTTTTTTCTCAGGAAAGATTGTCATAGTTATTTCCAGATATCTTCCTAGATGTGCTTGAGGGTTTTTTAATATTTTAAATATTAAAATGACTCAGGGGAGTTTCAGTTAGCCCTGACAGAGGTTGTTTAATGGAAGGAGTGCAGGTAACCCAGGAAAACATTAAGTGCTACTTATTTCATGGTGTATTCCAACATGTATCGTGTGGTATGCATATTGTACCTATACATCCCTATGCACTACATATATCTCAGAAGGATAACATGTATGACATAGTACTGTGCATGTACATATAGAGAGATGCACACACATCTACAGCAATGTATACGGATGTATATACAAACTGATGCTGAAATTTTCAGCCATGGTAAATGTTGCCTTTGATGCCTCATCAGTTGTAACTGGACAGTGGAACTGTGTTTAAGTCTGCTCTGCTTAGCTGCAAGAAGAGTTTCCACATCTTTCCTTAGTGCATATTTTTCCAATTGCATTGTCTTAATTTCTGAATGTGGTGTTTTCAGTGTATTGTGGTGGCTCTTCAGACATTACCCAAAATTTGGAAATGACCAGATTTCACTTAGTGAGCTATTGCATCAATACTGCACTAAGTTTAACTCCATTAGCTTAACCAAAATCACGCTGGCTTTACCAAATAGGAAGATAAAGGCCTCTATTTCTAACAGTAGATTCTATCTAAGTTCATGTAAGAGAAACTCCTGTGTTCATGGGAACATCACTGCCAGTTTCTCAACACGGGTACAGGAATCCAGCCACTCTTAAAACAGCTGAGGCAAATGTCACAAATATGGAAAGGCAAATAAAGCAAGTCACTGCTGCAAATTATTTAAGGTAACAAGAACAGCACTCTTCCTGTTAGAAATGAGAGGAAAAAATTACCATCCTCCCTCACCCCAGCCTATTGCTGCCTATTGCTCTGCTCTGTTGCATGGAATACTAGTTTTCATTCGCCAGTCCCACAAGTGGAATTGTGCAAGCTTTAAAAACCTCCTTTGCCTGGTAGGACTGAGAAATGCACAGTATATCTAGATCATTCACCCTCTTCTGGTTTTGTAAACAATAAAACCTTGACTGAATTTAACCGGGATGTATGATGCTGGCCTCAGGGATGGTCTTCCGAAAATGGTGATAAAATCATTCAGCCCAACTGTGGTGAGGAGGGCTAACTTTTTTCCAAGCTAGTGAAGCTATACAATTTATTTAACTTGGCAGAAAGCGTGGAAAAAAAAAAAAAACAAAACCCAAGATATTTAAAGTTTTTATAGATGTGAACATCCTCCTTGCATAAGGGTGAATAAACACATGTAAACAGTGCCCAATAAAGTTTGGCGTGTGAATGACTCTGTAAGCCAAAAGCACGCGTCAGCATCAGCTACACCGTTGGCACAGCAGCCTCACACCCCACTCAGGCCTCTCTTCAGAGATCCTCACTCTAGCAGTCTAGGACTAAATAACTGGGCGTTTATATAGAAGCAGGATTTGTTTGTCGGGGTGCATATGCATTTTCCAGGAATTTGATGGGAAATTTTTACTCTCTCCAGGATAAAAGTTAGGGCAGTATCTGGAATGAAAGAATGCTTGACATGCTCTGGTAATCATTGCTCGACCATGGCTAATAACCAGAAAAGCACAGGACATTGTTGTACAGAGAGAACTTACATTTATTTTTCAAGTCATTCATAGAGGCATAGTTAATTTACTTAAAATACTCAGAAGATCTGAAAACTTTTACACTAACATGGAAATAAAGTATCTGGGCAAAAATCCAATTCTTTATGTGGCTTCAAAATACCCAGTCCCCTTGAGACTATTTTTCTTCTGGATTGAAATCTTTGGGTAACAAAGCAACTGTAGTCACTCCTCAAATATTACCTAGTCTAGAGATGTCAAAGGGATGTGGAAATGGCCTTCATTAATTTGTGCTTAATGAATCCACTTTCAGAATTATTATCATTGTGGCACAGTTGACACCATGAGGATAAAAGCTGTAACCCAATGTGCTTTGACCCCTGCACGGTGCTGCACGCTGCGTTGTGCGGATCCATCTCAAGAAATAGTCCTGTGCAGTATTTCCTGATGCCCAGCGCTTTTCTCCGCTCATTACTTTTATTTTTCATACGGATTCAGTCCCCTCCTATTGTATATAACTATCAAATATACCTATTCAATACGCTCTACCATCAATACAGATATATGGCATTTTTTAGCACCTGCAAAATTATATGAAATCAGATGTAGCGGGAGTTAAGCAGCTTCTTTCCTCCAGTGGTGTGAATTTTTCTGATTCAGAAATACACTCCATTTCCTTGCCTCATGTCTTCATTTACGATGTTTATTTTACAACTGATATTAGGACAAAACCTTTCCACTGTTCAGGCTGTGGAAGTATCTCTGAGTAAATATTTGGTTCCTTTACTCAAAATGAGTGTTGTTTCTTGACCATAGGCTAACCTGAACAAAAACTTCTGTATACGAGGCCACGACAGGCTTTATCTCCTGCTCTGCCCACACACTTCACTGACTATGATGGAGGGTCCTTTCAGACTTGTTTTCAAAATAGTAGAGCTGCATAAGAAGCTGCACATTTCCCCGCGGTTGTTGGCACTGTCTAAGGAGACTTCAGCTCACGCGTTTTGCTCCCTGCCGTGAGACAAGAACGATCGGTATGACGAACTACCACGCCACTGAATGCAAGGGAAACTTAAACTAATAAGCCGCTGTGCCATGTTTTTGTACTCTGCACGGTGCGTATTGACTGACGCAGTATCCATCGTCAGAGGTGAAATGCAAAGTAAGACCCCAGATTCATGTCTGCTCTCTTATGCAAGCTGCATAAGGAAGGATCATTGAATTCAGTATGCTTAGTGCACAAAAGTGCCGATTCAAATGTTAAAGCCTAAAAAAGCATGAATTACCATTCATTGCTTTCTGAAAGAACTAAGAAAATGCTAAATATAATGAGAAGTGTTGCAGTTGTGAGCTGTAGATGTTAGAAGAGGTCAGCGAAGGAGACATAATATTTTTCACTCAAATTATCCCTGGGTTTCTAGAGGTGTCCCCTCACCCAGTTGACACTTACCCCAATTCTTCCTGCCTCGGTGCTGACGGCAGGATTTTTGCCCCTCTTCCGCTCCAGAGCCCTGCACCGAGAGTGGCGGGACTCCTGCCGAGCGCGAAGCTGGAAACGAGCTCCTGCCCCTGCCACCCCGCTGGGGAAGGGTGTGGGCTGCACCAGTCAAGGCCAGTTGTTACAAGGAAAGAGTCATAAGCTTCCTGCTTCTATTTGGAGATAGCGGGTATTTTTGTGATAGAAACAGAGATAACATTGCAGGAATCTGATGAACATATTTTATGTGTTTCCTGATATGTTTTTCTGTTCCTATGACTGGAAAGCTTTCTGTGCCGTTCTTCTGATTATGGAGCAAAACAAGTTCCTGAGACACTATCTGAATATATATTTTTCAGGCTTGAATATTTTAAAAAACTTGACATTTTCCTGGTTCTTTCTGATTTTGAAGTATGCGGGCAAATGACGTGCAGTAATTAAGCACCTCAGAAATCACTTTCATAAAAAGGGATTTGTAGTTTTACTCCTTATCAAACACTGATTTTCTTCAGCCAAAACCAGTGGAGCTGAACTTACTGTAAACTGATGAAATAATTAAGAAGCAGAAGAAAGGAGACCCTCACCTTCTGCTACGTAAAAAGGCAGTGCTTGACAATTCACTCAAAGTCTGGTATCTCTTGATCTAGTCGTAGCCATCCATTCAGGTACCATACAAAATATTAGCATTTTTGAAATTATTGGCCAAGTTGCTCTTTTTTTGCTAACAGCTGCCTTACTGCTGACTAATTAAATTCTGTGTCTCAGTAAACTCTCATAAAGAATAATCGGTCCTAGCTCATATTAACAGCGGTTTGCAAAGCAGTAGCACATTAACTGGAAGAGTAGAGGTGGATAATGACGGAAAGCAATTGTTTCCCTCGGTAGCAATGTTTGAGAGGAACCTCCCCATTCACGGCTAATAAAAACAAGAGTAAGAGAAGATCTACGGAGACAGACTCCAACGCTTTTGTAGGCATCCTCCCCTCTGGAATGACCGCCAGCACCGCAGGCCTGAGAGCAGAAGGTGGACGGCCATATGTTGGTAGAAAAATCAATGCGTTGGCCCAGTCAGGTGTCCTACGAGCTCTCACACTTCTCCTTTCACTGCATGGGTATCGGCCCAAAATGTGCTGTCAAAACTTGGCTTCCGCTGAACTATCACGGTGGAACATTGTGCTCTTAAGAGATTTTCTCCTGCCAAGATGCTTTAACATCTTTTTTTTTTTTTTTAATTTTTTTTTTACTTAACCCTCCACATAAACCTAATCAGGTGGCACCTTCCCGTGTGGAACTTTCCTTGCAAATATATTATTGTAATCTACAAATGACTTTTACCCTGTATGCCCCTGATAACAATTGCATTAATATCAGCTGATAAACTCATTTCTTTAGTTGCTGCTCATAGAGTGGCTTGCTAGTTAAGATAAAAAGTAAATGATGTGATATAAAAGTCATATCTGATTGTACAATAATACACGGTGTGCCAAGCAGTTGGTGGGTGAGGTAAGGTTTACATAACCACTAGATGTTGCTTGAACTTTTGAAATGTATTTCCATGTTCTTTTTTCCTCTCTGAACCCAACGCAGGGGCAGAACACAGAACAAGCAATTAAGAAAAATGTTTTGATTAAAGTAATTTGAGATTAGAAATTGCAAGAGGGGTAAACAACCTAGAGAAATTGTTTGGAAGTCTTCATCGTGTAGATCCTTTCCTTTGGGGAAACTGTCATTCCCCTCAGTCTGGGAGGACTCTCTTTGCAGTCGTAGATTTGTAGGAGGAAATTTTGACTCCGTTCATATGCTACAATATTCTTTGGCCGCTATTAATTCACTTAAAGACACAGTCGGTTGCTCAGTGAAATTGCTCTGCGCTCTCTTAGCAGTGGCAAATGCCAGCCTTTTCTGGGGGCTGATCCAAGCCCAGCTCCAGCTGATGGAAAGGCTCCCGCTCTGCTTCTGAAATGCACATTTTCCCCCCCAGATGGGCAGGAGGGTGCCAGTACCCCACGCCACGGCGTGGGGCTGCGCTCCTTGGACTCCCCTCTGCGTCCCGAACCTCCACCCGCACCCTCCTCTCACCGGGCACGAGCCTGCAAAGAAATTCTCTGGGAGAACACCAAGCAGGCAGAGCGAGCCATCAGCGGCCGCGTATCTCCTTCCAGTTCCCTTCCTCCTCCCGCTGCCCAATGGCAGCGTAGTCACACAATAAAAACGGCGGCTTCTAAAATCTTTTCCAGCTTAATTGTAAACTGCAGTGGCCTTTATTCCCAGTAGCACTAGAGAAAAATGGAAATGAGGAATTGCTCGTCTCTGGCCCATTTATGACTTCTTTTTTTTTTTTTTTTTTCTTTCTCATTTAAATGATGTACATATAAGATTTATTTGTTTGGAGAAGAGATTGCAGGTTACTGATGTAGCATTCTGATAGATATTTCAGCATACTCAGAGAAGAGAAAATTCAGTCGCACAAATAGACATCTTGGATTTTTTTTCCTTTCTTACCAAATTCATCACAGACAGTTTACGACTCACCTCTGGCTGCCCAAGCGTCTTCCTGCATTTTTGAGAATTGAGCAATTTTCTCATGTGTGCCAGTTTGTTCAAATATTTTTCCTTTATCTATTTCCTCACTAATGGTTCCTGAATTAGTGAGCTTTTGCCCTTTTGACAGCGCGCAGAATCTGCTTGCACTAGCGTTGGATTAACTAAGTTATCTTAGGTATTGGGAGCAATACAGCTGCAGTATGAATCTCCTCTCCCTTGCCTTATTTTACAGCTTGAATTAAACCTCGACATTCTCAATTACCACACACTTACAGACAAGGGGTTTTGTCCAGTGCTTTTAATCTCCATAAAATTTAATACAGTAATCAAGTGCATATAATTGAGGTGTTAAAAATACCAATCCATAATCCATCCTGCTACTTTAAAGTACCGTCTCAAATATATTTTCCTATTAGTTGTGGAAGCAAATATCTCAGTGCGTAGCCATGACTAGCTATGTAGCCTATAATGAGATCTAATCTAAAACAGATATTCTTCAAATATTTCATTATTTAATGTGGCCTAATTCATCCTGGCTGAACAGACTTAGTTCAGCTCAATCCTGCTGTTAAGCCTTCTTCAAAATTCTCACTAGCATCAATGGAAATTCTAGCAAGAGCAGATAAATCAGTCTCTCTTTATAGGACAGATAAATAATGCTTTGGTTTTGTATTTCTAGCTAATAAATGTAATCAAATTACTTAAAATATAAACACTCAAAGCCTGTTCTGTGCCCTCAGGGAACCCCTTTCACTATCCCAGTGCAGTAAAGCTGCATATAGCAGGATATATTCCACTAATACAGTTAAAAAATATATGGGTGTATAAGACTAAACAGCTTAAAAAAATCATACTGTAAATGATGTGATTGAGTGAAATTGTATGTATATTTTTCAGGTCTTCAGAATAGTTGAAGTTTTAACTTATTTCAAATTTTTAAGTTGAAATCTATTCATATTTGGAAATTTTGTACAACCTTGTAAAGTTAAATACTATGTCACTGTAATTTATTTTTGTTGTCATATATTGACACATGCTCATTTATATATGAAGTGTACTGTTTATCAATTGCTTCTAAGGCAGCAATAAAAACATGAAAGTTGTTCTCATTTTCCTGTCACAGCTGTCATTTATATCCAGTATATTTTTTTTCCTTCCCACCCCTTGCGCACAATGGGCCATACCAGCAAATGCCCGCCCATATGGAGTGCTTGCACGTGTCCGCCTTTTCCCTTGGTCCAACCCAAAGGCCGGGTGCGTAACAGAGCGCAAATGTATTTTCCGTATGTCAAGGAGCACTCGTTCCTATGAAATGCAATCATCTACAGACTTCTCAGTGTAGTGTCTACAGCCACTGAAGATAGTGAGTAACAGAAGGCATGTGAGTAACAGGCATAACAGGAGGAATTTCCTGCAGTGATTCAATTTCTGTTCCTCCTTGCTGATCTAAGGAACTTAAAAGTAAAGATAACATTGATAGTAAAGGGAGCTAGAAACAATAAATTTTGCTTTATATGATGGTCTTTGCAGTAAAGTACTAGGAGAAATACACAAAACACTAAAAAAAAAAAAAAAAAAAAGGGAAGACCCCGGACATTGACCACACATAATATAAAAGTAAAACAAATGTATACTGTGAATTAGGTTTGTTTACTTTGTACTGTTACTACAAAGACGGACTATTTTCTTGCTGGATGTCCTGTCTTACCTGCCTGTATCATAAGCCTTTCTTTTTGATCACTATCAAACTGCACCTGTCCATCTTCCTTCCTTTTATTCCGGGACAGAATAGATTTATTGTCATTGTCACCCTTTCAGGAATAAACACGAACTGTGGATCCGGGAGTAATTCAAGCAGCTGGAGCACAGCTGGATGCGGCGAGCGGCTGAGGGTGCCGCTTCTCCAGCCCCAGCCAGCTGATGCGGGCCGAGCTGCTTGTGCCAGGCTCGGAGGGAGACGACACGCACCAAGACCTGCTGCCGCTCGCCTGAAGGCGCTAACTCTGCACCCAGATTAGGAGTGCCGTCGCAGCTGGTATAAACTAGCCTGTTTACTCTGTAAGACAGGAAAGGTGGGGTCGGGGGGGGAGAAGGAAGGTTGATACAGCTGACAGAAATGCCAGTTGGGAGGAAGATGCAGCTGTTGGGGAGTCTGGAGCCCTTTTGTGTGGCTGGAATGGGCTGGGGCGTTCGCTTCACCCAAGCGTACAGCCTAGCCTTAACCAAGGTCTGGTGGCCGGGATGCCAGCAGCCAAAGCCTGCATCTTGAAAACTCCTGGGAGGTATTGGTGCTGTATTCAAACATCAGTTGCTTCACTAAGGCTATGACAGTGATATAGCTATAGATTAAAATCCTGGATTAAGGTTTTAAAGATGCTTTTAAGCAATTTTACAGTAACTCTGGTTTGGGACTAAAGCAAATACCTGATGCAAGTATGTCTAAACTGCATAGTCCAGCTCCAGTTCAGAAGCCCAAATATAATTTCTTAAAAACTATTTGTTACTAATTCTCTGGAAACTCTTGACCTTTTCCTTAATGCAAATGGCTCTGTGCTGCACTCTTTATAAATATAATTCAGGCTGCTTTATTAAATAAAACAATAAGCTCTCCCCATGACTTGTAACCAGAATAATGTCTGCCACTTTGGCAGCGAAATACATCTGCCTGATACAAGAAGAAAATGCAAAAGCACAAATCCTTTTCTCCAGCCAGCAAGCTGTTTCCTGATGAGGCTTTCAAAATGGAAATTTACTTCTGCTTCATTGTACAAACATCCATATGCTGCGTTTTCCAGCATTTCTGTCAGCCAGCTGATACAACCCTTCACAGTTTTTTGGGTCTGCTACTTAATGCAGCTAGATGTGGATTCCAGTGAGTTGTTTGTGTTTCCTCTGAAGCCATTTATTCTGCCATGAAGTAGTAAGTCAGTGGGGAAGCATGGGAAATTGTTGGCTTATTGAAAACGCTTCCCAGCAATTTTTGTGTTTCTTCCATTCAGTTGGGGTAAAAAAAGAAAATAATTAACGCAGCTCCTAATGCTGCCTAAACAAAACCTGGGGGTATATTACTCAGTCTGTTCCTCAAAGCTTCCACCCACTTTCTTGCAGTTACTTCAGCAAGGACTTGCACTATCACTTAAAAACACACACCTGTCTGTGGCTCTGAAATAGGACGGATAAGTATCATCTTGTAGCTAAGACCTGTGGCTACTTGGCAGACTTTTACATGGCCTAAATTAAAACATGCTTATCTCAGAAAAAGAAAAGATGGGATTTTTTTTTTTTCCCCTCCAAAACGTCCATTGGGGGACACAGAGCAAGAGCAGCATCACAGTCTCCAACTAATATGATGTAATCTATGTTACTCTAGGTGCTTTTTGCAGTTTTAAGGATTTATCGTCTCAGTTGTTGCCAGTCTGAAAGATAATTACCTTAAAGCTGGCGGTTCCACGCAAAACAAACCAGGAGGGCTCTTGCACAGAAAGAATGTGCCTTGCTTTTGGATTATTTTAACACAATATGAGAACAGTTGCAAGAGTCCCTGGGTTTTATTAATTATGTCATCAACAGGTTTTATAAATGAGGAAATATTTGCCTCTCGCCTCTCCCATCTGTAACAATAAAAAGCTACGGACACTGTGGCTTTTTTTTTTTTTTTTTTTGTGGCTGCCAGGCTGTGAAGATTGTGAAGTTCTTTGCCAAATATCTTTTCCTCTTGACACAGGCGGGGACGGAGGGCAGGACAGGAGCCCCTGGACACAAATCCGATCTATACAGGCAAAAAACTTTGTACGCGGCTCTGACCAGAGTGGTGTTCTCTGTAGAAACTTGGCAGTGGAAAAACAGGAGAAAATGAGAAGTGGATATAGCTGTTAACAGGAGAGATCTATGGAGCACAGAGAAGGGTGATATGGAGCAACTATGGATTTATGCATAATCATCTGCCTGGATTTGGGAGCTAGGCACTTTTTGCCATCATCTTCCCTTCTGAGAATAAATATCAGTATTTTGTTGAAATGGGTGAGAGGGGGGAAGAAGAAAGGACCGTGCATGGAAGAAAATAATCTGGGATTTCCACGTATTTATTTTAAGAATTAGCATCAGATTCAGCAGCTGTTCTTTGACTCGATGTGTAATGAAACAAAGTTGTCCCGATTATCAAGCATAAGTCTGATCTCTCCCTCTCCTGAATAGGGATATATTTTGCTCAAGTGATTTGCAACCATCACAGGACACGTGGAATGTCCAGCCCTTTCCCTGTACGTTGTTTGTAGGAAAATAAGGAGAATGACTAGACAGGTGAGAGAGAATATCTCCAATGGGAAAAGCTATTAAATTGTAATAAAAATGAACTGCAAAGAACGCTGCAAAAATATATGAAGCATACCTAGAGATTGGTCTAACACTGTTACAGAAAGCAAGAGAGAATAAAGCCTTGTCTTCGGTTTCCTGAACTTTAAATTTCTGTTGGAGTGGATTGAATTCTCTGTCAGTCAATAGAGGGTGGTGTTAACCTTCTTGCAAATGCCTTTTCCAGAGTAGACCAAAGAAGAAACGAGTTGCAAAAGCCATGGGACGGTTACCCCTTCCCCTGCAGAGAACGGGCCTTTGTCCATAGGCCAACGTCTCAGCTGCTGCTGAGTAGCGCCTAGAAAACCACGCAGGCTCAGCGTCTAACGCTCAGTGTCTAACTACAGTGAACTAGCAGTAGCTGGTTGTTACTGTCAGAAAACTTAGAGTTACCTGACTGCCAGGTCATCTAATCTGCATGTGATTACTTTCTTCAAGAAATCCTTCATATTGCAGTTATTCACCATTTTAATAAAATGGAATAATAACAAAAAAAACTCCACAAAAAAACCAGCTTCTAGCTATTGTGGCTATTACACAACAGCACAATACTGGCCATAGAATGGATAAATCAATGGATTAGACAAATTATAGGCAAGGTAAATTTGCTATTGGTTCATCTACTATTTCTGTGAAGTAACAGGAACAGGACAGAAGTCTTTTACAAACCTGACATGATATGAGCTGACTGAGCCAAAGGCAGGACAGTCAAAAGGTGAGGAAGGGGACAGGTGAAACTTCACTGAAATGGATTAATCCTGAGAAGTTTTGAATTCTTTCCTGCTTTCTGAAGATGCCTGGGGAGACTCTCGATGGAATATGAAGCTGCTTTCCAACTAGAACAGTGGCTCCAAATGGCAAGGTAAAATTAAAGCCTAAGAATCAGAAGGTCCGATGCTTTGCTACATGGAGACTCCTGCCAGCGCAGGTGGCACACAGTGCACAAAAAGACCTGGGTCTTCTGCTGCACCAGTTCCCTCCGGTATTACATGTCCCCCAGTAGTATATAGACTACATACTGTTATTCTGTCGTAAGGTACAATACTTGCGGAGGTAACATCGTAACTGGTAAATCTGTGTGCAACTCCTGGCAATAGAGCGTACCATATCAGCACCCCTTTATTCAGTGTAGCCCAGTAGTTACAATTCCTGAGTGCTCTTGAAGGATTGTCACTGGTAAATAGCTTGTTGCTTGTGACTTAACTTCTGGGGGATGTGTAATGCCAGGCTCAAAGAATTGTCTGAATAGAGGAGGTAAGTAATAAATCATTCAAGACAATTTTAAGGATCGCAGCAAGGGTTTTAGAGCTCCCACTGAAGTTGAAGAGAGCATCAGTAGCAATGAGTGTTAGTAGCATTGATTTCCTCTGTTACCAGCGAGTAAAGCTTGACGATCACTGAATCGAACAGCTTAGCTGCAGCACAGAAGATGCTGTTTGGGCTTATGATGTAGCCTTTGATTCCACTGTGTGCACACCAGTAAAATCCAACTAAAATCCACTAGGATGTTCTGAGCACTGAGGATGTGATGTGATATTCAGTGATGCATTATGTATTTGCTGATAAAAGTAGATGTTTTACACTTTAGGTGAATTTCATCTGTATTGTTGCAGAATGACTCATCTAATGTGGACATCTAATAGAGGCCCTCATGAAAGAAGCTATTTGTCTCAATTGACTATAAGAGGCATCTCTACAGCTAGCATAGATAATATCGCTGTTGTAGATACTTCAAGTTAAAAGTCAGGATTCATCTCACCATCTGTTGCTGTGGAGGAGAAAAATCACCACACAGAAAACTGGAGTGCTTTTCCATTGGATTGTGGTCTTAGCTTGCAGTTGCCAATATTCCAGAGACACAAATAAGCCTGGACTCTACGGTAGGCAGGCCAGTGGTTGCTTGCTCCAGGCAAGCTCTAGTTTGAAAGCTAGACAGCTTCGTTAAGATTTCAGCGTGCTCAAGCAAATCCACAAACCTTGCTGGTGACATAGTGCTTTCAAACCAGACCTTGCTTGTATCTAGTCAGCTTGGTTAGATAAAGCGAAGGGAGCTCATTCGGCAGTGGTGTAGCCTGCACGCGCTTACCCAGGAGAGGATGGGACAGAGGTGGTGATGAGCACAGGCATCTCCTAAGGAGAAATAGCATGGGCTACTAAAAAAAGAGATGAATAGATGTGATGCTCTTAGACAAGTGAATGAGAAATGTCAGTTTAGTAATGAAATTCTTTGATAAAATTTTCTGTTTGATGATGTACTTCGTAAAGTCTTGGTCTATGTTTGGAAATTCCCTTGCTTCTAGGTGTTCTCAATCCTGATTTACCTGTATAGATTAGTAATAGTGCTCTCACCGTGCCATAATCTAGTTTATCTGATTCTACCAGATTTCCAGATCTAGGTAGCCCTGAACTCATCAGACTTGGGGGGCACACAGCAGAACCAAACAAAGCAAAAGGGCAAGCTTATTCTCTACGAGGGAAGGAACCAAAGTCAGTTGTGGGACATGGGGATTTGTAATTCCAAACACGTGAGTGAAGGTGACGTGTGCTTGTCGGTGCTAGGTCCATTCTCTACTACACCAACAGCGCTGGAATGCCCACAATCATTCTCGGAAATATACTGGACCAATTTTCCAGAGAGCAACATCCCATCTGGGCTATGATCTCACAGGATCCTCCAAATTGCTAGGTTATAACTCTGTTTAATCTCATATATTGCTATGTTTACAACACTGAGAATAATGTAAGAGTTTCTTCTTATTAAAGTCTTTAACAATTTCACTAAATATATATTGCAGGCCTTTCTTCTTTCTCACAGTGCCTTGAAACTCAGATGACTGGAAACTCCTGAAGTAAAATCACATGCAACTTGCTAATTTATCTGCATAGTATAAAATACAAATATATTAAATATCTAAGTTCATATCTAATTTATATATTTGTCTACTAGCAGTGACTGTTATAATCTATAAATTCAAGAGCTACCTAGAGATGGGGGGAAAAAATAAAGTAAATGCTTGAACTATTCAACTTAAAACGAGTAGAAGTAATTGTCTGCTTGACTTCTAACATTTTAATGAAGAAGGCGTTGGTTCTTGAAAATACTTAATTTTGGCCACCTTTTAAGCAACTCCTGGTGGAATAGGCATTAAAAGTGTCAACATCTTTCTTAGGCAGAGAAAGATATTTTTCACTATTTCTAGTATATTCTCAACAATAATTTTACTGCTGAGTTTGGTAAAGCCAGAAATTACTCTCTGATAAGGCTGTTTCCTTTCTAGAATACTTGTAAATAGCTCCAGTCTAAAATCCCTTACTTTGCCAAGCATTCACGGGCGTGTTTGAAGCGTACGTGTGGCTCGGGTTTGCGGGGCTGGGCTGCGTGCTCCCCCGTTGCAGCGTTTCACATACGCTTCTCTGGAAACTCCCCTGCCGCATTCGGCATCCTCGTGTTAGGAGAAATGCTTATGTTCAAGCTTAAATTACCATTTTTAAGTCTTTTGTATACGTGCAAGTAGAACATAGAGTTGTACATGTTTACAAACTTGGTTTACAATTACACCAGTGGGATACGGATCTGAGCATTTCTAAAGTTCAGGCTGTAATAAGCTCTGGGGCTTTGGTGTGAGACTAATTGTAAGATGAGGATAAGGCTAATTACAACAGAGTAAACTGACCTCGTAAGAGGAACCTGATCTTTTAATCCTGTAAACATACAGATCAGTTAAACGCTGACACTGTAGTTGTTATGTATGTGGGGGGGTGGCTAAATCGAGGCGGAGGCTGTAGCCCTGCACGCCAGGTCGGTGGGGACGCAACGAGGCACACGCTGCAGCCCTTTGGGGGTTGTGCAATAGGGGTTTTGTGAAAGAAGAAATGAGTGAGCCTGGCCCTCGCTGGGGACAAGTGTGCAGGGATGAGGAGGTTTTCCCAGTAAGACATGCTGGGCAACACTATCTCAGGGTTCCTGCTATTAAAGTCCCTGAGCAGGGGTGTAGCTCTCTGTACCAAGCGGTCGGTAGTGAATAGCTATAGGAGAAGCCCAGAAAGAAATAGGAAATCAAAGGACGTAGTTCTGGAGAAATACAGAGCTGGGCAGCTGTGCAGCTGGGGAAGGTGATGCTCAGGGTACTGGGTTTACAGACGGGGAGGATGGCAGGGTCCCAACAGCAGCTTCAGCCCACAGAAATGCTGCGGAGCGAAGGTGAAGAAGTCAGTGCTTTGACTTTCTAAGGAAAAAGATAGCAACAGAGAATGTATATTTACTATCGCAGGGAAGGTGAAAGGCTGCCTTTAAAAAAGCTCCAGGTCTCGGACCCTTGCTTATACCAGAAGGCAAGAACTTGTACTTTGCCCCGAACAAACAACAAATCACAAATCGTCTAGAAGTAGTCTGTAGTGTTGAGATCACAAGGGCTACCAGGCAGCTCAGCCCAGCCTTCTCCCCTGAATTTATACATTACTTTCAACAAGTCCATCCTCTCTGTAAATGTTTATTTTCAGCTTTATAACGTTCAGTTATAATGCATTCTTTGGGCTTAGGTATTGCGGACTTCTCTGTTAATATTACCACAGCAGTGGTAGAGGATGCATTTTTCTGTTTTCTTTTTCCTCTGGTTAACAGAGTGCTGCAAAGTAAAAATTAAAATAAAAATCTTGTATTTAATTTTTAATCCTATTTGGAGAAAATTTTATTGTATGCAAATATATATGTATTTTTTGTGGAAGGCGACTCAATAGCCTATGGTATCATTTAGTGCATATCTGTGCCTGTTAAGGCTCGGCACTCCTACTCGCAAAGCGTTAGCCACCTCATTACCCATGCATTAAGAGAACAGGTTTTGCTAACAGGCAACCTCACACGCCTTCCTTGATAAACGGCACATGCCTTGGGAAAAGTCATGTCAGATGTGGGAAATGTATGGCAGATGTCCGGGAGCTGCTCTGTGAGCAGCCTGGTGGCGCTGATTAAAACTCCACGAAATTGTATTAGCAAGTAGGTTTGCTGTTGCCAAAAAGAAATGAAATTTCAGAGTCAGACACCTTGACGCTACCCAGAGCAACGGTGTTTAGATGTGACCGGGCAGAGGAGCTATTGCATTTCCAAAAGGAAGAAATTTATGCAAGCGTCATGGAAGCCAAGGTTTGCCCTTACAGAGCAGTCTGCCACGCAGTAATGTAAGCAGGCTTCCTCTGATCGTTTTTGGGGAAGAAAGGCAGCGAGCGAAAACAAGCGGTGCCATCGTAGTTCTGGCTGCGCACCGCAGTGAAGGCATTTGTTTACTGACAGTGCAGCTGAGATGAGAACTGGCTGTGGGAATGGAGCGGAGCCCTCTGCGAGCAGCCCTAGGGGAAGGACGGCGTCGCAAGGAGAGCGCGCAGAGTTTTGCAAAAGCTTCCCAACAGCCATGAGCGAGGCGGTGGGGACGGTCTGCCTGGTGTGGTACGGCACGATGCCTCATGGAAATGCCTTAACTAAAAAACAGTGTTCTTGTCGACCTATAGCTGTACTAGCTTTATAGAACTCAGTAGCGAGAGAATTAAAAATCTGTGCTATTTATTTTTGGTCCCTGAGGGTAGAAGAGTTGCCTCAAAGCAGAGCCATCTACTGGTTGGCATAATTATTCTGAGGTTGCATTTAGAAACACGTTATTTTAATTGTATTCCTGAAGCTGAATCTCTCCACGTATAATGGAGTTGCACCATAGGCTCTGTCCCCACGTTACTTCCGTTAAAGAAATCTGTTGCTACCTGCATCTGGAAATATGTGATCTTCACGGATTAAGGAGTCTCAGTCCCTTCTGCACAAAAAAAGTACCAAATTTCTGGGGGATGTTTCCCTTCAGTGGGTAGTGAGGAGAGACGCTGATTCATGACATATTTCAAGGTTTCGGTGCTGCTTATTATGCCAGCAGTGTCCAGCCATGCATTCGGTTGATGACTACACAGACTTGGTATATTCCAGCTTAAAATTTGTGGGAATAAAACTGGAGTTTTAAACACAAAACTGGTTATTTAGAATTGTTTGTAAAATTAAAATGTCTGGTGCAGAAAACTACTTTTCACATACACAGCACAAATATGATTTTCCTTTACTTGGAAAGGGGAGGGGGCATTATTTATTTATTTATTTATTTATTTATTATTTTCCAGAGTATGGATACTGTAGCCATGACAACAGTGTAGTGCCTAGAAGAGAAGTGTGGAAATGCAACAGACATGCCAGAAATACATTATCTGTCAGGATAAAAGATTGCTTCAAGACCTTCGAGTCACAAAACCGAAGTCCCTTAGAGAGTACTTTAACTCGCATTATTTTTAATCCAAGAGAGGCAGGGCGATCTCCTCAGCAAGGCAACTGAGTGAAAAAAAAAAAAAAATCAATCAAAATCCCCCACCTTTACTTAATCCCTGTCTACATTCCGCTTTCTAGGACCTTGACTAGTATACTGGAGTTACAGTGCTCGGTTTAAAAAATAAAAGTGGGGGGTTTCTTTCCTTCTATCTTAAAATGGCAAATATTTGTAAAATTTCAGTTTCAATAAAATGTAACGTGAGTGTCTGCAGAAATCTTAATGTGAAGACCTGAAGGAAGGAAAGAAGGACAGTCAGTCTGCCCCCTTTGCCCCTAGCCAGATGATAGTCATGGACTTGGCTCCCCGTCCATCCCAGCTGGAATTTAGGACAGAGGACAAAGGCACCTCATCAAATTCAGTGGGAACCTTTCCCTTGTATTCGGTGCATACTGGGTCAGACCCTCAGGCTGTATTTCCCTTATCAGATTCCCAGAATCATAATGCAGGCAGTGCACTAAAGTCTTCCAGGCTCCTGGAAGCCTTGACAGGCTTCTTGGTCCAGCACCGCGTAGCCTCACGTGTACATTGGGGGTAGGAAGTGCCCGCAGTCAGCATGCTGATAGAAGTTTTGGGTTGCTTACAGACTTCAGGTGCCACTGCCACATTACGTGGGGTCTCGCCCAGGAGAGGATCCCTTGGCTGACCTGATTGCAAATCCTGCTGTAGGGCCCCTCAGCGCCCCACCTGACGGGCCCATCATCACGCAGGGACGCGTGGTCTTCATCTTTCCCCTTTGAGTCAGCCGACGAGCAGAGCCTGCAAGACTGTATCCACAGAGTAGGTTCAAGTGAAGTTTGACATTGAGACTGGGTTTTGGTTTGTGTTCAAAATGTAGGTATGAACTTAAAGTGTACTTATTTTTAATAGAATTAACCGCTCCGTGAAGAATGCAATCCTCAGCCTGTACACCTACAGCAGATGTGCCTGGCAATTCCTGATCCCCGTGCCCAACCACACCATCTGCAGAAGAAAGAGTTGCAGGATCCCGCTTCCCTACTGCGTGCAGGGCTTGAGCTGCAGCACAGAATAAATGCTGCCAGGCATTACCCTGGCTGGGCGCGCTGTGCTCCAGGGAAGGTGATTGCCCTGTCGCTGGGTTTGCGTTACCTCTCTGCATAGCCTACCACGTTACGCTTTTCCAGCAATGTTATTTTCTCTGTCTTATCTTGTTTCAAAGATGCTCAGAGCATTGAAGGACTCTCAGGGAACTTGTGATCAGCTGAGACAAAGTCATCAGGGCCTGAATGAGAGTAAGTCTCGGAAGTACCCTATCGATGGAAAAATGTGTCATTTGCATGAGATTTCAGTAAACCAAGTCTTCATGCTATGTGCTTATGGACCAAAGAGGTAAAATCAGACATTTATCAGTGTTTCAAGACCTACTTGCAGCGATTGAAGGGGTGATTTTTTTTCAGTCTGATATTTGTGTTCAAACAGTTTCTATTGCAAGTGAGCTACAGAATATCAGAATTAAATAGCCATCAGTTTTGATGATTTCAGCATGGAAATAGACTTTGTTTAAGAAAGGTAGATTTGCTTAAATACAACAAATTCTGCAAAGTGCTAGGCAAACATAAATCGATATACTTCTAACCCTAAATTCTGTATATATTTTGTAATTTAGGAGATGATTCTCTACCTGCAAGCCAACAGTGCCATCCACTGATTTTTCTGTTTTCACGCAGATATTCTTCAAGATGTTCTAAAACAACAGGTGAGCCTAGAAGCATTCTTAAGGATGCCTTTATGTTGCTTTCTTAAGAAAACAGAATCCTTTAGGGCAGACCAACACATAATACAGTCTATTTCATAGTCTGGTAGGGTATTTAATGGATTTAGTCCTCACATCTGCAGAGGGCTTCTCCGCATTTGCACAAAGCCATCCTGTAGTAGTTAGACACCTTCTCATCCTCACCTGGCAAGAATTCCGGTGTCAAACAAAAATCTAAAGATCAGATGGAAGCGATGATCCTGGTTATAAAATATTAATCCTTATTCATTTGGCAAAGGACCTGAATTTGTGCTGATATCATGCATCACTGTTTCAACCTGTTACATGTGATAGAGGGCACCCAGAGACCTGTACAAAACCACTCCTCTGCCAAAGGCTGTAGATATTCTCTCTCTCTCTCTCTCTCTCTCTCTAAAGGAAAAGTGTTTTAATCCAGGATATAAAATCAGTTTCCACACTACAAATGGAAAGGTCATGCATTAGTACTCCCCGAATTAGGGCTGTTTATTTATTTACATATTTATTTTTAAAGGAAGCCAGGAGGTAGGAGGAATTATTTAATTAATACTTGGGGGTTTTAAGCCTTTCAAGTTTGTGTTTTCAAATTGTGTTCTGTAACTGTAAGTGCTAGAGGCATATTTATTTTTGTTTGGTTTGGCTTTGGTTTGATTCCGTGAAAGCACAGATTACCACGTAAGTACCTGAGATATGGATCTATGGAAAGACAGCAAACTTTTCATACAGCTGTGAGAAGCCACACCGTAATTTTAAGAACCAAAAAGCAACCATTCAAGCTACGTTGCTGGTTACCTTATACTTGCTGACCATACCGCTACCGGCGTTCTGCAATCCAGTCATGAACATGAGGGTGCGCGTCTGTTAACCGCAGGAGCAGCCCCGACAACCAGCGCTGTGCTACTGCCGCAGGCTCTCATCTGTGTGCTCACACGCTTATATTTTCCTGGGGCTGCAACATAAGGTACGTCTTGCTCTTATTTCCGTAAGATCTTGTCACAAGTAGAGGGAAATTCTTTTTCACTAGTTAAGTACATTTGTAGTGCTCTTTTCAAGGCTCCCTTCTTAATTACCTGTTAGAAGTTTGGCAACTTTGTATGGTGTTCAGATAAATACGTTTTGTATGCTGTAGTCATAAATCTGAGCCTTCTAAATTTCAAATAAAATAGTTACGTTTTGAAACGGTCTATAAACAAATGATGTTGGGATAGCATGCTGAGGGGGAAAGTGGGGGGAACAATGCGACCCTCCCCAAGAAACCAAGCAAACCGCTACTAACCTGTTAGAGCAGCTGTTGGTTTCAATCGCAGTGACTGATTTTCTGCAAACCTCAGCAGCAACAAGCAGGTGGCACTGCGGGATCATTTCAGAGCCTGCAATGTGACGTGCAGGCTGACTCCCTCCCTGCGCCAACATCCTCACAGCTCCATGAGGAACAGGCGGTGTCCGGTCCTCAGGCTGATGGCAGGGGCAACCTAGCTACAAAAAAGTGTTACAAGAAAGTATGAAAATATATCAGGATAGTTAATCTCTCAATTTAAAAGAAGAATTAGATTGTTACAAAAGAATGAAATATGTTCTCCTGATAAATAGACTTGTCGTCTTTTACATTAAATATACAGCCATATGAGTATCCGCATCTATAGATCTATATATATTTACATCATGCACACCATCCAAATAAAATAAAAGCGTACATGATATTAAATGGTATTTATTCCTAAATTCTACTTTCTGGACAAGAAAAAAACCAAGAAAATACCTCTTTGGTAAAACAGTTCTTGATCACAGTTCTTGGATCTCAGTTCTTGACACGTAACTGAATATTAGATGTCGCAAGAAAAAAGACAACCTGTAACAGAAGTACTTAAGATTGTTCCTCCGGTGTTTTCTACAAAGGCAGAACATCTAGGAGCTAATCAGGAGGGGTCAGTATCATCTCAGGGTTTTTCACTCTTAGCAAATCTGTTCCTCTTAATACATTCCTCTGCGCTACATTGCCAACTCTCGAGGCTCCCACACAGGCCAATAGTCAAGGCATGCACCTGAGGAGGGCGATGTCTGAAGAGCTGCTCCACAGAATGTTTCCTTTTCCAAAGACCACATCACCCAACGTGCATACAGATCGCTGGAAGCAAGGACTGGGAGGTGAGGTTCACCTTTGCAGCGATGCCACGGAGCGAGCCCGAGTGCCCTGTGCTGGTTTTCCTCCCCAGCCCCGTGCCCAGGCTCAGGAGGTGGGCAGGGGGCTGCCTCCCGCCTCCCCCCGCTCCTGCCCTCCTCTGGCCCTAGGGACTGGGAGTTTGACCCTCACCAGGTTTCCTACACCTTTAACTAATTCCTGCTCTGCAACAGGACGGTACCACTGCTAACTCTTGCGTTTACCAAAGGCATGCCCTCCGTGGTTAGGAAGCTGCCCTCTGGGCGGAGGACGTGGTACTGTGAATCCCAAATACATGGATACACCTACCTCAGAAACTGGAAACCGGTCAGATATTATCTCGAGCTTTGGGCTTTCTGCTTGTTGGATACAGACAGGTTTTATTCGATGTTAATTACAGCGCGTTACCATTTTCAGAAGCCTTCACCTCACCGCAAGCTCTGTGTGTAACTAAACTGGGCTCCATGAAACACGCTGCTGGGCTTGGGGCCGCTAAGGCTTTGTATCATTTATGAGGGCCACTGGCATCAAGAAAGCTGATTTTTTCCCCCCTTAGTAAAAATGCTTTAATTTCAAAATTATTTACCTTAATACATTGCTGTCCTTCAGGTTCCACTCATCCAAAACCAAATAGCCTGTAGCCTATATAATCGGTTTCTTTCTGCCCTGACAGGAAAGGATCATCATTTTTTCACAGTCATCTTCCCTTGTTAAACCCAAACAACAGATGAAAACGCTATAACTTCTCAACAGTCCCACCATCATACCCTGGGGTTTTTCACATTCATTTCCAGGTACGAATTGTTTCATATCATTTTAACAAAAAAAGACGACTCTTTTAAAGTAAGAGCAAGAACCAAGAAGTGGAAGACCAAATAACTGGGGCTTGGGGAGAGAGACCAGTTTCAAGGTATTAAAAAAAAAGGGCTCAGAGAAGGAGCCTACAAAGGGAAAACTTGGGAAGGGGAAGAGGAATAGCAATACAGTTATTTTGAAAAGCTGCAGCACTGACAGCTTCTGTGGGTTTGGTGTTACGCTGTAGTGTTTTCCTTAATGCTCCACTTTCTGGAGTTGAATGTTTATAGGAAATTTCATATTTGCATGGTTTAGGTGAGAAAAATTTGATTCCAGATCTGGAAGGTATATTTGAACAATAGTAAATATTCTAACGAAATTGCTAGCTTAGCCATACTTATTTATTTAGATGCAGAAGAAAAGAATATAACACTGAACAGCAAGGCAGACCCATATACCATTTTGCAAGTGCCGTCTTGCTGACACCACTGGCAATACTAACAGGGACATTGATTCCCAATTTCAGCATTAGAATTTTTAATTTGTTGTCTAAGCCTAGCTCCACTTAATTAATTTGCTCTATCAATAAATGTGAATGAAAACCCGTGCCTGGGGACTGTTTGTTTTCCCAAGATGCTATTTTGCTAAGCAAACTATGCAGAAAGCCTAACAAATACATGTGAAAACAAAATAAAATAGGTATGCATTTTGTGAACAAAACCACACAAACCTTCACACAGTTTTTCACAGCTTAACTATAACTGCTTCCTTACGAAAGCGTAGCTGATAGAGTCATAGCCAGCAGTATCCAACCTACAGCTCTTTTTCTGTTCAACCAACCATCCGCATCCTTGCCTTTATACATATACTGAAACCTTATTTGATTAAAAGGTAAGTCTAGGAGTTGATATGTATTCTCATACTGGGGCCATCACCCTTACTCTCATGGCTGAGTTAAATACTCTGTAATGATTTTGGTTAACTGGTACAAAAATGGACTTTTGTGCATATGGAAAAGCCTGCTATGTGTGTGATCATTCATATTGCATTTTAGGACAAAAATCTGAAATTATTAGATTCGTAGTACAGTAAAATGTTTGTAAAAATGAATTTGGGAATAATTGAACAATCTGTAGCACTGCTTTTGATTGAAATGAAGTATTTGTCAGTGCCTAAACAGAAGGATTTTCCTGGGGATTAATCTCAATTAATGCTCTAATTACTGTGCTGTGCCACAGGTGTCTCCTGTCCTCATGACTCTGCCTGCATCCAGCTTTCTATCCTGGCAGCACCTTCTCTGGTTCATAGCCGTGAGTTTACTGAACCTCACCGAGCGCAGCTCTAGCACTGCAGAACACGCATCAGACGTTGTTGTGCACAAGACAAACCTTTATCAGCCCAGTGGAGCCAGCCCAGCCCAAGGTAAATTCTGCAGTGATGATTTAAAAGCCCTTGTACGCATGGGGAAAACCGATGTTGCTTATCAATGTTAATGCCAAAAAGATTGAGGACCATACAGCTGCCATGCTAGTTGGTTCGCCGGCCTACAGTGCACGGCTCTGGACTGTGAAGCTGTGTTAAATCTGCTCTGCCTAAAATAACTCCAGAAGAATTCAGCGCCAGCCGTCACAATTTTGTGTGTCACCACGCAGGCAGAGCAGAGAGGATCTGCTACCGGTGAGGAGGCAAGAAACCCTTCTGCTCTGCCAGCAGGACTGCCAATCTTACGGGAAGGCATTCAACAGCTCACTCCTGCTCAAAAGACTGTGGTTGTTCCCCACAGCCCCTTGTTTCAGCAGTGTGCTGAGGCGTCTCTCTGGCTGCGCAGCCCCGTTGGCCAGGCTAAGCACTGATGGCCCACCAGCCACGGCGGACATATGGCTGGTCCAGGGCTGTGCAGAGGCCCCTGCTGTCATGGCCTACCACAGCCCGCTGGGACCCTGTGGTGGGTTGACCCTGCTGGGGGGCCAGGTGCCCACCAGAGCCGCTCTCTCACTCCCCTCGTTCACTAGACAGGGGAGAAAAGGCATAATGAAGAGCTTATGGGTCGAGATAAGGACAGGGAGAGATCACTCACTAATTATCATCACGAGCAAAACAGACTGAATGTAGAGAGGGAATTCATCTGATTTATTACTAGGCAAAACAGAGTAGAGGAATGAGAAATAAAATCAACTCTTAAAACACCTCCCCCCACCACTCCCATCTTCCCGGGCTCAACTTCACTCCCGGCTTCAACCTCCTCCCCCCGTCAGCGGCACAGGGGGACGGGGAATGGGGGTTGCGGCCAGTTCATCACACGTTGTTTCTGCTGCTTCTTCATCCTCAGGGGGAGGACTCCTCTCATCGTTCCCCTGCTCCAGCATGGAGTCCCTCTCACAGGAGACAGTCCTTCACAAACTTCTCCAACGTGGGCCTCTCCCACAGGGTGCAGACCTTCAGGAGCAAACTGCTCCAGCGTGGGTCCCCCACGAGGTCACAAGTCCTGCCAGCAAACCTGCCCTGGCGTGGGCTCCTCTCTCCATGGGGCCACAGGTCCTGCCAGGAGCTTGCCCCAGCGTGGGCTTCCCACGGGCTGCAGCCTCCTTCAGGTGCCTCCACCTGCTCCGGCGTGGGGTCCTCCACGGGCTGCAGGTGGAATCTCTACACCCCCTCATCCTTCCTCCATGGGCTGCAGGGGGACAGCCTGCTTCACCATGGCCTTCACCACGGGCTGCAGGGGGATCTCTGCTCCGGCGCCTGGAGCACCTCCTCCCCCTCCATCTGCACTGACCTTGGTGTCTGCAGAGTTTCTTACATCTTCTCACTCCTCTCTCCGGCTGCAAAAGCTCCCTCTCTCTAACTGTTTTTCTTCTTCTTAAATATGTTATCACAGAGGTGCTGATTGGCTTGGCCTTGGCCAGCGGCAGGCCCGTCTTAGAGCCGGCTGGCATTGGCTCTATCAGACACAGGGGAAGCTTCTAGCAGCTTCTCACAGAAGCCCCCCTGGTACTCCCCCCCCCCCCCCCCCCCAAACCTTGCCACACAAACCCAATACAGACCCTCCTCTCAAGGTAGCCAGGCTCATGGCCGTGGTCTTAGCAAATGCCGGCCACTCCAGACCTTCCCTTCCCTGCCATGTGATGTAATGCAAGAAGTAAGGAGAGAGGAAAAAAAAAAATTGTGTCATAGTTCTTCTACCTAATCTCTTTTTGTCTCCTATTCTAGTTTGTCTTTTGCCTGCTTATCTTCATTTTCATCTCATTTGATTTCAGCTATTTTCTCCTTTGTCCTGTTCTTTTCTCTGCCACAACATTCATCTGCCTCCATTCAAATGTAAGAGGCGTGTATGCTCGCTTAAGGGTATAAACAGGGATTACCCTGATGGCTGTGCAGCACTTAAGTTGTTATACTAATAGCCACTAGCAGAATAGAGGTTTTCAACTTATGCTTGTCAGGGAGTTTTTCTTTTCCCCTTTTCCCATATTTTTAAGTCTTTACCATTTTCCAGTTCCTCCCTGTAGAGTTTTAACACAGCCCACAGAGAAGGCTGCACGGAAATCCTCTGCTGACAGCCTTAATGCAGCGCTGACACAGGCACTGGGACACCTGTGGCAGAGCCAGGAGGGAGGGTAAAGAGTCACAGGTGTGGCTTCACAGCCCTGCAGAAATGTTAATTTCTTCTGATGATCTATAAAAAGAGGAAAAAGGAGGTTTGGCTTTCAGTGTTCAAATGAGATATGTAGGCAAAGCATCTTTAAGGTGAAACTTTATTTATCAACCTGGTGCTTCACCTCAAAATCCATAGGAAAAGGTAATTGTCTCCCTCTATGTTTGGAATTACATTTTTTTTAAAGGAAAAACTAAATGGTGTGACTTTTTTTTTTTCCTCTGATATTCACCAGTCAGTTCAGTTCTTGATTGTTATCTGCTTGATAGTGTCATCTGGTAAATGCATTTCTCTGGAAAGACAAAGAATAGTCTTCCTTTTTCCCTCCTGTAAAGAAGTATTATCTAAATGCTTCTTGGCAGTTGATGATAAGAACACAGCCTGTAATACATTTCTCCAATTAATTTCAGGCAAAAAGCCAGATGTTACTGCTATTCAGTTTGCCAAACCTATAGGAGTGCTTAGATTTTGGCTTTTTTTTTTTTTTTTTTTGACCACTACAGAGGAGGGAGTCAGCATTAAGTCTTGCTCTAAGCATTTGATCAAGTACAAGGTAAAAAAGAAACAAGAGCCTCCATGCTGAGTCTTCTGAAGGTAAGGCTTCTGCTGTTTTAGCAAATTCCTCGGACTTCTATTGGGTCTTAAGATATTGTCTTAAGAAATGTATCTTTATATATTCATTTAAATCAGAATTCTTTAAATGTTTGGGGGTTTTATGAGCTACTCTAATTTTTAGCCAGTATTATCTCTGTTAAAAGTTATAGTTATGTTTACACCATAAAGATGTCTTGCAAGAAGCCTTTTGCAAACAGAAGTAATTGCAGGGTTTTTTGAACCATGTTGTTTATACAGCTAATGTTTTACATCTTAAGAGTAGGAACCTTTTAACTGGAAGCAAAATGTAACTTGTTTTATTTCAAACTAAAACACAGAAAGGTTACTGAGTTCAAGAATGGGAACATTATGGAAAACTTCATTCATGCATGTATCTTAAAATGCCCATAGGTTGCTGTGGAGGGAGGCAAATGTTCATAAGAAAATCTGTTGGTTTTTTTAATAAGAAATTGAGCATGGAATGAAGAAAAAGAACTGAACAGGCAGGAAGTGGTATATAAAGTATGGAAACTGTACATCAAAACAATGTGCTTCTATCAGTAGCAAACTCCCAGGTTGTTGGGTTGGTTTGAAAGGTAATATGATAAAATCTGTCACAGCACTTGCAGCTCTAGCTTTAGGCAGGGCATGTTTTTGTAACAAATGTTAGAGAATATATCTCTATGTGGCCACCAACACACAGAGTTTCCATCTCTTACCTGAGGAACAGTTAAGAGGCGATGGTTGTATCTACAGCCACACGTTCCTCTGTGTCCTTAAACCGAGTGTCTGTCTGGTTTGGTGTGCTACCAAGCAGGTGCAGCTTTAGATCTTCCTAAAATGTGAAGAGGAGTCTGGGGAACCCAAAACAGGGACACAGCTTTTGTTAAAGTGACAGGCTTCTTCTAAGGACTGCACTCTTCAGTGACTTGGATGCAGGCCTTGGGCTTGAGGCAGTTCTGTCACCTAATTGTGGACAGCTTTTGGCAAGGTGCATCATCTGCCCGTGCTTCTGCACTTGTAAAAGGGACATGACAATACTGAGATGTCCGTGAGATTGCTGCTATTCTGGACCCCTCCTGATTCATGCGTTTGAGCATGCAAAGCGTTACTTACAAGTTCAGCTGCATGAATTACCCAGGATCGGCTCAGAAAATGATGACAGATGCTAGAATTAATTTTGAATTTGAACTGTGAAACACTTTTGCAATCCTTGCAATTGTTAGAAAACAACTCTAAGGTTTCCTGTAAACAAAGTCAACAACTTTATTTTCTTAATGATCAGTCTAGCCCTTTATCTTGTCTTTATCTTCTTGCTATCTTTTGTCACACATGTTCTTCTCTTTTGGAAGTTGCATGATAAACCCAGTGGGCAGAGTGTTAAAACTGGGAGTATATTCACTGACATGCACCTAACTTCTGAGGTAATACAGTATATCTCACGTACTGGGATTGTGATTCTCCTCAGGCCCCCATACATGGAAAAGTCACGAGAAATCCTGCCTGGTGCTTTTCCTGCAGCCGATAGCAGCTAGCAGAGCAAGGAAGTTGCTGTTTCAGGCTAATAGTGAGAGCAAGATTTGCATGTTTTCCCAGTAGTATAGTTGAATTTCTTTTTTGTTGTGTTTGTTTTGTTTTTAAGGTAGTAGAGGGCTACCGTTGAAGTGGCTCATTGCCTCAAAAATGTAGGATTTTTCTGGGAATTCTGCCTCTGCCTTTGAAATGCAGAATATGATGTAAAGGCCAAGCTGATACTCTGATTGCTTTATGACTCTCTCTGTCTCCATAAAATGAATGCTATCTCTGTACAGGATACTGTGAAATTTAATAACAGTCATCCAGTGTTCTGAGGATGCTTTATATAGTATAAAAAACCTGCTCATGCAAAACAGCTACCTTAACTTACTTTATGCAGCACTCTGCGTGAGCTCTGATGAAGCAGTATATTCAGGTAAGTGGATTTGAAATAATGACCAGAAGGTAAAATAAAGACTAAAAACTAAAGAAAAATGTATTGCGATTTTATCACTTAATTTCCTATGGGTTTCTGTGCCAGCGAGATAATTCACCTGACAAAATGCCCCCCCCCCAGAAAGGGATATTAGAAGATTTTTCTTGTGTAAAGTAAGATACACTTCTGAGCAGTAATAAGGGAAATGCAGACCTTTGTTGTTCCATAATTTGGCTTCTCCCTGTGTCCTTTGAATGCCTCTGCTGAGGCATCTATCTTGATCAGCAACTCAGTTTAAAATGCTTAGTTTTTCTGCAGGCAAAAATTTCAGTGGCTGGATCATCACAAGCTCTGGCACATCTAGCACATCACATATCTAGCAAAACCGAGAAATCGGATCAAATATGATATCGCAGGATTTGAAAGCAGTTAAAGAGCTTGCTATATGCTGAACTTTCAAGCAAAGGAAAGGGTACTTACTTGAACATATTTCCTTTATACTAAAACTATTCTGTTTGCTGCTCTGCAATTCTGAAACAGTGATGTGCTGACTTACAATTCTGAAGTTTCATCTTGTGTGGCTTTCAGTGCTAAAATCCCATTTTGGTAATAGGAGTAGGATTAGAACAGTTAGTTGTTCCTTCAAATTCTAATGTAACTTTTACTTTCCAGCATATTGAGGGCCAATGTTAGAGTACGTAGTTGTAGCAATCATCTCCTCTGAGGAAGATTGTGTTCCATAAAGAAAGGACAGTTCTGACTTCTCAACATCAAGCAGCTCTGCAAAATTCTTCTTCACTAAAGCTTTTGTACCTCATGACTTAGTTTCCAAGAAATAAAATTTCTAGCTTGCCTTAACAGCTTGTGGATTAACAAAAAAAACCCCAGCTACTCTCATTTTGTCTCATTCTAGAGCCTACTTTGGACAGTAGGAAAAAAATCTTGCATTTTTACACTAGGCATGACTCTTAGTATGCATTAAATTCATTGCCCTACCATCTTCTACTTGTACTTCACCAAAGCTAGGTTTGTATTTGTCCTGCACCAAAAACAAACCAACCCCATGTCCTCTGGCTTTTTCATCATTGCAGTTTCCTAGACACTGCTAATAAATATGGTGACTTTACTATATTTTTTTTTCCTGATGGGTAGAAACAACAAATTAAAATGCACTTTCCTCTCTTGACTTTCTAGAGCATTGGGATGGTGCTTTCCTTGTAGGGCATCAATTTTGATCAACCTTGTCTTAATGTTAAGATAGAATGATTTGGTAATTGGAGGAAAACATGTTCAGGAGCAATTTCTCTGCTAAAGAAAAAAAAAAATCCACTCCCATATATGACTCGGTAAATGATCAGTGCATAGCTCTCCCTTGGGGACTGAAGCCTGGATCATAAGTTCAGAGGATCCCACACACAGTCTGATAGCTGATGTGGAGGGAGTTCTGTAGACTGGTGAGTTGGAGCATATGCCATCTCTCTTTAAGTCACTGTTCTGACTCTACAGCCAAAATTAATTCAAAAGAAAGGTTTCCTGTTCAATTTTTAAAGCAATTTTAAGTTTGGTTGTGGGATTTGTTGTTGTTTTGGGTTTTTTTTGTTTGTGGGTCTTTGGTTTTGTCTAATTCATTACCTTAATAATGACAATGCAGTCAATGTGAGGGAGGATAAAATAGTCTCCTGCTTAATCTCCTTTAGGTCTATTCTCTTAAATCTTGTGTTGGGGAAGAAATCTCATGAAGCGGGAATACTGTGATGTTCCTACAGCTGCATTTGAAGTATTTGGAGTATCAAAATTTCACATCTGTTGGCTGAAACTGTGTATTGTTTAGAGGAACACTTCATTATTTAACTGTAATCTAGACTGAAAATATGACAAAGAAACAGTAACATCTTGTCCTTTCAAACTAAACGAAACTACTGTTCTACTCACTACCTCATTGTATCTAGCTTGTGGGATGCTTATACAGAGTTATGATGGATCTAGTTTTTAGCAAGCATTACTTATCTTTCAGGAGAATTTTCACAGCAAATGGCAAGATTATGTCTATTCTCCATTATTCGCAGGCATCAGATCTGCCAGCGTGGATGCTACGCTACGTGGATAGTAGCACTTACTGAAACACTACCTACTGTGATTCTGTGGAACACAAGCACTGGCTGTTTACCTCAAGCTCATTCAGTCTAACATGCTTATTGTACTTGAAATGCATATGAAGGGGGAGTCTCCTGACATCAGTTCATCTGAGGGACATGATCCTTAAATTGGATTGACAAAAAAAATCCAGCTAAGAGTATCCCTCACTAAATGGCTGTGTTTCTTTCCTTTGATTGTCCATACCAAACATACAAAATCAGCCCATTCCTGGTAAATGTTGGATGGACTTAAGGTGCAAGTACGATATAGGTGACCTCTGCGTGTTAGGAAGTCTTGACATCCACAAATTGTGCATGCATGCTCTGCAGGAAAAGCTTATTACACAGCAGGTATTTACTAGCTGTGTTAGAACAACTGCTCTGCATCACTGCACACTTACCAGTTTCTTTTCTCTCCTGCATGTAGCATAGAAACTTGGTTTGCCAGTCTTTTGGTCATCTGTTTGGCTGAAGGTGCAAGAGCTGTGGGAACCATGCTAATGGGGAAAGAACTATATGACTTCCTTTTTTCTGCTTCCCATTAGAAAAATACTAATATTCTGCTCCCAGAACACCACAAAGATTATAAGGGGACAATGGTTTTGTATTTCTTTTATCTATCTAGCTATAACTGAATTTGAGTTATTTTTTTTCTCTTGCTGGTCTCAAGAAGCAAAAGATGTAGATGCTTCTGAACACTCCTTGTAGGCTTCATGTGATCATCTTTTTTTTTCTTCCCCCCATCCCCCTGCCTTTAAAAGAGTAGAGAGTGCAGATAGGGAGCATCTCAGGTGGGAGGAAGGCTTAAAATAATCTGTGTAACTTCTGTTTACACAGAGAGGAATAAGAATCTGTCAGATGTTTGCACCCAGCTACCTCTTATCCTGTAATACAATGATTCAGGGACATAGCTATGCCCCTTGAGGTCACCTTCTGAACATGAGACTTCCTCCGAGACTGAAATGAATTGGAACAAACAAGCGCTAAACTCTGAGTGTCTCCATTACTGCAGCCCTGTGAAATGTAAACCACAAATCTGTCTCCTTCCCCTTCCCTATCTCCCCTCCCCCTCAATGTTGCAAACCTGATGGAGGGCTCCTTCAAATAAAACAATAAGACAATAAAACAATAAGAACTCCCCTTAAAAAAATTGAAAAATGTGTTTAAAATAAATGGAGAGAGGGAAGGGAGTCTACTGGAAGCTTAGGTGCCAATCATGGATTTATCCTAATTCATCACTTTTGTCATTCAGAGGTAGAATTCATCCCATTTAATTTCTCAAACTCTGACATCTGTTTAAAAATCAAAAAGTCAGATTCTTCCCTGATTTGCACACAAGTCCAACTTGTAAAGACATGAAAGACAGGACAGAACTTGATTCAATATGGTTTGCTCCTTAACATACTATATAGCTATGTATCATGTTACCATGAACACTTATGTTACTGTTCCTCACAAATAACACACTCTATTTTCAATAACTTTTGTGATAAGCCTTTTAAGCAGTGAAATTTCTCAAGGCATTTATGAGTTTTATTTTTTTTAAAACAACATTCCTGCAAATGTCAGTGGCTGTTAACATCTGAATCAAGCTGTTCTCAGTTCATGTGACTGGAAATGGTGCCCAGAGCAAAAAAGCCAGACACTCTGACTCTCATATAAGTATTGTCTGCGTGGAAATGTTACTACTGAACGCAAGTAGAAGTTGCTGAATCCACATCAGAATACATTTTGGCAGGAAATAAGGTAAGGTTGCATTATGACCATTTTATTATTATTACTTTTATTAAAGATATGTTTTAGAAATGGTCGAAGAGCTGAGGAAAAACACGATGATCTGCTAAATAAGGATTCTGGCTGGACACAAGGCTAACTGGCTCACACGTTCCTGGCAGTATCTGGAACTCTCCTGGGATTATATTGGAATTATCTCACAGGAAAGAAGGCTGAATTTGGGATTTTAGCTTACAGCCACCCCAGGGAGCAGTTCTGAATGGCCTTATGTTCTTAAGAGGTTTTCCACCCTCTAAGTAGAAGGAATGCCATGCGGTAACCAGCTGTGCATAAGGGTAAAGAGCGTTTATAGCAATGAAGAATGAAAGAGATGAATTGAACTCTACACACATGTGAATGAGACTTATTTGGTATGTCGCATGGGTGGCATCAAAGACAGAAAAGTATGCCAGTCAGAGATGGCTGGACTAGGAGCAGTTACAGATATACACTTGCAGTTTAACTCCAAAGGTGTTAGTACAGCTAAATATATTTCAGACATAACACACTGACATATGCACATATTTTCAGAGAAACTGGAAGATCTAAAAGCATAGCAGAAAATACATAACTGAATCCCTAACTGCCTATGAAGCTCCCAGTCCAGAAGAGAAAAGCTTTTTTTTGTTGTAAAAAAGTTTATCATAGGTTCACATGAGTACTCTAAACTTCATCATTTAGGAATAAGTCTTTTTTTTTTTTTTTTTTTTTAAAGACTAAGCACTGGATGGCCTATGGCAGGTAGTTAGGTTGCATGTATTGTTAAGATACTACTTTACTGAAAGAAAAGAACAAGGAACAGTAATCACCTCCTTCTCCACACCCTCCACGTACCTTCACTTATTGTTACCCAATGCTGTTTGCGTGCTCCTGGCTATGTGGAAGAAACATCTGTGGCTGCATAGCCCCCTCCCTCTCCTCCATGGTGGTTTTGAGTCTTAACCTTATGGGAAGATCTCTCAAAGCAAGAAGGAGCTAAAGAATGGCAGCTTTAGTCCTTTGTTTGTCTTCTCTTTCTTCCCTATCCTGCTTACACTGTGTGCTTATGTGGGAGAGAGGAACAGGACAGAGAAGTAGCTATTCCATACCTCCACTATACCCACAGGAGGTTTGCTGCTTCTGCAGCACAGCACTTGTGTCTCTGTGTAGCTATGGGGCAGGGTCTTCAGGCTGCCCGCATAACACTTGACTAACTTACATTCATGGGACCCAGGCTACCTGCTTGAATGGATGGATTGGTTTTTTCCTTTCATCACAAAAGTTCTTTCTTTCCTGCACACCCTCAAGAGGGTACATGGTAGGGGTAAACTAAGAAAAATAGGTGCTCAATCAATTTGACAAAGGAGGCTTAAATCATGTTTCCAAAATAGCCTTGGTGTAGTGTCAAACAATTTGTACTCACCCTATCTATGCTGGATGCGGACTTTGATCTAAACACAAATCCTCCAAGAAAAACATGAGGAGTGTGTTAAATAAATAGCAGATAATGAGGTGTTGCAGCAGCTCATGTTCAATCTTGCACGATCTGTAACTGATTTCCCTAAGCTGGATCCTTATCACTGTTAATTGATACAAAGTTATAAGTTGTCTAGAGATGTCGGGTGGGTAATCTTATGAAAGACAAGAAGCTATACCCTTAGTGCTTAAAAATAACCAACCAAGTAGGTGGCTCAGTACATCAGACCCATTTTATCTGGTTTGGGATGATAAATGAGGTAACAGTATAAACCCAGTTTCTGTGGATATTTCTTCTAGCAGCAGAAACAGTTTGAAATATGTGCAAAAGCCACAAACTCTTGAGATAACTAATGCCACATAGTCCAGTTACATCTGTGCTTGTAGAAAGCAGTTGTGCTCAAGAATGCAGAAGCATCTTGTATTTGAGGTTTTCCTGAGAAATTGTTTTAACAGAAGAAAGTGAGGTTGAATGCACTTCTGTGTGGTTGTTAGACAATTGGTTCTATAAAACAAAAATTGAGATGTGCTAGGTAAAAAAAGACATTTAAGTAGCAATAACTTATTTTAGATAGCTCTGAAATAGTCTCGTAATCAATTCCAGTTCTTGAAATTCTTCATGTCTACGTAATGTCTGAAGTGTATCTCAATCTTAGTCATCAAATGACAACTTAAAAAAAACTTAACCCGAACAAAACAAAAACCCCAAACTGAACACATACAATGATTTTTGCAGGCAGTTTGCAAATCTACACACCCCCCTCCCTGACCTGGATAATTTTTTTTTTTTTCATTTTGCAGCATAAGAAGAAAATTCTTTATTCCATCTGAAGTCAACAAATGTTTACATGTTCAAAATTTTAATCCTTACTGATGGTAATTTAACATGTGATGATGTCTTCACATCTGAACATAAGAAAACTCTATTTCATTGCATTGAAGGAATTTCTCTCCATACTTTAATCATTACATTCTGATCTGGAGGTTTCTCTGCTTCTTGTAACAGCCTGAGTCTTTACTATCTTTTCCATCAGAATTTTATGACTATTTCTTCAACATTCTACTCTGTAGCACAGCAGTTTACACACAGGCTATATTTTTAATCGAGAGTTTAATGTTATATTCTCTAAAGCTGCCTTTACATATACTCATTACAAATATTTCAAGACTTTCTTCTCTGCACTGTAGAATGAAACATAATCAACAAAGAATATGAATAGCTCACAGCAGACACTATAATTAAAGGAATTTTTAAGTAACTTGACATTTTATTTCTCTTTGAAATATAAGCTATACTACATGTTAATATTTGAGGAAGGAATAGTTTTCTAGGTCATGAACAAGGTATTTCTGTCTTTTCTCTGTATGCCTTCCTCAGAAATCAGCAGGCAGGATCTATTAATTTCAAGTATACCAACTGGAGTATCACAGGTACTAGGACACAGCTGGAGCAGACCTGAAATGCAGGAGCAAGAAAGCTGTGTCAAGGTACACATATATTTATAAATAAAGATGACTTTTGTGTGGGTTTTGCTTTAAGGTCTCTCTGAAATCTTTCATGCAGTTAGGGCTTTACTTGGCAATAAAAGCAGCATTTATTAATAAATGATTTGGGCTGATGCCAGTTTAAGGAACTGTAATTTTGCCAAGGACTACAGGAGTTTAATTAAAAATATATATTTAAAAAATTATATATATATGAAAATTGTTTGACTTCTATTTTCAGAAAAATCTTAGATCCTGCATACTACTAAACAGATGTTTATTCAAAGCTATTTCCAATTGACTTATTCCTGCCTGTATGGACAACTTTGAGAACTGTGGTTTAGTGCAAAGCCAACTTACTTCTTCTCTGGGACACAGCTGGACGTTCACATCAGAGGGAGAAATGTCAGGCTGCCAACACTGCAAAATTTCACACAGAAATATTAGACTGCTTAGAACCCTGTTATGGCACTTGAGGTATTTTAGATTAATACTGAGTTAAAAGGGATAGAAGAAGCTTATTGGTGACTAATCAGATATTGACGTGATGCTGGAAGTAAAACAATAGCATCATGAATAGTCTATAATGGGAGTAAATAACAATAAATTCAGTGGAACAGAAAAAAACAGGATGAACTGTCTTGCATATATTCTGTCAAACGTTTTCCTCCTTTCTTCTTAGACTGATGCAAGATACTCATCCAACAAGATGAAAATAAGTGTTTTCTAATATTGCTCACTCCTGCTTCATCTGTAATCTTCCTATGCCCCAGAAAAATAAAAATTAATTTTTAAAAAAGCCACCAACCAAACTTCCCAAACCTTGTCTTCTGCTATGCTTACAGAGTGCTTAGTGCACAGTGAGATCCTGATCTAGATTAGGGCTTAATGTAAATACGGATCCTGTGACAAGAGTTGCCTTCACTTTTGCATACTCACATTGGCTACAGCATCTTGCCACAAAAGCAGCAATGGTAACAGTAAGGGTTGAAAATAAAGCTTAGTACGTCAACATGAATAACTATGTGTTCCTGCAATAGGGTAGGAAAAATCCAGCACTACGGTATCTGTGAGGCAGCAAAGGTGTTCTTTGTTCCTTCAGTGCCTGTGGTCTGGTGTATTTGGATGAAATGAAAGCATGAGGTTAATGTCTAGGCCCACAGTTGAGCCACCCAAGAACCAGAGAGTTCAGGGCAATGCTCCCTTTTGATGTATTACAGAAAAGATTGATCTCCCATCTGTCTTCAATTTTCCTTCTCAAATTCTTCCTTTACCTTCCTTGACTTCCTTATAACACTACATTGTGATTGAGCTTTTCATGTCATATTCATCCCATGTCAGTGACGCATATGCTCTGTACTGTCCTGAGCCTTTCAGTAGCTTATTGCCCTTTGCTTTGAAGTGCTGACAGAATTAGTACTCTTTCCTTTCCCACCTTTACACTTACTCGTGTGGTGCTGTACACATGAAATGATCGCTTAATTTTACTAAGCCAGGATGTCTATCCTTTCCACATCAGGAATCTTCCTTGAGTTCATAATTTCTGGAAGGCTGCTGATATTTGTCCATCAAATGCCTCTTCACTGCACTGCGGTGCAAAACCAAAAGCAGTGAAAGGCAGGGGGAAGTGAACAAATGTAATTGAGTTAATGAGGTTATCCACGTGAGTCTACTTAGACTGTAAGCTTTCTGGGGTAGGAATAGTACGCTTGTAGTGTTTTGCTTAGTGTTCAGTACAGCTGGTCCCAGCTTTGACTGACGTGTCAATGAGTACAAAATGCAGCTAACATGATAGCCAGAACATCCTGAGTTACAACACAAGATTGGATTTGTAAGACTCATTTAAAACAAACAAACAAACCCACCTTGTCTAAGGATATACAGTACCCTGGATGATAGACTTGAAGAATAAAATTACCCATTGCTTACCTCTAAGGTGTTTCCTGCAACATTGTACGGACCACTGTTAGAGGCATGATGCTGAACCAGATGTACCATCAGTCCAAATCCCGATTTTTTATTTTTAAAGATGATATATCCTGAAATATTTCAGTATCTGTGGATATTGGTAAGATTTCTGGCACAAAGGCAAATAAATAGTGTCACATGACAATGTGAATACCCTGTTTAAAAGTCATAAGTCTTTTCATGGCTTTTTTTTCTCTTTAGGCTACACTAAAGTAGCCTAATCCTACTTTAGTAAAGAAAACACTTCCTCTAATGACACTCCAGGTAAGACTAAGCTGGATCAGAAAAGACCAGGAGAATTTTGTTAATTGAATAATCTTTTGCCCCCAGGTGGTATTTTTTCCTCAGTGCTGAGTACCTTATGTAAAAAAATAAAGATAACCCCTCTTAGGGTATAATTCATCCTTCTTATCTTACACATATACAAAAAGATGAGCTGCTATATTGACAGTTCACACAAAACCTCACTAAGTTAAATTTAGGACTGCTGCTGAGCATTTCAATCTTGTTTACTTGAACGTATTCCCTGAACATAAGTGAAATAGGAATGGTATATCTCATGTCATTTGATGAGTGAGGCTGACCAGCTTGGATGTTAGGAAGGACTCTATTTTCAAAATAATTTTATGTAAGCTCTTAATTTGATGCCATTGGCAAGGGTGGGGACAGCATAATAAAACATTTTCTGGAAAGTTTTCTTGCCAACAGTTGCATAAATCAATGCTTTGGTATTACTTCAGGTTCCATAACTAATTTCCTAAAGCACTCTAGGCTGTGACATTTTAAACTAAAATGTTTTAGGAGAAGTTAAGACCTTGAGATGTGATGCAAGCATTGTCTGAATTATAACTCTCCACATCATTTGCCATTCTTTCTCAGAACTGAAGCTTGTAGTAGTAACATAATTGTTCTTAATCTCTTTTCTACATGTTTTCTCAGTGGAAACTCTCTATAAAAAGATAGGGAGGCAAATATTTAATTCTTTCCTTTCTGTTTCTGATCAGCTCTGTTTGGATTGTGACCCAGAAGAAGACTGGAACCCAAGTCAGGGTTCCCACAAAGGTGAAAGAAATCTAATCTGCTGCATAAAGCTAAAGGAAATTGTATAAGAATTACAGGTAAAATAGATGGTGAATAGAGAATGTCCTCTATATAGTCATTCATGTCTTGACAATATTTGAAAGACATGGGCATTAACGTTTAATAAAGTTAACTGAGAGCCAGGATAGGGGAGGGAAAAGTAAAAGCAATGATAATATCTGAGATGTAAACCTGTGAGAGATTTTCATTGTACTCCTTACCCACAGTACTGAGTGGAAGAAAGCAATGTTTCGTCCACTCATTACTGGCTATCTACTAAGAGATGGAAGTAACTCCTTCCATCATAGCCACAGATGTGAATCTAGGTACAGTGAAGAAGATCTTGGATTAAAAGATTAAAAGAGAGTGATGTGGTGATACACCATTTAAGGATAGAACACGTAACGCATATAGGAAAGAATGGTGACGGTCAGCAGAAGGAAGAAATGGCACTGCAAGGGAAGGTGCGTTAGAAACTGGCAAACTAATGTCGGTCTTTGAAGTGATCAACAATTTCAGACAAAGAAATGAATGAGGATAAATAATTACAGGAGAAGAGATGCCATTTTGTAGCCGGGGCAGGTCACCCACCATATTGAGACATTCTTGGAGAAATCATGCAACAAGATGAGACTTCACACAAAAAGTTCTTGGATAAAGTGGTGGGGATGAAGTCAAAACAGAGTTGCTCAGGACAAGAAATTCAGTAGGACAGCTGATATTAGATACTTGGTCAGATGAAAATGATGAAATTGAGGAAGAAATGCATGAGAATATGAGATTGGGAATGGGTATGGTGAGCAGAAACAGTGATCTGGCAAAATTTTAACTTGCCTTTGCTCATGGGAGGGACTTTTCATTCCCAAACTGGATCACGCTAGTTGCCCTATGTATTTAGCCCTACAAAAGCTGTAGCTCAATGGTGGCCTCTATGCATGGCATAATCCTTTTGATTCAAAAACATCATCATCCTAATTGAATTTCCTGACCTTTATCTGGGCATCTGGGTTATTCAGCTGCACCATGATTCTTTTGTCTTACTCTAGTCAAATAGATTGCCAGCTGTTCATCTGCAATGTATTTGCTATATAAAGACAATCAGCATGAGAACTTGGCTTATTATGATAACTATTCAGCTGACAAAAGGAAAGCCATTTTAGCTATAAAACCAGTAAGGATTCTAATTAAGCTTTGGGTCCTTCATGCTAAGGCCCAGCCAAGGACATAAAACATAAATTATGGATTGAGCCCACTTTAAATAGTTGCACCTGTCTTAGTGTAGATAAGTCCTACCTGAGCTAGTTCAGCCTAGTCAGGCAGCCAGGACTGCTTGGACATTAGCAAGTAGTATATTTAGGTGGATTTGTAGCCCAGCTGAAATCCTGTGACGCTGTGGCTGATTAACTACTGCTGTCCTCCAAGCCAGCTTCTTTACTGCACTGCAGAGTTAACAGGCAAATACAGATCAAATTAACTGCACCAAAACCAATATCCAATTCTGGCGTACTTGAGGGGTATTCATAAAGCTGCTCTGCTTATGCCCTTTACATGGGAACTTAGTGGAAAGAACTAGTATTCTCTAAAAACTATTCAGATCAGAAAATTAAACTTAGGTGAACCAAAATGTTCTACAGCTAGCCTTTTTTCTACATAAGAACCCCAGAAAGAATAGATCTCAAGGCCCTGAATCACCTTTCATAAATTCCTCTCACTTCCCTGGTCTCTCCTCTATTATGAAAATATATTAAGCTCTGAAACAAAAGTATTGGCCCAGCTAAAGCTACATATGTATAGAGAAGGCAAAGATTTTACTGAAGAGGGGCCACAACTCAACCAACCATTCCTTGAAGTGAACACTAATCCCTGTGCATCAGCAGCTCTTAGCAGTATATATGATAGAGAGTGCATCTATCTAGATAATTCTCTGCAGTAGCTTCCCTCAATCTCTACTTAAGGCATGAACTTGAATTGTTATAATTGCTATAGCAATTTCAGTTTGAGCTGTAGTGTGGAGATAAAGGCAGAAATCTGAAGATAGCAGTTAGGAACCCCCGTATGGATGACTCTTGCCAATCATCATGTGACAACAGCAGAGGATCAGAGTAAGAGGAAGTAAAACCATAAGACATTAATGTTATATGTGATACTTCTGCCTGCCTTTGGTTTTCTCAGAGCTCTTTTCTTCTTTTGGCTTCTTAGTGCTTATCTTACACTGCATTGGATGCTGGTTTCAGTGCACTTAACTCACTTCAGCTGCAAAAGCCTTCATCCTATGAACTCTCAAACAGATGGGGGCATTCACATTTGTTCATTAGTATAAGTAGTGTTCACCTTGCTAATGTTCTATTCTGAAGTAAACCAAAGGACAGGAAAGAGATTTTCTTCCCTATCTTATCAGGTTGGATTTGTTTAATCCCAAATCTGATTATGGAAATACTATAAAAAATACATTCTAAAAACTAAATGTAGTTGAGGCATTGCAAAAAATTTGTACAAAAATATTGCCTTATCTTCAAAACCATCTCATTTCGTAAACTTCTCCAGGTGGTTTACAAAGTGAGCTTGCCCCAGGGTTGTTCTCTCTAGGGGGAACATATTCATGGCAATTGATAGGAGGATGCTTGCTGTTTTAAAAAGAACTGAAAGCGGATCAATGGCTTTCTTTTTTATTTGACCCAGACTCTGGGTGTGCGTATGTCTGCAGCAGAACAGGAGCTGATGCCTAAAAGAAAAGGGTAAAAAATGATGATTTTTTGTCTCCATATATTTTTAAAAACAAACCATGTCACTGGACTCTTTAAAAATGGAGAGAACCTTAGGAAAAAGTTGATCTTTGTCATCTTTTCCTTCAGACTAGTAGATACTTGTTGCGGTAAAAAAAGACAAAATTAGAGCCCTATGTACTTAAGTTAATCTCTTGTCTCCTACAGAAAAGGACTAGGCTCAAAAATCTGCCATTGTTTCATGGCATTTTGGGCTCTCTGCAGGCAAGAAGGTCCACTAATACGATCGAAGTCCACATTTTTCAACCCTGTCATTAAGTACTCTGGGAGTTGTCCAAGAAAACCAAAAAGACAATACGTAATTTTCTGCTTGATTTAACAGAATATGTTCTTCTCTAAGGAATGAAAATGAGGAGGCCCAGTTTCCTACAGATTTGTATTCTTTGTTCCTTTCTCTGTCCTCTAGTACAATAAATCTCTTCTGCTCTCATTTTTCCCTGTGAAATGCTCGCTTGGGTGGGTATTCCTAAACTATATGAATCCCGTTTGATTGACTGACATAGTTCTGCTCATCTTCCCCCCCCCCCCGCCCAAATACTGATTCTGTATGTGCGTGAATTTTGCAGGGGTTTAATGAACTTCATCTTAAAAGCTTGGTCGACGTTTCCTACTGTGTTCAAAAGCTATTATGAGGTCTGAAGAAACACTTTTATTGTATAAATTTCACTCCCTTAGAAAATAAAATTTATAACTTACTCTTACTCTGATGTTTGACTGTACTTCACAGTGGTTCAAATGGTAGAAACTGTCTTATCTGCACTTCTTTGATAGTCTGGTCAGCAGCTATTTTACTAATTATTTTCTTCATGCTGCAGCTTACACTGTTGCATTGAATTTGCTTAGCATATTTTACCAAGCAACTGCTGGCTATCTGCATTTTAAATAAAATTTGTCTGAAATGAATTTTGTGCAAGGAAAGTGGGAGCTGTGCCACAAGATACCTCACTTTTCAGTCTGTGATAGGGAATAAAAGAAACCTTCACACTTCCTATTGTTCAGGTTTGGTTACAATACTAGCGTAGCATCTTGTGGTCCAAATGCAGGAGTCCCCAGCTGTAGTATCTGCAGAGGCCTGGATTTTCCGACTCTTTCTGTGACCTGACCCTGACCTGCAATGCATACATCTCTGGAATGCTGGCAGGGTTTTGTGTGCGGCTGTTCAGCCAACTCTTCCTATATAAGTAACCATGAAAGGTTCTGTATAGCTTTTAAACTGAAAAGTATATTTTACAGTAAAGCAGCAGTAAGAATATGGAAATGTTAGGGGAAACCAATAAAATGGCTTGCTGGAATGTGTATGGATTTTGCTATGTTGAGCTGATCATATTTTTAAACAAAAAAGCTCTGTTTCACAATGTATAAATGTATTATTGCATTTAGGTGAGAAATCCAGGAGGTTAAACGCTTCACAAAGATGTTGGCTCCTAACCAGTGGGTATTCTGCAGCATAGTAGTTGGCAAACATTGCATTGCTGGAGAACCTGCTTCTTCAGATAAGTTTATTTTAAACGTTAGTTCTCACAAGCTAGAAATTATGTGGGAGAAAGTTCAGCACTATGTAGCAGGCATTTGAAAATCCTTGTCATCATTTTCTCACGCACTCAATAAAAGCTCCTGGACAAGCCAAACACTCACCTAGGATCATTGCTTGGTTTCAATAGGTAGAACAGATTTCTCATTAGCTGGATCACCACAACTTAATATAAATACAATGCATGAGGCATGATTTCATACTGCTTAGATGAGTATTAAAAAAAAAAGCAGAGTCTCATATCCACTAGAAACTAAATAAGGCAATGACAGGACCAACTTCATCCCTAGCCACTATGGTCTCTTAATCCACGTTATGTTTTCTGATCTCCTGATTTGGCCCTTGCCAGTCAGAGAGGGGAAGTGAGTCTGCTAGAGCTTGTCAAGTCATAAAAGACAATTCTCCCAATAGGAGGTGGGGGTGGGAAACAATTTTCAACTGCTCAGAGCACAGCTTTGGCAGTATAAGGGACTATTTAATGGTAGTTGATGCCTTCTGGGGAGATAACTTTTCCAGCATGCTCAGTGTGCAGCCAGGGGAGGCTTCCCGCTGCCACAGGACAGCAGGGGCTCCAGAGCTGAACTGAATGAGAAGGAGCTCTCTGCTTGCTTATGAAAATGCAAGCTGTAGTAACATATAGATAGCTTGGAATATCCTGGTCTGCTTGAGCAAATCTTTCTTCATACTGTCTGCATTACCCTATCCCAGTCAGTAATGTGACACCAGAGTATTTTAAAATAATTCTGTTAATCTATGTGCCTTTATCTTCAACCCAAACCTGTGCACATTGAGCCACTAATTAAAAAATAAATTTCTGCCAGGTGTGCATGGCAGAAGGGAGGGTCCCCATAGCTGTCCCTACTCTCCCTCTCCAAGCAGTAGCCCTCTCCCTTCAGGGTTGGGGCGAAGGGAGGCCAGAGGAGCCATGGTGCTGGGGAGAGCGGATCCAGCTCCCAGAGCACTGCCATGGCACCTGGGCCCTGCAGTACAGTCCTGCGGCTCTCACACTGCTGCCACCCCACCCTCAGCCCTCCTCTGTATGGAGGTGAGGCAGAGGGTCTGCCAGTGGCAGCCCAGGTCTTGCTTGCAGCTGTGGAGAACGAGGTTCCGCCTTCTCCAGGAGGCCTCCACTCTGGGCTGCCATGTTGTGGCTTACTCACAGGAAAGCACCTACCCTGGGCTGCAGCAGCAGCCTCCCCCACCCCAGCCACTAAGTCTCCCCAGCAGGGAAGGGGGGTACAGAGCCCATATATACACAGACATAGCCTGGCCAGCCGCTTTGGGCTCCTGGAAGACCTGGTCGTGAGCACAGGTACAGAGCCTGCCCTCAGTCACCATGCAGGGCGGTATGGGGGTATGTGCAGGGTGTAAGGCACAGCTCATCCTGGGGGCGCATTTGCTTCACCCCCCCACCTTTACTGCACAGCAGTGATGGCGCTTCTGTGTTGGTAGCCACAGTGGTACCACCACAGTGCTGTTCTGGGCACCTTGTATGTCTCTGGCACTCCTTCCCCGGGAACCCTTCCCTGGGATTGTACTGGTGAAGCCTAACCCAGCCCCAAAGGCTTGGCCCATGGCAGGCACAGCCTGTGACAGCACTGTGCCTGCCAGCAGCAGTAATGGGGCATTATCTTCTTCCTATAGGGACTTGCCCAACGACTACCACTGAGAGCAGAATGAAATATCACAGTAAATAAATCATAGTGAAAACTCATCCACCCCCAGAAAGCTGTGTGTCCTCAGGGCAGGCTCCCCTAGGCATGCCTCTCTCCACTCAGGCAACCTGTGTTTGCAACAGGCCCAAAACACCTGGTTTTTTGGATATCAACTGATTGCCCAGCCTTTCTGTGAGGAATTTGAGGGGAAGGCTCCCGCCATGGTGCTAGTCCCGCCCGGGGGAAGTGCTCTGCCTTGGCTGTGCTCCAGGAGCCCCAGTCCTGTACCCAGGTGTGGGCAATCCCTGCTTGCAGGCAGCCCTTCCCCTCCCAGCAGGGCGGGCGGGCAGGCAGGCAGGCACCGCTTGGGGATCTCACCACCTTTGCAAGGAGGCTGCAGTAAATAGTAACTGCCTTCTTGAAAATAATCACAATCTTGTAACAGGGGCTTACTTTTCTAACAGGAATACGTTAACGTGGAAGTCTCTGGGAGCGTGAGGACAATGCATCTTGAGTTGTAAGTTTTGACTCCCTTCTCTGTGTTGCTGTTTGCATCTCCTGAGCTGTGGAGGAGAATGAGAGGTGAGGGGGATCTGGGGCCTGTGCCCGCCATCCCACCCCTTGGCGTTTTTACTGACCACTGGCAAATATTAAATGAGGCAGGCAGGCTCAAGGACTAGCCTTGGCTGGTTGTTGACAATCTATGGCAAGCTAAGAATGAGTTATAATTACTCTTAGGTGTTGAAGAAGGATATTTCATTTCTAAATCACCCTCTTTTCCCCATTTATTTTCTGTTGAAAGTTTCTTTTTTGGTGTAGACTGCTGAATATATTCTTAGCTTTTAAAATGTAGCTTATACCAATGCCAAAACATTCTGGTTTCTTGCTGACTTTTAATAATATGTTTTTCTTCAGAAGCTAAAAGACTCCTGAGAATAAACAAATACCAAAGTATTAACATTTGTTTTTATGTTGGGCTAATGTTAACCTGTTGTACTTTCTTGCAAATACTGATTGAGAGTTGTACCTATCACTGCCACTTTGGAGTGATTTGTGTTCTGCCCCCACCCTCCTTTTTTATTTTTTTTAATGTATTTTCTGTGCCTTATGTGGAATAATCAGAGCAAATTCTTTGATGTTCACATGCATACCTCTGTTTACATACGTAAGTATACCCATTTTGGTGATGCTCTTTCTCCATATAGATCAGAAATCCTGTTTGGAATCCATGATGGTTAGGATACCACATTCAGAAGGACTAGCTAGGAACTGGTTTGGCTTTTTTTTCCTTACAGTTCTTTTGCTTTTAGGATTACAGCTGCAGATTGAAAAAACTGAATAATTTTTAGTGTCATGTATTTAAACTCAGGTAATATCTATGGCTTTAAGTTTATGTTGGTTTTTTTTTTTTTTAAGAACTTACTCATCAGGATGTGCTGTATGAAAACTTCTTGGAAATAGTGCAGATATAATGGTTTAAACCATTGTAAGTTTCTAGGTTCTAATAAAAAATGAAGACTAGTCTTTAACTTGACTGTTTTCTAACCCCAGCTCTGTCAATGGCTTGGTTTTGCAGTGAAATTTGCATTGCAATTACTGCTGGTTAATTATCCTTAGTTGTAATGGAAGTGTGTTGACTTTGTAATGCAAGCTTACAGAGAAGGAAAAGGAATGTTTAAAAAAATCCCATTAATGCTACATTTCTCTTACACATTCAGTCCACAATATCTTTATGTTACTTCTACACTATGTTAGTTTCTGGCAAGTTTTAGTGGGAGAAGAGTTTTAAATGGGATTGGAAGCTACAAAAACTACAGTTGTAATCAAGGGTTGGAGCCTTGTCAATTCTAGTCAGTGAAAATACCCATCAAGGTAGTATTCTTCTACTGTGGATCCCTGAAACTGTGCCTTAAGTAATTCTTACTGTGTATCTTCAGATGGACTGAAGTTACCTGAGCTTTCAAAAGCCTTTTGCAAATATGTTATAATTCTGTAAAAGGTAAAATACTGCAACAAATTAGAAACTAAGTAAGATAACAGAAAGCAAAAGGAGGAATGAAGTCAAAAAGCAAAATCATTTAATGTGCTCTTGCAGGTTTTGCTATATTAGCCCTTGCTAGTGCATTTATGAATGCTGAGTGCTAAAAATGGAAAAAAAACCCCACTTCATTAGGTAAGTGAAAACTGAAAAAACCCTACTGAGTGCACAAAGTCATCTGATCCGCTTACCACATTTGAGTTCTTGTAGAAAGAAGGCTTCTGGTGCCTGAGCCACAAGCCCCTCAGGACAGGGCTTACATCAGAGCAATAAGTGACCAAAAAGCACAAGGAAAAAATTATGATAGTTCAAAACAATTTACTTGCATGTATTATTGGCAGTGCTGCTCTTTCCAAACTGAATTAACAGCAATTGTTTAACAATGACTACAGCCCAAATTTGTAAAGGTATTTAGCATCCCTGGAAAAAAAAAAACCCTCTGTATGTGTGTGGGGGGGAGTGCCTGCATATTTTCTTAAGTTTTAATTATATTCTTTTTCTTCTTCTTTAATATGTATTAAGGCAGAAGAAAGCAAGTGAAACCTCTGAAGAGAATGATACCAAAACTAAGAGTTACGTAAATCAATAGGATGCATTTCCCTGGAATGATGTATTGTTTTAAGCAATCTCTAATGAAAGGGAAATTGCTAATAAAGAAGCTCAGAGGTGTGAGGAATACATAAAGTCTTTTGCAGAAACTGAACCTAAGAGACCAGGCAGTTTAGAGATAAATCATAAACAGAAATCTATCTAATTACTTCTTGGCTTCAGCTGAACCAAGATACTGAACAGATCCAACTTGGCAATTTGGCATTCTTATGTCCTTTTGTTTCTATTCCAGCTATTTAAAATCTAAATTTTAAAGGTAGAAGGGAATATCTGTCTGGAAGTTCAGGCAATGTATTTGAGATACGGATGCTTATACATCTAAACCAAAAATGGAGGAGAAGCAGCAATTGATTAAAGCTGTTGCACAAGCTTCCAAAAGAGTTAGCAAGTGGCAGTGTTTAAATAAATCATTAAATATATAAGGTGAAATAGAAGAATGCTTTACTGTATCCTTTTTCCTTAGTAGCATTTGAATAGTGCTATTTTTCTTGTTTGTTTTGTCTTGTTTCATGCCAGATGTTCTTATTAGCGAAAACAATGGTGGTGTGTTTTAATATTGATGAATTGATTCTCCTGGGAATAATAGTATATCTGCCTTCTCAGAATACAAATTGTGGGAGGTTTTTTATAGTGTAATTACCATAATGAGGTGAATTTTAAGTGCAAGTCTTTAATACTGTGGAAAAAACTTTTTATTTATTATCTCTCTTCTATCTACTTTGAGTCACTCTCCTTGTAAAACTATGTATCATGTTTTGGTAGCCTTTAAAAAGTAAACATGTAAATCATCAGAGGGACTGTGTAATCTGTCAAAGTAGCATATGCTTAAGCACCTTATAAACTATTAAATAATCATAATATTTCTCTTTCCAAAGTTGTTAGTTTATTCATTTGAACAATGGCGGAGTAATTAAAGTACCTTGTTTTAACTTTTTCTCCTCCCCCCCCCCCCCCCCTTCCTTCCAGGAACTTGACCATTGAAGTCCTGAAATTATAAATGATTTGGTGACGAGCTGAACTTGCAATGCAGGCAATAAAAACCGTGGAAAAAGAAGTGACTTTTATAAAGGAAATACTTTTCACAGAATCCTTCCTGAAGAAGCAAGAGTGCAGCAGCCTGGAGAGCGGGCGGCTCCTAGAGCAGCAGCCATTGGAAGGAGCTGTCTGCAGCTCTCAGTGCTGTACTGAGCATGTCCCAGCGGAGCCCAATGCAAGCAGCACATTATGCAAAAAGGCAGCTCTAGCAGATGGGAGAGAGGCACAGCAAGCATTTGCTTCACTTGCATCACCACCGCTTGAAAACAAACCTGGATCGCTAGAGGGGATCTCGCCGGCAGGCCAAAGGAATGAAATCCGGGAGCATGGCTTGATTGCTGAAGGTGTTGCACTGCGAAAAATCATGGGGAATCAAGATGGGAAGCTAAAGAAAAACACAGGTGATGTGCATGAAGGAGGAGAGGATGCCTCTGGGCCCAAGGATACAGATGGCACAAAGAAGGTATCGGGAAGCAGAAGGGGACTGGGGAAGCATGCAAAAGGAAGTGAATCCGGTAAGAAGAAGGGTAAGTCGGACTCGAGGGCCTCGGTGTTTTCAAATCTGAGGATCAGAAAAAATCTGTCCAAGGCTAAAGATGGAAATAGTAGTTCACGGGAGGATGTTTTGGAAAGCCAGGCCTTGCAGGCTGGAGAGCTGGACAGTACTCATTCAATTGTTACCAAAACTCCAGATATAAGCATCTCTGCAGATGAAGGGGGTCTCTCAGACACAGATGTTGAACATTTTGAAATCAGAAATGAAACTATCCCAGCTGCTGTGGAGACACAGGATGGACAAAGGACCAGCTCTGGCTCTGATACGGATATATACAGTTTCCATTCAGCCACAGAACAAGAGGATTTGCTTTCTGATATCCAGCAAGCTATTAGACTGCAGCAGCAGCAGCAGGGGGCAATTAACATTGGAACTGAGGACCTTGTCACCAAAACAATGGGCCGACACATGGCTAATTCGCAAGCAGCCCCCTTAGATTTTGAACGGTTTCTTTCAGTAACTACCACTGACAAAGAGAGGAGCCCAGACACTGAGGGGGCTTTTCCAGCGTTATCTGAAACTGCAGAAAACATTCCTGTCTCCTGTGCAACTGAACGTGAACTGAAAGAAGTGGTAAATGGCACAGGCTCTCCTGGTAACGGCTTATTTGAAACACAAGAACGTAAGCTATTGATTGAGGAACAGGAACAGCTCGTTGCCGGAGTGGATGCCGTAGCTAGTGAACTAGAAGATGATGTAAATAGAACTGCAGTAGAAAACGGGTCTCTCTCATACAGCTCCACACGATGTTTTTCAACCTTGGTAGCAGATGCTGAGACTAAAATTGCTGAAGTGCAGGCTGTTGATTTGCAGGACTCGGTAACAGAGGATGATATTTCAGATGCAGGCCGTGATCATGCTGCTGAGACTCAGGAAGGGAAACACACTCTGTCAGCCAGTCAAGTGGACCTGCATAATGGTTTATCCACAGAAATGAAAAATGGCATTTTGTCTTCCGAGGAGACAGCAGGCAGTCCGATGCTCGGTTCCCGATGCTTTAAGCCCTATCTAATTAATCCTTGTTACATCAAAACCACAACTAGACAACTGAGTTCTCCCAACCACTCACCTTCTCCCTCCCCATCCCAGAGCCCGCTTTTTACAAGGAGGCAGGAGTCCTTCCACAAAAAAGAAAAAGTCTCAATCAAGAAGCAGAGGTCTGCTAGTTTGGCAGGTTTATTTAGTCGTTCAGCAGACTGGACAGAAGAAGTATCTAATCACAAATGTGAGATAACGCAGAAGGTGGGCTCTGCAGGCTACTTGGAGCACAAGGGGTTTAGAGAAAAATTTCAAACGGAAAGAGTGCCTTTGACTCATTCAAGAAAGTCCTCAGGGGTTCAGGCTTCTACAGAGGCATTTCCCAATGTCTTTTCAGGTGAGTGACATGTATTAAGGTGTTTTTCCCAGAGAGTCTTTGAAAATATATTTAAAATACTTGAATTCAGTCCTTTGCATGTACTGTTGTCTTGCGTTAACAGTTTTAAAATTGAAGGCCTCATCTTCCAAACACAGTCATATTTCATTAATGAGCACAGCCTCTCTATTCTGTGTCAGCCTGGCAGTACTGCCAGTAAAGAAAGTGCATAACTCTTTGAAGTTTTTCTTTCTGCTTTTCTCCTTTGTCTAAATCCTGTAGGAAAAGGCTGGATGCCTTAAATTATTCTTGTTGAAAAATGCTGAGAGCTGCACTGTTGTAGGCAGACCAGTTCTCTGCATAAATAGATCTTTCAGATGCGAAGCTTTCTGTAACTATGATCCTGTTTGGCGTTTTCTTGTGCTAGGCGCTGTTCTGATGTACTGTAAATATTTGAGAGCTGCACCTGGTGTTAGACTGAGGCAGCAATGAGGATTTGCTTAGTACAAAAAGGAAAAAGCCATGCAAGCACAGATGGACAGCACTACAGAAAGGAACCATTTTTCCCTTCAGAAGGGGGAAAGGGGAGGAGAAAAAAAAAATTAATGACCTGAAAAAGTAGTGTAAAGTGGAGAAGGGAAACTGTGGGTAGTACAATTTGGTAGCTATGGCCAGCTGCTACTCAGGCTGCATAAGGTGACTCACTCAGGAAAGCATTCTTTTACCTTGCCTGTTAGGCAGCTTGCATCCTCTCACAAAGGCATAGGAATATAGAGTTTACAAATGAAATAGTGTGAATAGATGGTTATATTTTCCTGTTCTTTGAGGGTTTTTCCCCCTTTCTCTTACCCCCCATCTGAAGTTTCTATATAAAGCTAATGTATTCACAAATAGAGAAGGCCTCTGCCACATAGGAGGTATGCGTACAGGGGAAACTCTGCAACATATTCCATGTATTTTTCACTTAAGAAAACTGTAGAACTAAGAGAATACAGACAACGTGCCCTATGAGGCATCCATTACAAGATTAAAACAGTTGAATCTATAATCAGGTTTCTTTTGAAGAGAAGTCTGTTCTAAATGCATGAACACAATACCCACATATGTACTGGAGCTATTTGCAAAAAATGCAGTGAGAAATTTTTTGTGCTTTTATGAAAACTAAACAAAATGGTATGATTTATGAAGGGTCCAATGACATGATTTAAAAATCACATGTAAGAAAACAGTTAAGCTATCAACAAGTTTTACATAAAAAGACTATCTTGTTTTATACTGTAGATTTTAAAAATTATATAACGTGTAATTGTTTGCATTCATAGTTGCTTTCTTTGTGCACATTCTACTCTGCTTGACATCACAGTAATACTGGTGAATGAACCTGTCTGGAAACAGAAATTAAAATTAGTGGCTTTTTTGCATAGCAGCCAACTCCAGGAGTTTGAAATACTCAGGTAAAGCATTAACTTTATTTTCCAGATTCAAATCACAAGAATACTTTCATTCTTCAGTAGTATTAAACAGAAATCCCCAATTTCAGTCTTGTACATTAGAATTCTAATTTTTTAACACAAAAAAAGGCAGCCCCCTCTGGGGTGAGCTGAATCTTTTTGTGTGTGTTTTAAATCTCTTCCACCTGTTTTCTTAGATTTATTTATCAGACATCCCTATCTAAAGTTTTACAATTTGAGGTGATCACTACTTTCAGATTTACAGCATATGAAAAGCACCTTTTTTTTTTTTTTTTTTTTTTTTTGGCTAGCAACATTTGACAGCTTATAAACAACTCAGAGAGCAAAGCTTTAAATTACATCATCAGTAATTAGACTTCCTTCTTTCTGGTCGTGCTATGATGGAAATAAATTTTATGTGGCAAACTTCAAGAATATGGAATTACTTTTTAGAGGCCTGTTTTCCAGGAAACAGACTTCTTCACATTTCCTCACGAGGTTTTAATTTACTTATTAATAATTTTTGTTTTATTGTGTTTTCCCACTAACACTTTAGACTGTTATTGTGAAGGGACTAACGTCCAGTGCAACAGTAGTTCTGTCTCTTATGGAAATTACGGCGACCCTCATCTGCATGTACATACCAGCTGTCTTTATAGGCAGAGGACAATTATAGCTTTCAGTTCATGCAGAAAAGCTTGAAATGAGGGAACTGGAAATGACATGATAACAGTTCATCTCTCTTTGATCATTCTTCTTATTTTTACATATATACTTACAAGCTGAAAATTATCAAGAATATAAAAATAACAACTAGTGTACATGAAAAAGGGAAATTAAACTTAACATTAGTATTCCCACAGATTGGCTGTCATTGAAGTAAGAGCAGAAAAGTCTATTTAAATGAGTCTGCACAGCAACAATAACAGAAATAATTTCCTTGTAATTTGAATACTGCTTTTGAAAAATGTTGTATTTTAATTGCATGCATGAGATGTATAGATTCAGGGATTACTGTCAGGCATTGAGAAATAACATTCTTTATAGTAGCTCATTTTTATCTTTAAAAAAAAATAAAAATCAGCTTCTTGCTTAGAGCATTAAATCCAATCTTGCTGTTCAGTGGCTGCAGTGTTGTTCTGCATTTCTAACTAGAATCAAGTGAAATATTCCACAACACTTCAGTCATTGATTTTAATGACAGCAGGTTCTACGCAGATGACTGGCCTACTTTTGCACTATGTTGTGGTTTTGCTATGCACTGTTTGTTTTTTCACAATGATCCATACGAACCCTTCTAAGGGTGCTTTAATGTGAAATGTAGGTGGAAGCCAACAACCGGAATGGTAGAGACTTCACATACTTTAATTTTGCTTTATGTAAGAAATAACTAAAATATGGTATTTCAAATTTTATGCATTGACTAAGAATGTGGTGTGGACAAATTTATGGGCATTTTGTAATTCAGATGTTGGATTTATTTCTTTTATGATGAGGACAGCTGTATTTGAAATTGCAGTGACAGTAATTACAAGTTCTAGATTACCTGATGCACAGTGGAGCCATGGCTTTCATGTTGTGGTCCCAGGAGGACAAGAGCTGAATGAATAGGATTGGCTCTCATTTCGGTATGTGGCAATGAATGATTTGCACTAACATTAAGAGAGTATCGTGATGGAAAATGAAACTGATGTTTCCAAACATCAACATAACAGAAACAGAAGAGATATTAGATTGATTTAATAAAAAGTAGTTTATCCTAGCATTAATCTGAGGTGCAGTGATTGCAGAGGAGCTAGTAAGGGTGTCTGTTACATAAAATGAATATGAGAGTCCCATCAGCTGCCCCACATGGTAATTAAACTCAACCCAGACAAACCAATGCCCTTTCTAATCTCTGTTGGCAGACTGTAACACACTTGCTGCATGAATGTCTTTCAAACAGATCATTTATCTTAAATTTAATCTTCAGAGATTTATATTTGTCCTGCTCTAGCTGTAAACAGGAGACAAACAAACAAATCCTGGTTACCATGAAACCAAACCTGAAGTCAGTCCTGTGCTTGTATACTCACGGCTGCTTTCTGATTTCCACAGAGTGCCAGCCTGCTTCTCACAAAGGCCACTTTATCTCACTTCTATGCTGTACTAATATCATCTGCACCCGCTTGCAGTTCTAGTGCGGTGTCTGCAGGCATATACAAAGGTCTTAGTACAGATAACTATTTGAAAACTTGAAAAAAAAAAAGGATGAAAGTTTGTTTCTGAGACATGAAGTAGATCTTTTTAGATGCTTTTTTCATTCTGACTCATGTGACGATGTGCACAATATGGATTTGTATCTATTGGCATCTGGAGCAGACTATTTATCCTGCAACTGTTATTTAAGATTATTTATGGTTTACTGTTTCGCTGGTGATGTTTGTTAGCAGTAATACAAATGTTTCTTTTATCAGATGGCAGGGCAGTGCAGCCTCCTAAGGGAGCTGCCCAACAGTAGCCCTTCATGTGATATGGGATCATGCGCTACACTGAATGTTGCTACTAAGCATCTGAAGGGAAAGATCTTTCTCCTTTTGCCTAGTAAACCCAAACCTGGGGGGGGGGGGGGGGGGGCAGGGGGCTGCAATACTGCGCTCCAACTACAATAAAATGTGTTTGAAAATGGGCTGCAATATGTTATTGAAAGACTAGTGAGTGCTGAAAAGTTGTTTTAATGTTACTGTGCCAGCACCGCAATATGGGAACCGGAGCAACATGAGTAATGTCACTGGAACGCAGTGCTGCCACAGGGTTGTTTTGATGGGGTCTCATGATTAATACTTTGATCTTTATCTAGAACTTCATTGGGAGTAGCAGGTTTTGGTCATAGCATTGAGTGGCTGCATCTCTCGGGCAACATCCTTCCGAGCAGCAGCCCCACTCTGAGGTCTGACTGGCAGCCTGGCACGTGTCTGGAGTAGAAATGTGTTGTCTTGATTGCCTGCTGGTCTCTTTTGGGGTGCAAAGGGGGAAAGGAAAGGGACAGTTCATAGCCGGAGATCCGTGCAGATCTACTTCCATCTGAGACACAGTACTGTATAATATTCATCACATATGGGATCTGGCTAGAACTGGTCATTAAAGGACATTGTGTGCTTCAGAGATTTCTTTTCTGTGAAAAGAGCAGTGGGTTATTCCAGCTGGAACGGTTATGTGGAATTTAAGTTTGAATATATTTCCTGGATCTAATTATGCTTTATTATTTTTAAAAATATTTATAAATTATTTAATAGCTTGGGGCAGTGGTTTGTCCAGGTTTTTTGATAAAACTGTGCATAGGCCTCTTTGCAGAAAAAAAATCTATTTCTTGAAGCAGGCCTCAGTTTTTTCTCCATGCTATGGTGTCTAAAGGAAACTAAACTTGGACTTGAAAAGCATCTCTAGGAATATTTTAGACTGCCTGTATATGAGGGATCAAGTGGTGAATCACGGTGACAGAAAATGCAGAAATACTAATTACCTAAGATATTTTGTTTGTGCCATGGTATAACCAAGCTCAGGATATGGCCAAGTGTATTCCTTATAAACTACTCCTGCCAAAATTTGAACTTACATAAGGAATAGTGGTGATGAAGCATATATGTGTAGGTGTTTCTGTGACTGTGGCTTTGATTATTTTTAGGTATGTCTAAAAACATCATTCTGTAGCAGCTAGGTGGAATACAACGGTTTCTGGAAACTTACTGTTATGCATAAAACTTACCTTTTGGGGGGATGAGGTGAGCTGATACAAGGGGAACAGGGCAGAAGCAGTGAGAAGGTGTGAAAGGAAGGTGATGGAAGGATGTGAGGAGTTGACATTGTGTCACCTCCATTCCTTCCTCTTCGTATGATAATACAAGGCCAGTTGCATTTCATTAAGTGCTTTAGAAAAGGCAGCAAAGTGGGTTCAGGAGCTGTGTCACACTATTATTTCCTCTAAGCAGCAGCAACTTCCTGCATTCCTCTAATGCAGTTCATGTAAAGGAAGCTAGGGACAAAGAGATGGTCTGTGTTACCTTGAGTACAAAAGTACTGTTCCTCATTTTATTTCCATATTGCTGCTGTGCAGAACAAATTTCCTTCACATTGACGGAAATAACTAGACTTTCTGACCATGAATGTAGGAAGTAGGTTATGTTTTCTGATGCAAAACCTTGCTTTATTCTCAGATAAATACAGAAATTACTTCTTTCATCTGTAGATGCATAGATGATAGAACCAGTTAGCCAGTTAGCAATTTTGCAAGAGTAAGAACCAGTGGTTATGAGATTGTGCATAAACAACATCACAGTTGTAAAAGTAAATCCTAATATACACAAAATTAAATGGAAATATATAAATACAGGAGAACAAAAATGATTGAGAATTTAATCTTTTTGGTGTCTTGAGATATGGAGTTAAACAGTGGCAGGAAAGCCTAGTCACAAATGAGATTTATCGTTTAGACATTCTTACTTGTCAGTAAAAGTACGAACTGTTTGGTCTCAGGATCTATATGAAATTTATCAGCAGTGCCAGAGCTCTGAACCTGGTGTGAATTTGAATCAGGAGGAAGCATAGATAACTTCACTGTGGAAGAAATTACAGGAGGCAGCTTTCATTCTAGAGTTTATTTGATGCTGAGGTCTGGCTCAGATGTCCCATGAAGATGGATAATAGGTAGTGTGTACCAGGGGGAAAATAACTCGTATTCTTTCCTCTTCCTTCCACCGACAAGGAAAATATCACTGTACAAAAGAAGTCAATGCTGCAGTACCACTATAATTAACTACATTAACATCTGCTAAAAGTCATGGAAGAAAAGGTGGTTTTCATTAAAAAAAAGAAAAGAAAAAGAGAAAAAAAAAACAAAACATTGCCTTCATAATAGAGGGTGTGCACTATTTTGTCATGCAAAGAGTCAAGACAATACAGTATGCTGAGAAATAGTTGAGGGAAATATTTGATTACAACAATGAAGGAACATGAAGGTCCAGTTACAGCAAGGGAGATGTGCTTAGGTTTTATTCAAATGAAGTCTAGAAGAACATATCTGCACAAATATATAGGCATGCATGTATAAGTTTTTCATGGAATGGAGTTCTAATTTTCTGCATTTCCCCATCTTAATCTTGCCAGTTTTTGTTTATGGATACAAAGAAGAAAAACTTTTGTACATTGTGATAAATATTAAAAAGTCAATGGTTATTACAGTTGGAGGAGATTGTCAGACCTTGGGTGCGCAGATCCTGGAGAGGAAAGTAAACCAAGGCATTCTGGGGCTCTAATGAGTAGATTGAAAGAAATTTGTTATTTGTGTCCCACTTCAGAGGCTGGCTAGTTCAGTTCAGTTGTGTTTTGTGACCTGTGGCTGCTTGAGCAAATACTTGGATTTACTTCTAAGTTAGAGATGGGCCAGACTGCATTAAACATCAAATGAAATGTAGAACCATTGGGAATAAAGAAATTTTACAAAATTGGGTTGTAAAGAACAGTGTGTCTCAGTTTGGACTGACAAAAGACGCTGTTAGTAATAGCTGCCCAAAAAGACATCAGAGGACCTTCTTACTTTAAAGAGCCAAACCGAAAGAATTGTGGCTTTCCAGCAGTCTGCGAGAACCTGGCACAGAATACTACCTTCACATCGCAAATCACCACAGAAACTAAAAGGGTAAAGATGGGCAGAATTACATACTTGCTGAGAGGAACCTAAGCACCTGGAAAACACAATATGAAAGTTGCCAAAGATGCATATGGTGCCTAAAATATTCAGTAGACAGACACATATAGATTCTCTTTTCTCACAAACTGCTCTAAGTAGGGAAGCTTTAGCAATATACCTCTGTAATCTGCAATAATACTGCATTAGAACCTGAAGAGAAATCGAGGTGAAAGGAGACATGCCATGTAATGTTTTGGGAGGGTGCATCTTGTTTATATTTTTAGAAAGGTATTTTGTACTGTGTACCACTGCTGTATCATAGTCGGGGAATTGTCTGGTATTTAAAAACTTCAACTTCTGAAAGATATTTAGTGACATGTAAGATATGTTCTTACCTTTCACTATATATGTGGCATAGCTTAATACTCTGTCTCAGCTTATCCTGTTATACATATGTCATATATCAGAAAATTCAGTGTGGGGGAAAGGTGTGAAATCTTAGTCATCGTGAAAGCAAAATTTCAAGGAGCTTTATGTTCAAGTTAGGGAGATGGAGTGCTTCAGAGACTTGCTAATCTGCAGGAATTCTGAAAGCACTGTCACAGGCCATCACAAATATTTTAACATCTTTTAAAGCTCTGGTGATAGCAAAGTTATAATACCCACTTTTTAGAAAGAGTACTATATTGTTGTTATTGCAAATGATCCAGGCAATTTTAATCATCTTAATTTTGACTGCAGCAACAAGCAAAGCTTTTTGGAAAGAATCGTGAAGGAGGAAATCGAAAGATATAATTAGCTATCAGGTAGATGATAAAAGGATAAAGAAAAATAGAACAAAATGCAGCATGGTTTTAGCAAAGATCAATAAGACTACATTGATAACTTTTTATGTACAGTTGCTTTCTAGACAACACAAGAGTGGTAGGAAGGAATTCATCTGGGTTTCCGTACAAAATGGCAATACTGTGAATCACTTTCCCAAAGAAGAAAATTACTGGTGACGTTGATAAGGGACTCTGTCATGTTACTTCACTGCCACCAGAGAGGAGCAGCTTTGTTTTGACCTACTTCTACCTTGTGACCAAGATAGGCTTGACCAGACTGTGGAAGTTGATTGCATAGTTAATGCAAGAATAGAGCTGGGTCCTGACCTTTGTCCTGACCATAGTGTTTGCACTGGTCATGTTCATTACCAAGTAAAATTTTTGGTAAACTTTTGTCTTTGTGTATTATAACACAAATTTCAAAATTAGGAGCTGGACTGGCATCAGGAGTTCATTCATCAGGACAAAGGTCTGCATTAATTAGATGTTGATTTGACTGCTTCAGCTCTTTCCAGCATCATTTGTGCAAATATGACATATGGTTAAGTAATCTTTTAACAGACCATTGGGGGATATGCTGAAATTGGTGTTGTTGCCATGTCTCACAGCCAGCACATGTGGAGCAAGCTGTTTTAAAATATAGTTGCTTGATTTGATTAAGAGACACTATGGATAAAGAGTGAGATGGGGTTTTTTGAAAGCAGTCTGTAACATCCTTTCAGGGGTGGTGTTTTACTTCATTAAATCTGGGATCTTTCCTTGTCATCTTTATTTTTGGAGAATCCCATTTTCAAATTTTGCCAGACCTCCCCTTTTTCCATCAGGGCATTTCTGGAAGAATTTCAGGGGCATTTGTCAGAGGTGCCACATTCCCTGAGTGCACTGTGGTGGCCCCAGGAACAGCAGCAGGATTCTCTTGCCGACAGCAGCTTGTGCCCTTGCTTCCTAAAGGGAGCATGCACACATGTGTTCCCTGACATTTTTTTGGGATGTCTGAAACACTTGAAGCTGTTCACACTATGTGTTTCTCTTTCTGTAACTGCGTAATGGGTTGCTCGTCACAGCTGAGTGAGTTCAAATTTCAATGATAGGGTTATTCAAACTGTCTTGCACAATCCAGAATCTGTTTAAATGATTAGTGATAATTGTGGGGTTAAAATAAGGCCAAAAAAAATTGAGTTGCACAGGGGTTGATATATTGTGGATGTAAGTTATAGCTGGTCAAGAGTTTACACAGAAAAATTTTAACCATCAAGAATGGTACTAAAGAGATAGGACAGTGTAAAAGGAAGGAGATTGAGATGCCAAGAGATTCAGATAGCTTGGCAAAAGTAAAGCATGGTGTTTTTATTGTGATAATCAGGTACAGGACTGACAGATGTGAAATTAATAATTGATAGTTTTATTCTAGTTGTTTGAAGAATCTATGAATGTAATCAATCCATCAGTATAATCTTCACTGGAATTTAATAAATATATATTTCTGACTTTGAAATTATGCTGAACTGTGTGTAGGCAGGCATAGAAAATGGGGGGAGATAGTGTTGATATATGTCTTTTTCTTAAATCTGTTATTTAGACAGACTTTCTGCTTTTGACTTCTGAATTTAAGATGATATGTGGGTTCAGTTCATACCATCCATGTGAACAGAGCCAGGAAATATGGAAACAGAACATCAGAGAAGAAAGGACAAACCTCTCTGACACTTCCATGCATCTCTAACTTTAATAATGCCCTACATACTAAAAATAGAAGACATACATATATAAAAAAAATTAAATGTAATATATATTATTACATGATAATATACAATAAAACATATAAAGAAATCAATATAACCTCTGGGGTTTTTTTCCCTTAGAAACAGATGTTTGTGTACAAGCAGTGAATGCATATATTAGCTATTACATTGATAATAAGAACCAAAGGAAATATTTTAATGACAGAATTATAGCAATTTGTACCATTAACCCTAGACCTTGACAAGCTTTGTAATTTTTAAGGTATATGTTGCCTGGAAATTGGACCGATGATATACTTTATGTTTATTCATAGTGGAAGGATTAGATTTTTTTTCTTTTTGTTATGAAACCATGTTGTGTGTGCTGGCCTCTTGCTTGGTGGGTTTTCCATGTTTTATGTAACCAGGCTGTGAGCAAACTGTCATGTGATTTTAGGAAACTCTGTCAATGAAAATTCAATCCCTTAAAAAAAAAAAAAAAAAAAAAAAGACAAACAGTCAAAGCAACCTCTCAGGATGAAAGACCCAGAACAGTTTCCCAATCTAAGTCAGAAGAGGATTAGAAACTCTGCAGTGAAAAAGAACAATAAATGAAGTCTCTTATCCTGGAATATTGGGTGTAATCTCTCAAGTCAGTCTTCAGGCAAGAAAGAGACTAAATTAATTTGTTACTTTTTTAGTGCAAATGTATATTTAATACACATTTATGCAGTACTTGGGCTTGTTATTTGAAGAGAGAGAGAGATGGCTAGAATACCAATCTCCAGTTCTCTTTCTTTCCCCACGTTCCATGAGCACCTTTGAAAACCTCTATTTTCTCAGCAGTCACGTGTTGCACACTATACCTAGGCTGACTGGTACAGGTTGGCTGAAAAACTTGAAATTTGAAAAGATTATAAAATGAAAGGAAAATATTAAAGAAATGTAATACTTTTGATCCTTGAACTATTATTTTTATATGTGAAATATTAGTCACTCAGCGCTTTGTGTATTTGAGACCTAGGAAAGTACATTAAACAGTAGAGAGGTGAAAATGAAGTGTGATTGATTTGCCCCTAGAAATGATTCAGCAAGCTTTTGCTGTGTAGTTTGGGGGAATATGATGAATGAGTAAAACTTGTACTGCAAAGTATTTAAGAAATTACATGTAATTGCAATTACTTGCTTATCTACAAATACGGAAACCTTTGCAGTATTTCTGTCTCTCAGACATGTTTGTCCTCTTCTGGCATTCTGGGGAATGTTTGGTGCTGCGCAGGTCAGCTGCTTTGCCAGATCATTTAGGCCTGACTTAGCTGTGACCTTGATAGTAGTATATGGAGAAAAGGAGACAGAAAAAAATTGGAAGGAATGATTTAGACTTATATAGGGCAGCAGATATCTGAAGTACAGTATTTTCTATCTTTTGAATGCTGTAGAAATCAGTTTTTCTTTTTCCCTATTTTCCATTTTTTTTTAATTTATAGAACTAAGTTTGTAATTGCAATCCTTTGTAAATGAAAAACCATAAGATGACTACAATTGTCTCTTTAAATTTTGTGAGACTAATAGAAAACATATTCTAAATGGAAATTCACCATTTTGTCCATCTCTTCTTCCTTTTCCTTTTTTTCCTCTACTGCCTCCCAAAAATAGAACAAGGCCTATGGTACTTTTGGCTTCAAAGCTTATGAAATCTCTTTGCTGTGTGAGCATTTCTGATCTCACTGAAGTAAAAAAAAAAAAGGGGGGGGGGAAGTCAAGCCGATTTCAGCTTTTGAAGACGTAAGCAGTATGTGCATGAGTCAAGTTAACCCTTGATGTGACTCTGAATAGGGTCTTCAGAACTGGTGTTATACTAAAGTTGCTCACTCTGCATTAGGAACAATTAAAATGGAAAGTCTGTCTCCAGTCTGTATAGGTTAAGATGTGCTGATGCAGCTGCTGTGCTAATGGTGACAGTGTGGTGTAGTGCTCCGGTTGTTAGAAGAGAGAATTGCTGGAGACCGGCAGAAGGGGGAGCTTTTGGAGTATGACTCGTTTTGACCACTATTGTCAACCTGTGCTCACTGACAGCTGTGCTCCTGGGCTTTTGCAAATGCAGTGTAAGGAGGATAGGAGACACGTCTTTAAAGATAAATGTGAGGTTAGCAGCACAATCCTCAGGGAAACATTAATGCAAGCTCTGCTGTAGTGCAGTGCCTCAGTGCATGCATGCGTGTGTTTTTCAGTAGGACTGTGATACTGTAGTTTTCTTCTGTTTCTCACTTCCGTTCGTGCCTCTCCCTCCCCTCAACAATTAAGCAAATATGCTCCTGATATTGCCAGCTCTTAAGGATTTTATTGCTCACCTAGTAGCTCTTGCAAAGGTAAGCCTTCTAAGCAGATTGGACAGGAAAATAGCTATAACATGAATTCATTGAGTTGGGATTTCCCTGTATTTCACTGTGGACAGTACTGAACATGCTTTCAACATTTAATAATTCCATAGGCAATCAAGTGTAAAGCAGACTTGCATTTTGGAAGAGTGTAGATCCCTATGTTTAGTGTCTGCTTGAGGAGAAAAAAGTTGCCCTGGAATATAAGGTTATTGTAATAGAAAGAACATGCTTCCTTCTAAAATAGGCAATCTCTCCCATCCAAAGTGACTCCTAGTCGAGGTCATGACAGCCAAGGTGGTTCAGGTTATCAGTACCAACAGCCAAGGTCTGGAGCAGTTGCTGCCATATGGAAGGAGGCATAATACATGCACACAGATACCTCTGCAGGCCAAGGGAGTGTGTCTGTGGCTGTGTCAGGCTGGTAATGAGTGGGATTATTATATGAAATTATTATATGCATATTATATATAACAATATTTTACAATGTTTCATTATTATATGAAATAATGTTTGTAGAATGACTTTTGATGGGGGTAGGCTTCCTTTCTCCCTCCACCTTACATTTGAGTAAATATGGTTGCAGTACATCTAAAATTGAAAATGATCACTCAAGAATACAAATACTTGCATGTTTCAAAAAGGGAGACAGTGTTGCTCAAGGCTTGGTCATAGGATGAAATGAAGACCTGTAATGTCATATAGGAGATGACAAAATCATAGTGCTTCATCTTCATGGGAATGGGAGGAAGTGGCAGATGCCATGGAGGTGGAGAACATGGAATTTGGAAGCTGAGCCATGGCAGCAAAAGTATCACAAAATATCCACAGAAGGCCGGAGTACCTGATACATTCAAACTTAATATCATGTTCCCATTCTTTTAGTTAATTAATTGTGTAATCCTTTGTAAGAAAAGAAAAAAATCTTTTTATCCCTTAGTGGGATTTAATAAGTCATTCTAAGCTCCTAAAAAATAACTTACAAGTTTATAGTTATCTTATTTCCTGAAGAGTTTTGGCAAGATCCTCAGAATACTGATTTGATCTAAGGCTGAAACTTAGCTACAGTTCTTCTCTAGTTCAAAACTTGATATGCCTTCCACCCCTCACCAAATTGATAATTAGGGGAAAGGTAAGAATAGGCTTTAAGAATTTAATGACCTGGGATTTCTGGGAGGAAAGGTTGTTTAAAATACAGAAAATGGGAACTTAACCTTTTAGGGATAAAAAGAGGTCTGAGAGATCTTTGTTCTTTACTGTGTTCATGGTGTGTAAAGGCAACCAAGAGAAATTGCTTTACCATTGCGTTTAAATCCCTGTAACAGAAATCAGCTGATTATTTAATAATTATGAAATCATTAATCATTTAGTTATCCCAGGTTATTTTCAACTATCTTCACTTATTGAAGGTATTACCTCATGTAAGTTAGGAATATGAGGTGATTAATGGTGTCTGATGAAAAAGACTGTTGCTGTATTTTATTTATAAACCAAAGATGAAAAATTGTAGCTCAAAATCTTGCAGTTGAAATTGATGGGAATTTAGCCTATGCATTAAATATGGCTGTGGTTTTGGTTTTGCTGTTTAACAAATAGATTCAGGGATTAACATTGTACAGTCAATTTCATGTATATAGACACAAAGTCATTTTAATTTGACTTAATTCCAAGTATGTGTAGTGCAGATAGATAGGGTGCTGGCAAACCTTTTCTGGTTCCAAACAAAAGTAGTTAAAAGCCTGTGGAGTCTGGTGTTAAAGAGGTATTTTGCTATAGCTAAGCAAAAATATAACTTTCATCTTGCCCTGAATCAAAATCATAAATGCAATTCCTGCTGCTTCACAAACATCTCTTGCTTTGACATCAGTGCAGGAGCAGGTGGGCTCAGAGGGCAGCGGGGTGGGGGCAAATTTGGCACCAGCCTCCCCAGGCTGCAGAGGATTTTGGAGTTGGAATGCTTCTGCTGTAGTGACAACTGGCTTTTACCTGAAAGTAGGTGAAAGAGAAATATCAAATGCCCTTAACAAGGGAGGAACCACTGCTTGGTAAGCGGTGGCTTTCAAATGTTGTGCTCCCACGTAAAATAGCTTCAGCCCTGTCTGGAGCTACAGTGCTGCAGTGACTCCATCTGTTAGGCGGTGCAGCGCTGCGTGGTGTTGTCACTCATTTCCTCAAGGCATTCTCAAGTATTGACACGCTTTCTTTTGGTAGAGTTTACCTCCTTACTCCCCTTTAAGAAAAATACGTATCGTCTTTTTTATAACTTTGGTTTTTATATTTGATGGGGGTTGGGTCATTCTGACATTTGTAATGACCATTCAATTTGATGATAAGCCCTAGCTGGTTAGGTACAAAACTTCAGTGGTTTATCAGTCTGTGCTAAATATATTGCTCAGTAAGTGCTTTAAGCATTGAACCCATTTACTGTTGATACAAAGATTTTTTTTCACAGCTGTTCACAGTGAAGCTATTTCTGTATGCATTGAAAATTGAATTTTTTTCAACTTGTATTTGGTAAAATGTGGTAACTGAACTGGCAAACGGTATTTCTGTAATTCAAATTTTTGTGTCTGTCCTCAGGTCTCCATAGCAATTGTAAGGAACACAGGAGCTGTGTTAGAGCACAGTTTTATCCAAACGTTATTACCTTTGTGTTAAGAACCTTTATCTTTTTTTCTGACTCAATATATATTTGATGCAAATGACAGCTTAGTAGTACTAAAGGTAGTTTGAGTTAAATGGTTGATTCTCTTACGTTAAAAAGTACTAGCGAATATCATTAAATAATTTTTACTATTGTATTTATTCCAAGACTACTAATATACTACAGAGAACACTTCAGGTTCAGATGGACAAAATGATGTAAGTAATATAACGTACAATAAGAGAAATTAAGTTCATTCATGACTTTTTTTACATATATACTTATTCTATTTTCTCTGAGTGCTTAAGTAGGTTTAGACAATAATTGCTAAGCAACAATAGTTCATAACCAGTATACCAATTAAACTGCAACTGAATGGCAACTAATATTCTGAACAAAGTATTTAATCTTGAGCAAGACTGTTAAGAAGTGCTACAAAAATGAGCAAATGAATGGGTGGATTAAGAAAAAAAAAAAAGCCTGATTTCCTGTTTTGTCATTTACAGTTATTATTCCTGTTAATTAGGTTAAAGCAAAAAGGGGAAGGGGGCTATTCTGCTTCTAGGTCTCCAGGAGAAGACTCCCTAAACATGAAAAAATTAGTTAAATATTGAAACATCCAGACAAAAAAAAAAAAATCGTCTGACATTCAGAAGTCATGGATAACATTTGAATATTTAATATAGCATCAATAAATGTGTAGGTTTTTTGCATAGTCCTTTTTTTAAGTGTGTGTGCAGAGTTCTCTCCCTCTGGTGTATTTTTTTAGTTATTATTTTTTCTTCTATACATTTTAGATAAGTGTAAAACATTGACTTCCTCATTCATCCTCATCGCTTGCAGTCTCTCATTTAGCTAGACAACTTCCCATGTTGTTGAACTTTACTCAGTGATATAAGGTGATACTATGGTAATATGATGTGCTTTGCCCCAGAAATGCTACCTATTGGTGCTCTGGTGCCATTGTGATGCCAGTCCTGTACTCTTATTTTTTTTCTAAAACTGGCTTAACCTCAGTATTTATGGCTAGGAGAATCCATTTATTACAGTAAGAGGGCAGTAGTGGGAGAGGAAGTTTAGTGGTATTTTACAGCACCGCTAAGCATTGGCGACTATGACCCCAAAGAAAAAACGATTAAAACAAATCACAAAAATGTCTGTGAGCGGATAGCTCCCTATTTGCGCTTTGCTTCCATGGTTTTATGCTGTTGCCTTTCTTCGTGTAGGGGATTGCTGTACATTGCTGCAACTGTGGGTAAATTGTTGTTAAAAATCACAGCGCATACCACTCAGTAAGAAAGCCCGTCTTCAGTTAATTAATGACTTTGAAGATTTAAGAACTGAACTGTATCTTTAGCTAAATAGAGGCATATGCTGAATAAACAAGTATGTTATCATCACCTTATAGGTGGTGAAACCAAGGAACAGAGGCAAACTAATCAGCAAACATAACAAAACTTGTGTATAAGTTTATCCCCTAGATTATCCCCTTGAATGTACTGTATTGTGTCTAATAAAAGGCTAGGAAACAAATAATTCAGAATTACCAGATCTTTATATGTGGAGAGGAAAATCTTAGAAATAACTTCTAACACTTTAATGTATTGTTTATTTTAGGCTGTATTGCCACATGAAGTTAAAATAATACAGAAACCTTGGGCTAAATGTCACTTACAATATCCTTTTTTAAATTGCATCCAGATGTTTAAAAGAAAAAAATCTTTTTAGTATGTTCAGAAAGCCTGGGAAATTTTACATTTTGAATAAAATTAACATTCAAACAGAAATAATGAATTTTTGTGTTAAAAACAGTAGTATTATCATTATTATTTTTATTACTACTTTAAATGACACTAAAATGCTTTCTTAATGCAGTATATTTTTTCTGGAAAATACCTTTGGCTTCCAGTGAGCGGGTGGAAAAAACAGACTATAGCAACTGATTTAGGTACAAACTGTATTCACAGCTAGTTCATACTAAAACATGAAATTAACTTTATTACTCAGTTGCCTTTTCTCTTCCAGTAGATCTATTTCATCTCTTTATTTGTATCCTGTAAATCTGAACTTTGGCATCTTTTGACATTTTAGAGCTTAATCAAGCAATTTAATATCCTTACAATGTAGATTTTACTACAGCCTGTGAATATGACTTATTTTTTGTAGTCTCTTTTTGGGTAATTGCACACAGCACAAAGGTCTTTCAAACCTCTAGCATTGTCTCCTGTAATATACTTTATAACATATGCTCTCCTTTCATGCTCTGGTGAGATAACAAAGAAAATGCTTTCATCATGAAATCTGGCCCTGTAATAGGAGTAAGTCTCTTTGCTCTCTCTTCAAAAATTTTACTTCTCTGAATTGCTGCTTGTGGCACTGCTTTTCAATTTGGAGCACTCTGCTGCTCTGGAGCTGTATTAAATACAATTTTAAACAGAATAGTTATCAGGGGGTTTTGTTGTTGTCGTTGTTATTATTCTTTTTTGAAAGTTTCTCCAAAGAACTGGAGCAATTTCTTAAAGACTATGATCATTTTATGACTCAAAAAACAAAGGCTCATTCCAAGAGTTGGGAGTCTTGATTCTATAATAACTTTGTGCGACACCCTTGGAAAAAGTTACTTCATTTCTTGGTAATATCTTGGTTTTCCCATCAGGACAATTGTATAATATAAATAAATAGGAAATTGGTGCTACAATAGCATCTCATGGTTTTTGTTCCTACTCTGCAGTGCAGCCAATACAATGTACATTTTCTTGAATGTCCTAATTAATCAGGCTACAGATAATTTCAAATTATTGTATAGAAGCATTTTATATGAAAGGCTTATTATCAGATACTTTCCTCAAGAATTCCTTTTTTATTTCATTTTTTTTACCTCTAATAGTTGAGATTTTCACTACACATTGTAATGCCTTAATTTTTGTGTGCTGTAGATAGCTACAAATTCTTACTGACCTGTGTCATCACCTTGGCAGGACGAACTCTGCTGGAAAAGCTCTTCAGCCAGCAGGAAAATGCACCACAAGAAGAAGCAGAAAAACTATGTTCTCGCATTATTGCAATGGGTCTTTTGCTTCCATTCACTGACTGCTTCAGAGAACCATGTAATCAGAGTGCCCAGCAAAGCACACCCACCTTTGATGTAAGTACTGAAAAAGTTATCTTTTGTCTGTTTTGCCAAGAAGGACATGATTCATCAATGGCTTATCAGTCCCAAGAGAGGTCCGTTAGTCCTTTTGATGAAAATTACCCTTATGAGAATGGGCAGCTATTTTTCTGAGCTCAGATGCGTATGCTTTTGTGTTCAAGTAAGTGTAAGATTTAAATGTTCTCCCATAATATGATTTCTTAACACTTTAACTCATATATTAGTCTGCTATACTGTTCTTTATCTGTTGTTGTCATTAAGTCTTTTTCTTTGAATCAAAGCGCTCTATAGCACTATCAACATTTCAATCCAACAGCTGCTTCACCAAAAATGTAAATTAAAGGAACAAAAGAAACAGAGTGTCACAAAACTTTAGACAACCCAAATGGGATGTCTGTGCTAGAAAATCTTTTTCCTTCTGAAAAGACTTTTGATACAAAATAGTGCAGGGGTCAGTGCAAATTTGCTGGCAGCCCAACTACAGTGTTATTTGTGTCTTTGGGCTACCTGGCTGGAGCACTGTTATTGGTGATGCTTGCATACAGTTACAAAACTGTGGTGTAGACATCATCTAACATACTTTTCCTTCCTCTTGGATAATGAATTCAACATTAGGATGTCTTTCTATTCTATGATACTGTACAAATCATAAAGTTTTACATTGAACTTGTTTTCATGATCCTTGCCATTAAATTTTATATTTGATACTTCTTTGTACTGTTTTATGTGACTGAAGATAATCAGGGTTTTTCTCTTCACTAACTTCAAAATAATGTACAAATATTAACTAATCTACTTAATACCTTACTGGTATAGTTAGGATCATCCCTATTCTACACATAAGCTAAAGTTTGGTTGGAAATACTCAAAAAATGGTTGGCATAGATATGAGAGAAAATGAGTTTTTTTAATTCTTTAAATCTTTCTCATGTTTTCTAAAAAATAGCTTAAGAACTATTCTTAAGATCTAAGAATAAGTTTAGAACTAGTGAAGAGAAAATGGGTTGAATAAATTTATTTGAATTCTTAAAACAAACAAGCTTTCCTAGATAACCTAGCTTATCTACAAAATCATTCATGGACACTAAAAATATTCAACCTTTATGTTTTTTAAAAAAATAATTTCAAACTGTTTTTTGAAATTAATTGAAAAATGGAATGTGACTATAAAACTGAGGTTATTCAGGCAACTTTAAACACTTTCAGATGGAGTGTGATTTTTACTGGAAAAGACATGTTTCTTATTTTTCAGGTGGTTTAAAGCAGTCTGGCAATGTTTTCAGTTCTCCTGATATTACCATATATTCAGCTAATTTTTTCTTCTTTAGAGTACTGAATACAATTTTTATTTCTTTTAAGTTTCTCCTCACTTATAAACAGATTAGAAGTTTGGAAAGAAGCGGAAGGGGCTCTTTTGTTAACAGGTATTCCATGCTTTGTCTGAGTAAGAGAATTACTCTAGTTATCTTTCATTGGCCGCATCTAACAGGATGGACTTTCCAAAAAGAAACAGTAGCTTAACCTAGTGCCATGTGAACAGTGTCTCAAAGTCAGTGATTTAAGATGTTGCTGGCTTAGCAGAGATCTTGATTTGAATTGGACTATCAGTAAACCACAAATCCCCTGTTACTGTTTTTCAGTATAAGTCCCCTAAATAGATCATGCTCCTGTCATGTCAGAAGTGGTGTAAAGCCCCGTGTATGTGTATGCAAGTAGTAGTGCACCCTACTTCAAAGGAGCATACATCTGCGTTGAGCACTAGGATCTCAACAACTGAATTTCACATGGTACAAAGGTGAGAGTTGCTGTTATTGAGTTTGAGAATTTATTTCTACTTCAGCCTTGGTAACTGCAGTACAGGAATGCCTACCTGTTTATTCATTACATGCCCTACACAGGAGAAAATGTTTAGAATCTGCAGCATAAACTCTAGTTGTTGCAAACTTCAAAATTTGGTTTCTCTTAGCTGATTTTGCTTCTTAGAGTGAGTAAATAAAATATCTTACAGAAAATAAATGCTAATAGTTACATAAGGAAATGGAAAAAATTAACAATTAGTGTGAGAAAACTTATAGTGATACTGTATATTACTTAAAAAAACACATGCAAAATCTTTGATTCATGTCACCTCTTGTGTCTCTCTCCATGTCTGTACTTTGCTGTTTTTCTTATTTAGGTTTTTTTCTTTCTTTTTTTTTTTTTTAATTCATTAGAACAGGACTTTACTGTTGCTCTAACTGTTAATTTCCAAGATAGAGAAATTAAACTAGCCTTAAGTAATACATAAATTTCACCCATCTAGAATTAGGAGATATATCATCTTTGCCCTTACTCCAAAATTGGGAGCACAGCCAGTCCCATATTCTTCCTTCATGTCTGAGCTAATCAGATCTGCCTCCAGTTCCATCCTGGATTGCCTCCAGTTTGGCTGATGTCCTTTTCACTCAGCTGAAACTGCCATCAACAAAGCTCCTGTAACCCTGGCCTCGTCCCAGCCAGGTTTGTCTGCCACCTCGTTGTCCTTCCTCCCTGCTACATTCAGCCCTGGTGCTTGCTTGTGCCTTTGTTACTTATTTGGCTGTTTTGATTTTTGTCTTAGTCTGGTTCTTATACAGTCTCTTAGGTCACTCCTTTAGCATGGGTTGGTTTGGGTTTGGTTTTTTTCAGAAGTGCTAACCTTTTTTCCACTGAAATCTTTCCTTGAATCCCTCCTTTTCCCCTTTTGTGACTGATCCCGTGTATTTCTGAGCTTTAACTTTTTATTTTTTTATGTTGGATAAAATCCATCATTCCCTTTTTGCTTTGTTTTTTGAAGATGTTGGGTTACAGTTTATGAAAATAATTCAGTAAGTTTTGTTCACTCTATGATCTATTGCTCATGGCTTGAGATGAATATAAACAAATTATTTAAAAGTCCTATTTTCTCACTCTGATCTCCTTTTCTGGATGGTCTCCAGTGAATTTAATTTAACATGGCTAATGCTGAACTCTCTGCTGTCTTGAAATGTTTGCAATTGCACACTCCGATTATGTTCTCATCTTTATTACTCATGCCCAGTGGTCACCTTTAGTTTTCCCTGTCTTACAACTGTGTATCCAAATCTTGTGTCTTGTTTTCTCAGTAACACACAAGAGATCTGGGTTTTTTCTTTCTTCCAAGATACTCCAGGCTTCAGTGTGGGTCTCTCCCTTACCCCATTAAATAATTGTACACAACCTCTTTTACTTGTCTCATTGGATTCTATTTCTTTCTCTTCCACACTGACTGGAATTAGGCAATGCGTTGAGAGTGAAGACAACTTTCACAGCTCTTAGTGTCTTGGGCTAGTATTGTAATGGCTCCCTGAAGCCAGTTTAAATTAAATTCTTAGCACTTGTATTTCTGGCATAGATTATGCTTTGTGGATGTGATGTTTACTCCTTTGTTAGTATATGGCAAACATGAAGGACCAACAATTACCCAAAATAAGCATAAATCTTCAGGGAACTAGCAGTTGTCATCACATTTATGCTGAGGATGGTGTCCAGTTTTCAGAGGCTTATGGCTTGATCAGATTTTGGACAGATTTTAATGATGACTGGAAATGGCATATTGCTGAAGTATCTGTGACCTTCTTGTCAAATTTGAAGTCATAGCCCAAAGGATAGAAACTTTAAATCTGTTTTAAGAACTTATGAAAAAAACTTTCATGTTCTATGTTGACCCATTTTATCAATTATTTCTTTCGAAACAGATTGTGGCAGATACCCAGAATAAAAGCTTAGTCTGAAAAACAAAAGTTGAACAAAGCTTTAAAAGTAACAGAAGCAGACAGGGTTCGGATTTTTTTAGATGTTTCCTGTTGAGAAGCAGTGGAAGCTCTTGCTGTAGCTCTTTCTACCTACTCTTCTTAGAATGTAAAGAGTATCTTAAAGAGTAGAGTAATTGTACGATGGCAGATTCACTGTCTAGAAATATGATGCCTTTTTTGCTAGTTTCCTGACTCCTGCAGAGGCTGCTAATTATTGTCTCATGGATGTCATGACTTCTTATTTGGCAGACTATCTTTACAGCCTTTCATTCTTCTGCTAGTATTTTATAAAAGAAAAAAATAGGTTTTTTTTTAAAAAAAAAAAAAAGGCCAAGCAAGCAAATGTACGACATATAGAAAAATAGGTTAGCAAAAGCCTATTCAAAGAATGTTCTCTAAATAATTGCTTGTCTTTTGAATAACTGTTGCCTGTTTTCCTTTTAAATCTTTCCCTTTTTTAATAGTTGTGACTTGTTTACAAGTGCTTCTAAAGTTTCAAATTAAAATAGCCTCTGTATGTAAGAAATTAATACTTTGTTAAAAACTCCGTCAGTCCCAAATGACTGTGTCATGTTATTACATAACTGTATTTCTGTAGCACAGGTGTAGTACTAAGCTTTATTACCTCATTGTATTATCCTACTAGATTAAAATCAACACAAGGCTGAGCTGGCTACACAGTGCATCTTTGGCAAGAATGTAACCACAGGCAAGTTTTGCAGCCACCTGTTGGAGGATCACAATTTTCAACAAGTGGAGATCTCATCTCCCACTTAGCTCCTCTGTTAAAGATGTATCACAGAAGCTAGAAGATTGCTACCTTTTGAGAGCCATCATTAATACCTATAAGTTACACATATTTGCATTAGAATTTAAACTGTTTATGCACCAGTAAAGAAGATGACATTTTCCTATCAGTGAAAGGCAACTTTGTTTAGCTTTGGAGTGCTATTAAGAAATACTGACTGTACATGGTGTTTGCGTTTTATCCAGTAGTTGCAATTACTACATGTCGTGGATATCTAGTCCCTAATTATGACTTCCCATTCCACAATTTCCAGTTCACACTGTGCAGTCTTAATCTATAGGAATTTTTTTCCTTTCATAGCAGATTTCAGCTTTTTTTTCTGACAAGCTTTCCAAGTAGTATTGAGTGCTGTTTCTGCACATTAGGTGTAAAACACTTAAATTCTCAGTGAAAACTTAAATGATTTTGTGATAGAAGCTTTCTATTATCATTTTGTATGTGCTTTTGACAAGAAAATAGAGCACACTTCAATCTCTGTTGCACGCTAAAGGGTCCAACAACTACTTTTTTCATGTGGCACTAACCAGCAATATCTTCTTCCATGTGTCTCTGAAATGCACACTTAACTTTCATCTTTCTTTATTTCTGGTGTCATTTTGGTTGGACTAGCTCTCTTTACATCTTTTTCAGTGCTTTTGTTGAATGCTGTTACTGTGTTGAGTACTGCTGTTAATGCCTTCTTGCTTTATAAATCATTTCAACATAGTTTATATTGAAAGAGCTAAATGGACATCTTCTGGAGAGTGTCTTTATTTACTATGTTATGATGTGATTTTATACATAGGCATGTTTGACTGTTCAGGATAGGGACTGCCCCTTGTCCAATTTGTAGTTATGATGCCTGACTAGGTTGTCATCTGTTTCTGAAATAACACTTCCACAAGGAAGCAGAGCGCCAGACAGCATAAATGGGAAATGCTATACAAATGACTGTGTTCCTATTATCTCCTGGCCACCTGTGGTGATGCAAATGCTTTTTAAGGAAATAGGGACACTGCTTGTTTGCTGCTGAGTAGCAGCAGATGGTGGGACTTTGCAGGTCAGCTGGAAGAGGAGTTAGTGACATGAAGACTTTACTTAATTTTCACTTATTTGCACTGTTTACACCAGTCTGAAAATTAGTAGTTAAGCAGATTGTGGACAAACTCCTTTCTCAGAAGTCGGAGAGCCAAAATACCAGTGATCAGTTTCCAAAGAGCAACTTTCCCAAGAATTGACTTCAGCTAGGAGAACTTCTCTTCCAAACTGCAGCACAAAGCTGGCAACAATGCAGCATTTCTTCAAGTATGCTTTCAATGCTCGGGAACAAAATGTGTGTGACTGAACATAGGTAGTCTCATGAAATTTGTCACGGCAGTATACTGGGGGTCAGTAGCGAATAAGACTTTAAAAGTTAACAAGTGAAAATTGAGGAATAGAGCAGAGTAAACAGGTTGTTTAATCTGCTGTCTTAATCTTTGTTTGTCATGTAGGTTACCATGGCAGTTGAGTTTGGCTAAATCAAAGCTCTCATGTCTCCTCTTCCTTTTCCATTGCCCAATCATACTTTGTGACACTGTGTGTTGTGGTGAGCAATACTGAATGTTCCTGAGTAGTAAAATGGAAACAGTTGGATGATCACTGGGCTGAAGTATTCATGTTCTGCGGTTTCCCTGCTTCCTTTGTTTTGTTTTGTTTTTTTTTTTTAAATTTTAATTACATATTTAGTTTACAGTTGTTACATCTAGCCCTGCAGTCTTTTAGCCTTCTCTTTTTCTTTTTTATTTTTCTTTCTCCATTCCAGTTACTTGTGGTGATGCTACTGTATACACTTTCAACTGAGGTATTTTATATATAGGATGTTGCTAGGTTTTCATGCTTCTTTTTGCAGAGAACATTGTTTACTTGCTTGTTATTCTGAAGAACTGCTTCAGGAGGCATATACTGGATGTTAAGTTTATACCACCTCTTTAAAATTTTCAAAATCATTGTGCATAGGGTGAAGATGGTAGTCACCCTGTCACCTCAAGAGATCTTTGTATTTTATGACTTTCTGTTCACTTTCCTAAGAATGACATAACACAATGTCTTTTTTTTCTAGCTTGGAATTGAGAATACAGTGAGAGTTGAATTTGTGTATATTTCACATCTCTGTAATCAAGAGGAAGTTTTTACATTTTTGTATGGAATAGAGGTGAAAGGAATTTCCTAATGAAACAGATTTCTTTCGAAAATTCAAATTTGTCAGATTCCAAACTTACTGCAGAACTGTGTCAGTGTAAGGGAAAACTACTCCTGATGGAGAAGATTCTTGCTTCAGCTTAGAATTTCTGGAGAGAGTGAATGAAAAAGGACACAGTATCAGATTGTCTAAGTAACAGCCGATTAACCTAGTTGTCTTGGGATGTGGTCTTCTAAGTGGTGGTTCAAGTCAGATGTGTAAAGAGGCTAGATCTTGAGGTTCTACTGTTTCATAAAAGGCTAGCCACTGTTCCCTCTTCCAAGGAAAGTTTGTTGTAAGCTCACCAGTTCAACCCCTTCAGCCATACTAAATGTAGAAATTGTTGGGGAACAGGAAGACCAAGACAGTAACTCTGAAACTGAATGAGAATAAATGTGGAAATCTGAAATTTAGTTTCCTGATTTCCTTTCCCCATGAGGGCCTTAACTGTAGGGCAATTAGCTCTGTTGGCCTCTCATATCCCCAGGACACAATGTTGAAATCTGAGCAAAGTTTGATAGGATCAAGCAAGTTTGTTCTGTTTTGTTGAGGAGGTTGACATCATTCCACGGGAAAGAAATGTTTCATGATTTTTTTGACACTTGAAGTATTTTTGAATGAATTGTTGAGGCACATCAGTTTTCTGAAAAGAAAAAAAAAGTCACTCAAATAAAATGGTCATGCATCAAGTTTAGTTCATGAGGATAAAGTGCTACTTCAGCCATTTATTACAGCGTTATGACTGATTTGCTGTTTTTCAGCCTTGGAAGGCATCTGCTCGCTAGTACAGCCAAAGGTAGTACAAGCAGAGCGCCATGTTAAATCACTGCTCTGGTTCTGTCAGTAGTCAGAGCTTTGTTACTGAACATCTCCTCAAAAAGTAAACTGCTTTCCCCATTCTTGATAGTATTGATTTCTTTATTTTAATAGCTGCTCAAAATAAAGCAGTCTCCTGCTGATAAGAGCATTTTGAGGTAGTTCGGCTCTAGTTTCTCAAACTAAAACCTTGTTTGTCCAATTGACTATTTATATGCAGTGGGAACATGCAATTGGCTTCCTTTCATTTTGCAAGTTGTATACTTAGAATGGTTAAACTTTCTGAGTGTGTGTGTGTGAGAGAGAAATCCTTTCATGCACATGAAACAATCTAAATGACAAATAGTTATATGCAAATGTGGAACAAGCTCTTTGGAGCTTTTACCCAGGAAAACACCACCTGAGTCATGGAGTCTGGCCCCTGTTTATCCCAAGTACCATAAAATGTAATTTCTCTATGAGTTTATCTAGCTCTATGTTAAATGCAATTATAATTTCAGCTCTTCCCATTCAAAGGCTGTCCACATCCAGACTGATTTGATGAGTAGGAACCTTCTTCTAACTACCACTTGGTGTTTAGTCCTGGCCCATTTATACCTATCTGTGCATCTGCCTACTCTTCTGTCCTCCCCTCTTCAGGATAACTTTGAAAGTTTGGGGTTCAAGTGAAAAACTGCTCAAGTTGACTATTTGAAATGAAATGTCCTGTAAGATAGGGCTTGATTCCATCATGGCTTAGCACAGGAGCACTCAGGGAAGTTAGCACCAATGCACTCTAGTATAAGAAAGTTTAGAGGTACTGCTAACGTGCTTCCCCCGTCTACAGCTGTGCTGCGCTGAAGAGCAGAGGCTGCTCCTGATAGCAGTGTACTTGTGTACAGCCCCACCTTTCCCATCTCACCATGCATGATCTGACTGGCTTTTTTTTTTTTTTTTTCCTTGAGAATTGGCAAAATACTTCTGGTCAGATTTCCCCTCTACCTCCTTGATTCTTACATTCATGCCTTTGTGACTAGTTTGGACAGATGTATACATTTATTGCTGTTTCGACTCCATCTCTTGTACCCCTTTTAAGAATTTCTCACAATGGCTATCTTTGTCCTTTCAACTGAAAGCAGATAAACAGTTGATTAAAAGCTATGGTGGCATTTAACAGAAGGTCATGTTACCTGCATATCTCCAGGAGCAATACAGCTGTCAAAAGCAGAGCTTCAAGGTTGCACATTATATTCCTACGGTGAGGGATATACTAATCTCAAATTCAGTCTGTGGCCCAGGGAACAAACCTGGTCTCTGTTTCTCTTCTGAAAGTTCAGGGTCCACTAGTATGCCTTCTGATGCTGGCTGCAGGTCTAGCTTATTGCCCTAATTCTGGGTCCACCAGCCTCTTTCTAGATGTCATTTGCTTTGACTGACTGACTTTGAGTAGATCACAGCGTTGGCTTCCATCTTTAAAGATTAGCAGGAAAGCATATCTTTAGCTCAAGCAATGAAGGAACATAATTAATATTTAATATGTTATGGACTTGAAATGTAACACTGTGGTACCCGAGAATGAAATTTTGTTACAAAAAGCCATTCTTTGTGCCTAGTGATAGCAGGCTGGGAAGAGAGTGAGTTAAAGTACAGACCTGACTCTCTGTGACTCTATTGTAAGCACTAGCCTCTATAAGTGGTAAAATGCCTATTGATTAGGTACCATCAGATCCTGCAGGCAGTTTGCCTCGCCCATGTGCGAATGCTCCGCAGTTTTAAGAACCAGTGGAAAGTGCTGTGTAAGGATATGTGGAAATGCGAACTCTTCTTGACATCATGTTTAGTGCACTGGGCTCAGGCAGCTTTCAGCTTTCAATGTCTGCCCAGAAATGAGTCTGAATAAATAAGACTGGGATCATTCATTGCAAGAATAACTTTTTTTCCTGAAAGAAGTGCTTTAAACACTAAATAGTGGAGTCTGAGCAAGATGAAGTGAATATTCCAGAGGTATTCAAAGCTTGATCACGGTAAGAGTATTCACTGGCTGTACTTACAATGATATCTAGTAAAAATTGCCTCTGAAATGAAAAAATTAAAGGACAAAAAGTTGGATGTGGAAATCCAGGTTTGTGGATGCTTATAGTACAATTATTAATGATAAAATCAAATCTAGATTTTAAAATTTGGATTATTTTATTTCTTTTGCTGGAATAGTACTTCAGCATCATAAAATTGGCTGTCTATATCTTTCTTCAAAATGTTCTAATAATCATGCAAATCTATGGCATTATCAGATTTGGAAAAGGAGAAATGAGATGGGTTAGTATATTAACTGACAAGGAGCTAAAGACAAAAGGTAAAGAGGATTAGATTTTGGACAGTATCCTGAGTGATTAGGAATTAGAACGTTCAAATGATTCATCTCTTTTGAAGGGCACGAAAGTGGAGACAGGGTTAATCTTTTCCCATTCTAAGTGTAGTTTATGGACTATCAACTCAAAGCCCAGACCTTCAGGCTACATTTCTGTCGTGAGGGTTTTTCATATTTTGAGTTATGTTTATAAATTTGCAGGTAATCTGAATGTAGCTGTTGTTTAATGCTTGTTTATATGCTGAACGTGGATAAATTTTGGCTATAGTGCTAGTCCCTGCAAGGCATTTTTGCAAGTTTACGTTTACCTCTGTAAATTTCTCTTACATGATGAGTCTATTCCACCATCCTTCTCTATGTTGAATTGTGAATGAAAAGAATGCCAAAACAAAAAACAAAAAATCCACACAAACAAAAAATACTATCCCTTATACTCACAAACTAATCTCCCATGCTGAGTTAGGGGTCTGTTATGGAGTTGTGCAATGTCTTAATTTATAACTGTTCATAGTTTATATGCTGTAAATTCTATCAGCTAGAAAATAGGTACTTCATATTTTATTACTCTCATAATGTATCCCATCTGTACCATAATTGAGACATACTATGATTTTTTAAATACATCTTAATTCATATAGACTAATCATACTTCAAAAATTTGTTATTAAATGATTTTACTGTACCTTTCAAGAACTGGCATGGTGAAATATCATGTCCAGGAACAGTTTAACTGTTTGTCTTCCTGCTTCATGCTATGCCAATGTTGTCTACAGTCTGTTGTCTTCTGTTTTATTGCCCTATAACCCTACGTGTAATCCTGTTGAAAGTTGACTGTGTTTACCCAGGTAACCCTCTATAGAGCTTGTTCTTCCCTGTGTTCCCCGGACTGCATAAGGTAGTAGAGTGGGCAAAAAAAATTGTTCTTGCTTGCCTCTGGATGACTCTTTAGAATCTTCTTTTCCTCTGTGTTTTTGAGATTTGGATGGTGCAGAAATAAGACAAACAGCAAAATCCAGCACCTTTTCTTTTTCTTTCCACAGTATGTACTGATACGACTCTCCCTCTCACTTTTACTCCCACAGTTCTGGAAAACAGGGAGAAACCCGGAAATACATATCCTCCAAAAAGCTGGAATTAGACAAAGGGAAAGTACTGAGTTACTGAAAGAACTGCATTAATCAAGCCTGTTTGGATATTCAAATGTAGTAGCATAGTAATGGGGAAAGGACAGGCTTTTCAAGGAACATAGAGTTCAGGGCTATGTAAAGAACCTGATGTGATTTTGTGTTAAGCTTTTTATCCATGTATGTTTACCTTTATCTGAGGTCTGCGTATAACACTGGATTTTTTCTATGTTTTTCATGCTGGAAAGACCTAATGAGCTGCTTCTGACCCTGACTGTTTGAGGCACTTTCTGAAAACCAAAACTTTTAACTTTATAACCAGAATTTGTCTATTCTAAGTGAGTTACTCTCAATAGAATATTATCACACTTACCACAACTTATTTTTAGGCAAATAGAAGCTTAGTCACATGCAATAGCAATTATCCCCCCCCAAAAAATGTTAAATTATTTTATTCTTCTCCCTGCATGTCTCTTCAATGTTAGTATCTATGTTAAATTTAAAAAAAAAAAAAAAAAGTTTTAATCTAAAAATGAAATATGCAGCAGAACAAATATATATTACCATTTTTTTACTCAGGCAATAGCGTGAATGAAGAATAAGGAACACAATCTTTCTAAGGAGATACTACTGTGTGATATGACTGTATTTTCATCCTGTGCTTTGATCCCCCCCCCAGTTTTGTACTATAATATTTGCATATTTCCATATTACTCACTAGGATACTCATGAAGTTGCTGTGATTGATCTCTATACAGTATTACAAATATTTAAGCAAAAGGTGTGCATGTTGATATGTACTGTAAGTCATAAGAACACTTGAATTGTGGTCAGCTGAAATCTTTCTGTTGGCTTAAAGCATAAGTTTGCCCTAGTTTTCATCAGACAGTCTGGATGTCTCCTACTTTTAATAAGTGAATTAAACTCAAATCTATTGAGTAATAAGGATATAATCTGATTTGAGCCCAGAGGATTGAGAATACTTTTAGCTGTTGTTTTTGGGTTTGGTTTTGTGGTTGGTTTTTTTGTAAATATTTTATTCTAAAAGCAAACCCACCTTTTTAGCTCCCTTTCTATGAATATGGAAATGTAAATGACAAAAAAATGTTGCAAAGAATAAATGTCTCGGTTTAATTCAAGCTGAAATAATCCTGCTGCTTTTTCTTGCTTGTGCATTTGGTGTAAAAAAAGATTACATAGTGTGGACTGAAATATTTTTCTCTAACCTATAAACTAACCATATGTAAAGAAGTACAGTCATGATGGACAGAACCTGTTATCTCTCCAAGCAAAGAAGTGGTAAAGAGTTCCTCAAAAAAAAAAAAATATGCTCAACTGTACTGTCATTCTGCTGTAGATAACTAAAATATTATATATTCTATTGTTAATTGAGGTAATTGCAAAACGGAAACACTAAAGTCTTTTAATATGGATTTCTGTTAAGTCTTTGTCAGGAGAAGAGCAGCATTAAAACAAGTCTGCCTTGATATAGGGGTGGATATTGAGCTATTTGTGTTGGAAACAAAGGCTTTGATATTTTGAGTTTGTCTTTCTATATGAACTTCTCAACTTTTTTTTTTTTTTTTAATAACCACAGCAAGACCAGCTTTATACTTGGGCTGCAGTTAGCCAACCCACACATTCATCAGATTACATTGAAGGAAGCTTTCCAAGGAGAATTCCATCTGTGTGGCCCCCACCCAAACCTCCAGATGAAGAACAAAGACTCAAAATTACGGAAGAAGGTATAGTGCTTGGACATAGACAAGATATATGTATGGCATAGTGGGGAGCTGCTGTCTTTTAGTATCCAAGATATAAACTTAATATCTTCTAACAAATACCTGATTTTGAAGATCTTGGATTAGCTTCAGAAATAATGTGAGCTAGTATGAATCTAATAAAAAATATTCAGCAGAAATGCATGCTTTTTGTTAACAATGAAGATGTGCACATGGCATCTGCTGACTAATGGATTTTACCAGGTGTTGTGACCTTTGTTCTTTTCCAATTTACATACCTTCAGAGCCATGAAATATGGGTACTTTTCTCTTCTTAAAAATATGGAAAAATTCAGAATATATCACCACTGGTGGTATACTGAAAGTTATTAGGGTGGTGTAAGGTATTCCTATGTGGATTCAGCAGTCCCCTGCTGACAGAGAGGGAGGAAAAGTGTATCTAAAAAATAAATTGAGGTTTTATTTACAAAGTCAGTTTATCTTAAAATTTGTGAGGTTACCAGCCAAATTTCTGAAATCTTCTGCATACTCATTAAAAGCTTTGTTTAAGCTGAGAATTAAAACAAAACCAAACAAACCCCTCTTGTAGCTGACAAAGAAATTTAGAAAAGAATTTCAAACCTGTTTTCTGTTAGTAGTGTTGATGGGCAAATACCACAGGTTCTTGGAGGCTTAGCTTTGCATTAGTTAGTATTCAACAGTTCTCAACACTTTTAGGCTGCATTCATCCTCATGACCTTCATGGAGAGAGAATGGGTATTCTCAAATTTTCCATTTCCTACCACTCCTTTTTCTCAGTGCTCAGACTTGAAGAATTAAGTCATTATTTCAACAGATCTCTTTGTATTGCTTGTAGGCTTTGGGTGGAGTTAATTTCAGATTTGCTTCTCTTTGGGACTTCTCTACCACTTCCTCTGGAACACAAGCACAATATTCCTTGCGTGGATACCATTTATCATGGCAACACTTCACTTTTACTGGTATCACTTATTCCAGTGTTCACAAGTGATGACAGCAAAAATGCAATACTGCTATATTATTCTGTTTATGCTGTGGCTTTTACCAAAGCAGCTCTATTAGTGGTCAAGGAAACATTTCAGCATCAATCTCACTGATGCAATTCAGAGTGTGGAACGCTGCAGTACTGGACTTTTAGGCTAGTCCAAATTTTTTTACTATTAATCTAATATTTTATGCTGTATTTAATGAAAGTACTGTCATACTTGGTAGAAGAATTCATTGCCGTGTAGGCTGAGAGGACAATTTGTGTTTCTCAGTTTGGAGGCTCGGACATGTGATTGGAATATTTATGAACATACTCTGCACTGGAAAAACAAAAGGGTGAATATTTTATTTTGCTTTGAGCTTTTAGTCCGGCAGACGGTGGTGCAAGATAACAACAGTTTTGCTGCTCTAAAATCTAAAGGAAAGTTGATTACATAAAATATTTTGAAATGTAAAGATTTTTTGCTATTTTTACCAATTTCAAAGAGTATTTCCAACAAGAGGATAATAGTAATAACTTTTAAATGTATTCATTTTATACATTTTTTTTCCGTCCTATGTTGTTCTATTTAATATTATACCTACTAAATGAATGTAATATGTACAGTACTTGTCTGTTCCTTATCTCAGCCACTACCTTGTCAAAACCTGCTAAAATATTAAGAAAATAGAATTAGAAGTGAAATGGAAAATTGCGTATTGCGACTGTTTCTAAATGGAACTCTAAATAGTTCTCAAAATTTGCTTGAGGTACTGACGCTTTAAAATATTATTGAAATTTTGGGGTTTTGGTGTGAATTTGCAGTGTAGGGCATGGAGGGAAAAGGAAAAATTATCATTGTTCTGAATAATATTTATGTAGATAAATAATTTAACTTTTCATTTGATTGTTCACATGCTTGCCATGTGGAAGAACCTGGAGGTGAGTCATCTTTCATGTGCAGCCTGAAGGATGAACACCTTCCCCAAGATTTGTAACTAAATTAATTTATGTATATATGGCTTTGAAAGGTGCAGAGGGCAAGCATTTTTTAAAGGGTTTAAATTACTGTGTGCAGAGTAGCTGTATTTTGCTTTATATATAGTTATTACTGTATGGGTTAAAAAGGTACACTATTAACATTAGAGACAATGGTTTATAAACAAAAATGCCCATTTTGGACAAATGTATTGATCCAGAGAGGAATGTAGCAGGATATTTTTATATGTACAGTCTTTATTTTTATTATACAGATGTTAGCATGAGGACAATACTAGGCCTTCAAGGCAAAAGGAAATTCTGCAAGGTCTTAGGTAATCTGTTCCTAAATTAGCAAAGTAGTTAATCATCTTTTTAATATAGTATATATAAAATAGCTTTTGCGTGTGTTCTGTATTATGTGGAGTGTTGCTGGGTGTGAGGAAAGGACTATTAGAGTGGTCAGGGTTTGTTTTTCTTTTTTTGTCAGGTTCATTGGGGTTTTTGTTTGGTGGGTTTTTTAGGCTTTTTTTTTTTTTTTTTTTTTAGTTTGAGTGTTGTTTTTTGGTTTGGTTTTTTTTTTTAGACTGACTATTTATTAAAAAAAATGAAGTTTGGCAATACCTAATATGAATTTGGGTTCAAGCCAGCAGATACTTATGCCAAAAAATTTTTTGATTTCTAGATTCAGAAAAGTTTTTGGGCAAAATAAGTCAATATCACCAATAAGATTAACGTGTATGCCATTAATTTTCCATCCAAATACTCCAAATCTGTTTCTGTCGCTTCCTAAACACAACAGGGTATTTGAAATTCAATTATTTTAATCCTTTGCTGATGATGCTATTCCACTTAACATATAGAAAAAGGCAAGTATGCAGGCACTAGAGCCCAGACATCCTGTCCCCCATGTGACTGTGCTATCTACCTGGGCAGAGACTCAAAGATTATACAACTTCTCCTGCAAAATGAAACTGTCCCAACACACTAAATCTCTGTATGGGTTTACGCCCTGAAATCTAAGTTAGTCTTTTTAACAATACTAGGCTTGTCCAGACATTTATTTCCTTTGTTTTATGAAAAATGAGGAAAAAAAACAGTGTTTGGTTTAGGTTAGAGGGAAGGTTTCATTTGTGATATGGCACTTTTTTCCTTTCCTTACCCTTTTGTTTTTTAAAGTTTTTTTGTTGTGGTGATGGGGTTTGTTTTTGTTTGGTTTTTAGTTTTACTTAAGAAAGATAAAACCCTGTTAGTTTGCTGCAATAAATTGTATTTGGTGAATTTTGGCAAACTAACCTTAAAATTAACTGCTCGTATTACCCTGAACTCAGCTTGTATTTAGAACCTGTTTTAGAACAAGACCTGTCTGAGATAAAAATAAGCTAGGCAATTCTGTCAAATTGTTACATATTCACAAATATATGGGAGCAACCTGTTCCTATTTTTTTTTTTAAGAATTTTTGAGTAAGAGATGTAATTTGTGCCAATTTGCGCAATGGGAAACATTACTTTTTAAGATGTGTGTGTACATGTCTTGTCTAGTACTAGAACATTAGTGAAGCATAAAACCTGGTGTGAGCAAAGATCAAACTCATCTTAAAGTTTCTCTCAACCACACAGAAATCTAAAAATCACATACACAGGCCCTGGGGAGATGACCAATGCACAAATACTAGTGAAGTTTTCCTGGTTTTGCAAAGCAATTGAGGAAGGGTTAGACAAAAAATGTTCTCTTCCAGATAATTTGTAAAACAAGTATCTCACAATTGCTTAGTTTAGAAATGTGTTGTGGTTTAACCCTGCAGGCAGCTAAAACAACCACACAGCCATTCACTCACTACCTGACACCCCTCTGCCCGCCCCCCCACCAGTGGGATGGAGGAGAGAATTAAAAGGAAAAACATAAAACTCATGGGTTGACATAAAGATACTTCAGTAGGACAAAAAAGAAGAGAATAATAATAAAAATCATGATGTCATGTGGTATGGGAATATCACTTTGACCAGTTTGGGCCAGCTGTCTTGGCTCTGTCTCCTCCCGGTTTCTTGGGCACACATGAGAAGCTGAAAAGTCTTTGACTGCTTGACAACAACTAAAATTGTGTGTTATTGACATTATTCTCATCCTAAATCCAAAACACAGCACTATACCAGCTGCTAGTAAGAAAACTAAATCTATCCCAGCCGAAACCAAGACAAAATATTAACACTCTTCCTTCAGAAGAGACATTAATAGCTTTTACCAGAAAATAATCATTGGTTTTGGTGTGGTTCTTTTGGTTGAAATGAGGAGCGAGTGTCCAATTCATAAGTAGCATCCTGAATTTTCTTCAGTAAACAAATTTATCTGAAAGTCAGCAGAAAGGCGGCATGACTTATCCATACTAAATACTTGTCAAAGTGAGAGATGATGAGTTATTTCCTGTTAATGACAGCCTATCCTCATCCAGCTTTTTATGACTTGGAATAATTCTGTCAGATGAGACTTGAAATGCTGTTTTAGTAAACAATTAAAAAAGTAAAAAAGGTTGAGGACTGTTAATTTTCAAGGGGTAGCCTTGCAGCACAACTGCCACTGGCAATGAAACTTCCCCCTTGTATGTCTCACCTCCCAACAGCTGGGATTGTCAGAAAGCTGTGAGGAGGCCAAATGTCTAGGAATTATGAAGCCAGAGGTTCCGGACCACAACTGCTTCACTCTTCCTGCAAATGGTCAACAGATTTGCCTGCTGTATAGTGGTACCCTTAAAAGATACAAGGATGTGAGAGACACATGTTCTCTGGGCATGCATAAGAAAAATACGTCTATTTTTGTCCTGTATACAAAATTAGGTTATGACCGGTTAGAGAGGCATCGTTAGCAGTAACTACTAAGCTGGTTAGTGATCTTGGCACTGTGGAGCTGCTGGGGGTTTTTTTTCTTTGTTTTTTCTAGTTATCTCCTATCACGCAAGGAAACTGAGGCACAAAGAGGCTTTTTTAAGTTCAGAGAAGAAATCTGTAGAAAGGTCAGAACAGAAACCAGAGCTTTTAATTGAAGTCCTGTGCTTTAACTACAAGACTCTCTCTTCCATAAATAAGTTTTTAAAAAGTCTTTGTTATTCTCTGCAATGGCTTACCAAAAGACTTGAGGGTCCTGACCATGTATTGGGTTGTTACATGTTTGTGTCATTTCTGTCAGAAAATCTCTTATTTCTTTTATCCAGCAGCCAATGAAATTACAGCACTGCAGAAACAATGCAGGAATATATAGTATGTGCCTCTCACTGAAAGAAATATTAGCACAGTCTAGGTTTTAATGTAATTTCTTTTGTTTATATAGAAATGTTTTTATGAAAACAGACATTTCAAAGACTAGTATTCGTGGATGGAATAATTGTTATCCAGGTTTTAAAATAAGAAGGGGGGCGGGGGAGGGTGTGTCTTATGTTTTGATGCCCATTTTCCACGTAAAAAGTGCAGATGAAAGTTTAGTCCCACTGTTCTTTTATTTTTCGTTGTCACAGTGATAGTTGAAGATCTGTAGTTCCATTTAAAACTATTATTCTGGGACAATTTTTTTTATCCATTTAAAAACAGTAATTAAGTGAAGGAATGCTTAGATATTCATTAGGATTCTCATTAGTTATTCCAAAGTAAAAAATAATTGAAGGAGATACAACTAGAATGAAGTACTGCTAGTTCATTTTTCAATGTAAAAGAGTAACATGGTCAAAATTCCAAAAGTCAAATTAATGCTGGCTCTTTGCCCAAAAGAGAGCATGTGGAATTCAGTACAAAGGTGAAGAATTAGTTTTGTGTCCTCAGTCTGAATGTCCCCAGTTCTGGGAAGCTCTGACTGTACACTTACACAGTAAGTGTACTACCCCAAACCATCCCTTTTGTAAGGCTGAGATGTTTTAGACAGTGAATAATAAAGCTAGGAAGAAATCGAGTTTTCTCAAAATGTATTTGCAATGGAAAGGCCAGTTGCATTCAAACACACTTTTAAAATGTGAATTTAGATCTTTATCACTATCTCATCGTGGAGATTTCAAATTTTGACAGTAAGGCAGAGGCAGGCCAGTGAGGATATGAAAAAGACTACATAGCTGCCAACAGTCATCATTCGGCTCATGGGTTCTTTTGACCTTTTGTGAACAGTCACAACCCACAGACCTCAAGGAAATACTCCTTAAGGAGATTGGATGGGAGAACAAGCATGAGAACCTTCCCTTGGCCTTCTGTGGAATTTGTATAATAGAGACATAAGTAACTATTTCTCTTTGAATCTGAAATTTTGACAATCAAAATGGACTTTTCAAGTTTAAGATGATAATATTTAATATTGAGTCATAATACATTGCAAATTGAGATCAGGCTGGCTTTATTTATGCATATAACCTGTTTGGTTAATTTTAGATGGATAAATTGGAAAGTGGGACGTTTAAGATTATTTTCTTTTTAACTCTACCTTCTTTTCATTAAATTCTTAATGTGTATTTCAAAAGATCAATGAATTTTTTTTACATAGAACTTCTCAAATCCATATCTTCTTTTCAAATTCAGAGTTGAAATCTGCTGTCCTAGAAACAGAGAAACAATGCACAGATGACGTTCAGCGGGTACAGGTAAGATTCTACCAGAAGTGTTTTATCTATCATTTTGTAAACCTACCAGAAAAGCAGTACTTCGGATGGTTTTGCGATAGTCTTGTGTACTGAATGTTCTGAATGCAAACATTTGGAAGTGCGTTTTTGATTCTAAATTTTGATTTCAAAATACTTACATGCTCCATAGTGTACCTAGGTACAGAGATTGAAGGTTCCTGCCTGCCTAAGGTGATTCTTGTAAAATGTTATTGTTCACTCAGAAGTAAGTTAACACTTGGTTCTGGAGGTCTGATGGCATTACTAAGGAACAGTAATAGAAGATTTCCTTATGTTAGCTAATCTACAAAAGTTCATGTGAATCATAGTGGCAGAGATTTTTTTTTTCTGTTTCTCCACTGAAGCTTATAGCAGTGCTGGTAGGTGAACAGGTTTAGAGTGCCATGCTGCACTTCAAAAGTAGAAAATGTAATACTAGAACAGTGGAGACTTAGTCTGGGCTGGACTTGTTTAACATAAACACAGTCTATTTTTTTTTTAACATGTCACCATTCATGCTATGTTCTTCATTAAAAGTGGTGCAGTTTGATGGAGTTGAGAAACTTCAAATTTTGTTTCCTCAAGAGAGTAGCTTATTTTCTGTGAAAGCTCTTTGATCACAAGTACCAGACTTACCTTACTAGTGAATAAGAGTATAAGACTCTTCAGTTGTTCTGGAAGTCAAGAAGAGGAAGGCAAATTTCTGTTTTCCTTAAATCTTCGTTTGGAACAAGGAGTGGCCAAAAGCTCTTGATAGCTCTAATTTTTTTTCTTTTTTTTTTTTTTTTTCTTCCTTGGTGGAGTTTGTTTTTTGTGGGTTTTTTTGTTTCTTTTAGGTTTTGGGGGGTTTTTTGTTCACGACAAGATGGTTCAATCATCGCTGCGTTTAGCAGAATTTGTGAAAATGATCAGTGATTTGCTTTTGAAATAAGGGGAAATAAGGGGAAAATAAGGAATGGCTTGTTTGTGAAATGCATGCTACTGATCATTAGACTTGCAAATTTAATCTTGGTTCAATCAAGTATTGTATGAGCATGGGTGGGGGGAAGAGGTGTATCACCTGTATAGTTTTTGTCTTGTTAAACAACATTAAAGGAGTTCTTCTAGCCATTTACCTAAATTCTTCTACCTCTGTAATTAAGAACATTTTAAAAACTAGAACCCATTAATTAAAATTATTCTACATTGCAATATTTTAAGTTTAAACTAAAACTTATTTGTCCAATGTTATTTTTATATTTCAGTTACCCAGGTTTCAGTAGCAATGCTTTCTAGTATTTCTTGTGAAAAAGAACTTTTTCCTGTACTTCCAGAAAGGTATTGCACCTAAGCAGTGTATTTATTCTGTCTCTAGGATTTTAATTCATTACAATAAACAACCTATATAAAAGACTTTTTTGTATTGGAAATGTAATTAACGGAAATAGGTTCATGAATGCTTAGGTACTTTACCTAAAAAAAACTCTGATTTTTTTTTTTTTTTACTATGAGAATGAAGGTTAACCAGCAGCACTAGAGCACTGTTTGACTGCTTGAACAAATAACATTTAATTCAAGTTGGTGGTTTTGTTGTTATTTTTAAAACGAGCCTATTATGTTGTCCAGTTAGTGAATTGCATTTGCTGGTGGTGTTAGAGATCCCTATCCCTCTTGCTCAGTGTTGATCTCTAATGACAACAATGCAAACTTCTTCCATTCTGTACTATTATATGTCAATGAAGAGCAGAAATAACTGGTCTGAATGCGTGATCACCTCACTTGCAGAAAATATTAGGTAATCATCATTATGGTTTATTTTGAAAATCAGAGTGGAAGTTATTTAATTTGAGGAACTGTATGTAGATAAAATGTTTTCATGTTTTCAAATTATTTCTGTACAGTTCTAAACAATTGAGTGCATTCTACCTATCAATATCTATCTATATGAATCTATAAAAGCATCTAGGAAATAGAATGGTCACGCTAACTTTTTTCATCATGTTTGTAGATAAATCCTTTAATCAAATCATTCTGGGTGTTATCTGTGCTTTTTAGTGATGAAATACTGTGAAATGTTTCTATTAAAGATCTAGCCTCTTCTATTCTTTGTCTAGCTTGTCCATAGTTTTTCTTTCTGAAGAAAGCAAGTGTTGACTGACATTAGCCAAGTTAGGTGATTTTTCTCTTTTGTTTTGATACATGACAAAGGAAGAGAGGCATGGTGTAAAATTTGAAACTGATCAACTAAGGCTACTTACAGGATTCTTCCCTCTCCTGTTCCTGGGAAAAGACATTTTCCACATCCTATTGAAATAATTGGAGATGGTCAATGTAGACAGAAACAAATGCAAATGCAACATGATGCTGATAATTTGTCTCACTTATGATAAACAGTTAACTGAAAGGTTCAGAATAATTCTAAATTAAAAGCACAAGTCACACACAGAGCCTGGATTCTACACTTTCCTGCCACTGGATGGGGCTTTTTTATATATCCTCTCCATTTCCTTACCTTTCCAATGTTAGACATAACCTTCATATTTTGCAGCATAGTTTCCTAAAGTTTTTAAGATGGCTCTTTTGAGTTCAAAATAGCTAGTTTTTCAAAAATTACGATTAAAACCAAAAAATGAAGGCCTGGGGGTGTGCTTGCTTTTAGTGCAGGAATTGATAAGCAGAGGAAAAATAAGAAAAATTAGCAGCCATTTCAAGTCCTGGTTCTGAAATGCCAAAGAGGAGCAACAATGTCTGCCTAGTCTTCCCAGTACAAACAGAAAGTTTTATTAGGCCTAACTCCTTTAGTGAAAGAATAAGAGAAAAATTGAATGTCCTAATTTAGAAACTCCAGCTTCAAACCTGATGTTTAGATTTGTACTTTTGTACAAGAGCCAATTTCCTTTGTTTCACAGCTCTGATCTTTTATGTTACCCTTGCAATTTTCCCTACACTTTAACTCAGTTTTCAGGTTTGCTTCATTTTGTTTACGTGGTAGGTAAAACCAGAGTCTTAGCAGAAAGAAACAAACAAAACAAAAACAACAACAAAAAAACCCCAACCCATCTTATGGTTGTAAAATGAGTACATGAAAACTAGGCTTTGATTAGTAGTGGGACATCACAGAACTGAAAACCTAAAGTTGTTTTGAAGTCACCTAAATTCCTTGTTCTCTTATACACCTTACTATCAAAATATTTTAGATTTCTTTTTTTGATTGTTTGTGATGTCTATTCTGAGTATCACACAAATTTAAAAAGAAATCCCTCAGTACGTTTATTTAAAGGTCAGCATCCGGATGTAATGAATTCTTCTTCATGCCATTGATGCCTGGTTGCTGTAATCCTGCCTCAGGAGATGAGGTTTTGCCAGGCTGTTCCAATTTCTAGCAGTTTGGTTATGAGATAGTTTACACTGAGTATTTAAACTATATTTGCAGTGGAAAAGCTTGCCATAAAAAAAATTCTTATGCCTGTAATGTTTCCAGCTCAGTTATTCTCTTTGGTTTGGTTCACCCCATTTAAACCAACAAATAAAACCTCAACCAAAATTATATGCCTTCTTGGAACGCCACGTACTTCAACTGGTAGTAACAACCAGACAAAATTTTGGCAGTTCTCAGGCACCGAAGACAGATTTCTACTGCATGATCTATTGGTGCGCTTTCCAACATCACAGGGAAACAATGCCAGCCTTAAAAACCTTAAATTGCAGGACATGTTTTCCTATGTAGAATATACTTCCTACTTTGAAAACATTATAAATCTGACTCTTGGAGTGTCTCTAGAGTATTCCTAATTACCACGCTTTTCTGGTAACCCCTGTCTCAGCCTTTCAGCAGGCTTTTTTCTTACTCTAGTCATTAACTACAAATTATTATAACTTCTTAGGGTAATAACTTAGTGACATTCGAAATGTTCCAATTTTGACACTTAGTAATACAAGAAAAAAGATTGTGAAATCCTGTAAGATAAATACATACTCAGTCTATTTAAAAAATATAAAACATTGGTGGGATTGGGATTTACTTTTCATTATTATAAAATGTCACAGCTAGACTTTCTTGTAAACATGCATGTTGCTCAAAACTCTCTCTTAAACAAAATTTCAAAAAGATTATTCTTTACAGGTGAAGGTAAGATAAGGAAGATAAATGGAAGATTTGTCTGAAATTGTGAAATGATTCTACTACACATACAAAAAGAATAAAATAAAAAAGGGAGATTTTTAAAACCTGTTTTATTTTGACATCACATGGCTTTCATCAGGGGAGAGGCAAATTGTAGGTGAGACTGGTTAACAATTTTGTTCAACAGAAATTGGAGGAAAATTGAGATTTCTTCCTTTATAAGCTCCTGAACCATTCTGTGGCTGTCACTCTTTTTACACTGCTTTATTTCACATTCCTTCTTGAGATATTTATTCAGAAGGACCCAGTGATCCTGGGAACACGTGTCACTCCTGTCCCTTCACTACTTGCTGGGTTACCCTTTGTAAGGGGGGAAGAGGGGGCTTGGGGAGACAATGAACAGTTATTCTAAAACAATTATTTTCCTACAAAAGTATGATTGCTGAAGTCTTAGATTTCAGCAGGGAGAAAAAGGAAGCATATGTAGGCAGACAGTGTTTTCTTGTTAGCCTTGAGAATAAATTATGCTTTTCAAAAATGCACAGAAAGGAGATAAAGTTTGTGTGAAATGAGATGATGGAAACCTGGCAGAAGACTTTACGGCTGGGGTCATAGCATCTACTCAAGTGCAGAGCATTTTGCTCAGGCAGTAAAAGGGAGTCTAACCTTTGTCGAACTTCACTCTGGGACACAATAAGTGCAAATCAGGTATAGCCTGTCTTTTATGTCCATGAAATATAGGTTTTTATGCAGAAGTTTCCAATTTTATTGATGGAAATCTGTCTTTGATTCTTAGTATTAGAATTTACTTTTCAGTTTAAACGTGCTGCAATTTTCAGGTTTCTTTTTGGTTTGTTTTTAGAAAGCCTAATAAGCACTAATAGATTTGTCATTATCTTTAACTGTAGCAGGTTAGTGAATTAACCTTTTTAAAATATTAAGTGACAATCTCTGAGTTAAGACGTCAATATAACGTAAACAGAAATTGTCTGTTCCCATCTGCTGTTCTTCCTATAAGACTAGTAGCTGAACTTTGTGATTAAAACACTGTCTTCTGATAATGTCAGGATTTCTTAGGCCCTGAAGGAAGGAAGAGAACGCAAGTAGAAATATTAGAAATGAGGGAAGAAGTGTTGGAGAGCCTGAAAGACATTATAAAGAGGTCGGTCTACTCAGCCACTAGATGGCAGTTAAGTATTTTTGAATGGACTGTGCAAGGCACTTGTAAATTGTTCCCGGGGGTCCTTCAGCTACCCTACAATGAGAATATTAATTTTTTATTTTCTTTTTTAGTCAGAAAGTGGTGGCTTTCTAGTGGTAAATAAGTTAGCCTGTATAAAGTATGTACACTTTCTGTGTTTAACCAAGTTTTAGTAATTGGAGCATCTCTCAAATATAATAAAACTATGTCCTAAAATAATAACAAAAATTGTGAAACATTAAATGTTTAGACATTTCTATTTTGTCACAGTTAAGTTTGTTTGTTTTCTTTTTAAACCAGTGAAGGGAACACATTTGATTTGGTCTACTGGAATTCTGGATGACTGTCTTTGTAGTGATAATTTAAAAGTTTTACTGCTGAATAACCATCATTTAAAAGGAGAGATCAGTTTTTCTGTTGGATGTGAAATTCATTTCTTCAACCATAATCCTGAATATTTTCCATTAAGTTCTGATGAGGGAGAGATTTTTTTTAAAAAAAAAAGTGCATTAGACATAATTTTTATCAGTTAATTGACATAAATAGAATATAAATCATAGATTCCACATTTAAATAGAAATAAAGGAGTTTAATATGTCAAGCCTGTGTGGTAGAAAAATAAAAGCAGTTAATTCTCAGAACAAATGTTAGTATTTTGTATTATATCCAGACTTCACAATACTTGGATTGACTTCCATTGTTTTGCTTGAGGGCAATGTTTGCTTCTTTAAAAGGAACAATACATTGGTATAATTTTCAGTGGAGTGACAATAGCACATTTTTGCACTTTTCCTCCTGGCCATGGTGAGACTAAAATTTGTTTTGTTCTAATCTGTGTTCTAGGTGTTAATGTCAAGATGAAGTTTTACTTACATGCTCATTTCAATTTGAAAGGCTCTTTATTCTGTTTTTCCACTCTAATACATGGCATGCTACCTCAATTATAACTCTGAACTACCATAAAAATCACAGCATAATTTAGGGCTGAAGAGACATTAGGATGTCATGCTGGCCAATCCCTTCCCTACCAGCACCCTCCTCCAAGCAAGGCTAGCTTAGGTGTTTGGTTGTTTTTCTCGGGAATTTGCTCATCTCTGAGGATGGGTATGTGGTGGTGCTACTATGTACTTCCTGCTTTGCCTAGTCAGTGGTAAAATGATAAGTCTTGCTACATAAATGTGTTGTTTTGGTGACAGCTTAAGGAAACGAAAATGTGTGCTCTAAAAGCACATATATTTCCCGTGAGTTACTCCTAATTCAAACACCACGTACTTACAGTCATTGATTTACATTCTCAAGAAACTGCTGGTGGAGTTCAAGTGATTCATTTGGTTCACAACTTCAACATCACGGACTTTATGACACTATGGCAGAGCATAATATGAATTTTGCATCTTGTAAACATAATTGGCATTCTGCATTCTCCAATTTGACTATGCTTTGCACTTAGACAAAACCAGACAGACTTTTTGTCATTTTAGGTGTAACTTCTTTGGAAAGTAGCACCAACGTTAAGGTTCAGGCAATAATGATGTCTGAACGGTGTGCTTGCAAACTCTACCTGATGGAAGTTAACTGAGGATTTACAGACTTCCCTTTCTTCTATCATTGATGGGAAAACAAGGAGAAATGAGAGTAAAGCTGAGAAACTTACTTATTTTAAGCAGAACTACTTGGTGGTAATTAAAATCCTTCATTATAATGTGAGAGACTTTCTCCTTTTCTCAAGAGACGAATTATTGTATGGGATAGAGCTTGGATAGGAAGAATTACCTCTTTTCTGTGTGTGTTATTCTGAGCGCTATTATGTTGCTTCTCTTGCCTTTTACATTGAGCTTCTTGTAAAATACTAGCAGAGCACTGTCACTTCTCTGAGGGAGCAGTGAATAGAAATGCATGATAGGCATACACTTATTTGAAAATGCAATTTTAAATTGTTTTCTATTTTCTCCTCGGACTCCTCACACTTCTTACTTATGAAAATTGGTAAATTGAGAGAGTGTTCATTCCATCTATGCATTCCTGGTCAGAGCAAAATATATAGCAGAGCTGTATTTATTAATTGTTAAAATAGAATTTATTTTCTTAAATTCTCTCTCTAAAATTGGAGTCCTGTTTCAGATGAAAATCTATAAACTCCCCTTCTCCGCCAATATGGTTTAAAACGGAAGTTTGATTATTTACATATGAAATTCTTTTCACCTTTAGGAGAGAAGTGAAAACAAAGAGGTTTTGTATATTCAATGGTACCATAGTATATTTGGATATAAAATAATCTAGGTACTCTTTACCTTCCTTCCAAACTTTTTTAAAAGAACTCCACAGAAATTGAAGAGAACAGATGAAGAACTCGTATTTAATATAAGACAGCAGCATGAAAAAGTGTGTGTATATAAGTTTTTGTGCATGTGTGTGCATACGTGTGTACGCACACACATACACATGCACATTCCATAAAATGTGTCTCCAAAGAATATCTGGTCACCGAAAGAAAATTTCTTCTTGTGACGTCCCTAGCAGGACAGTGTGATGTAATTTGTCAAGTTGGCTTAATCTGTTTGAGAGACCTCATCCAGTCAAAAGCGAGCCATGATCTAAAGATTAAATTTTTCTTTTGTTTCTCTCAACATTAAAGATCAGGTGCTACTCTACAATGGTGTAGATCGTGAGAATTTCCAAAGGACCCTATGTGTAGAAGAGAGATAAGAAATGCTTTTCTTAGTAAAAAAGAATATTTTTTTTAACTTAGAAATATCCAAAATTATTTAAAACAAAACCCCCAAAACAAACAAAAAACCCCAACCATAACTATGGTATATTGCCATACCAGAATGAGAACTTAAAAGTAAAGCTGAGAAGAATTTCTACTATTTAGAAACAAAACAGGCTAACTGGTTTAACTTCTACTTACAGTCAGATCAAAAGATAGTTATCGTTAAGTTGTCCATTTTAAGTGTGCAGAAGTAAACCGGTAAGATCACTTTTTTCTGTATTTTTAAATACATATTTTTATTTTTATTTGTTCTTTAGAGATTAAGCCCAAAAATATTGACAAAAATTAACTTGCATATTCCTGAATGTTTAATTACTTTCTTTGTTTTCAGTATTCAACTTTTCCTGAAGAAACAAGTGATTTTTTTTTTCTAATGTCCATGACACCAGAAAGTTTTTAATTAACCTTTCAAAATGTAAAGCTCATCTTTGATGAATTGGTTGTGATTGATTTTATTTAATGTTCTCTCACCTGAAATGGTACAGGTTGCTTTTAATATAGCCTTCACACTTTCAAAGAGTTAGAGAAGTTGACTGACCTCCAGCCCCCTGCCTTCAGCATGTTCATGGGAACATTTGTGAAGGCTCTGATTCCATTTCTCCAAACTTTTTCTGTTGGGAGTAGTAGACTCATATTTCAGGGTAATGAAGATTATTCAACCCTTTCTACAAAGATTTATTCTTACTGTGGATGTTTTTTCCTACTTATTCCCTGCTGGAAGCCTGAAACAAAAGCAATATCTGAACCTCCCATTTTGTGGTCTGGCTGACCTCTTGGATGAAAGGGGCAAGTACTGTGTAGAAGTATCATACTCTGGACACTTGCTTATCAAGATCTGGCAAAGTTCACCTCAAAAATCATTAGCTCTTTTGATCTCCAGTACTGGAGATTAAAGGCATTATGAGTCTTTCAAAGTTAGATTGTTAATGTTCACGTTTTGGGCAATAGAATCCTTACTGTTATTTCTAGCATAAAAGCTAGTATAGTTTCTCTGTATAAAGAAACAGAAATAATAATAGAATGAGGTAAGTTTGCATGGTGGCTACCTCACAGGCTACTGGTCAATCTCAGGTTGAATTGAAAAATCAAGAAAAAGCCTGGTGTGAAAAAGTTCAGCTCCTTTCTCCAGTATGCCAATATAGTCATGTTAAAGGTACACCAGATTTTATTTTGTGTTTTAACGGAATGAGATGGATGGCTGCCTTTGCAGCTACCCAAAAACCTACCCAAACCTTTTAGACTCTTAGCTAAAATACTTTAGGACAACCGCAGGTGATAAAAAGGAAGTGATTAATCACGTGATAGTCATTTCAATAAACAGTCTAAATATTGAGCAGAAAATAAATCTGGAACAGTTTTTATCTGAACTTTTAAGGAAATCCTGTTGCCTGTTGGATTGCTGGCATAGGTGGCTAGGTTTTAGTTCTCTCTTCTGCTCAAAGACTCGCGTGCAGATAATTCTGCTCTAGCAGTCTCTTTGTGATCAAGACACCTAAAAAGACAGCAGAAATAGGCAAAATAAGGTTCTATTAAAATTAATGAAGCTAAACCTTTTTTTTCCTCACCTTTCTATGCCCATTCTCATTTATGTACTTGTTTCACACTGGGTGACAGAACAGTTAAACCAGTTTCTAGGCTGAATGAAGCTATATGGGGATGGGTAAGCTTTTTTTGAAGTCTTTAGTGTTTACTGCGGTAGCGTTTCATGCTTCTATAATAATGATATTTCACATATGCTAGGAGAGAAACTTTCAAGACTCGAAGGGGATTTTTGATGGTTTTTTGGTTGTGTTTTGTTGGGTTTTTTGTTTTTTTTTTTAAATAAAGCAGGTCTAAAACTTTCTGGGCAATCAGGCTGAAAAATGCTATTTGTGCAGGCTAAAAGTAATATTATGTAAGATGACAGTAACTATCCTTGACTGCTGTGTAGCTCCTGGGGTGGTCAGTGGTTCTGTGAGATTTTATTTTATCTTGTCTTTTCTGTAGTATACAAAAATTCTTTTGAGGTTCCTATTGTAGCAGAACTTGGGCATAACCTAAGGTTATATTTCAGCTCAGTTAAGTCTTACAACTTATCGAGAGAAAACTCTTTCAGTCTTTGATGTATCTCAGGTTAGGCGTTTGTTTTGTTTTGGTTGGTTATTATGTATTAAAATAGGAACTGTAAAGAACTGGGATCTTATCCTCTGAAATACACTTAGCATCCGGATGAGGAATTCAAACTGTTCTGGGACAGAAGCTTCAAGAAACTGAATCTGAGCAAATCTTTTCTTCTGATTTTCAGCTTTACAAATTGACATTTGTAATGCATCTATCTTTGTTCAGAGGGCCATGGTCCCTACTGATCCTATGTTTGTTTATTTTAACTAATTGAATTGCAATAATTCTTGATTTCTGCATGTAATGTTTTTCAGGGTTTTTTTGTCACCCATGATAGGTTATGATGAAACCTCTTGGTTGATTAGACATGTCCTAGCTCTTGAGTTTAGGAAGAGCTACATAGTCGCAGTGCCAGCGTAGTGCTGGCTGTTGTAATCTATCTGTTACAGTGTGTCACTGAGTGGAAGATTAGCTCATGTCCACCAAATAAAGTTTATCACTTCAGGCAGGGCAGTGCACTACACCTTTTCTATTTCAGGGCTTGCTTGTTCAGTGCTATCTTGTAGCTGTGCATCATGTTTCCTTGTGGTTGTAGGAAGAAACACGGACTACTGTGAAGATGCATATCCTTTGTCCCTATATACGCACCTTCAGTATAATAAAAGCTTCTCAAAAAAGATTTGATCTCTTAGTCTGAGGAAGAAACTAGTATCCAATACTAATTCTACTCCTTCAGCAGTTCTCCCTGGTGCTATTGGCAAGTTTACCAGCTTTTGACTCAACTTCTATTGTAAAACTAAAATGCTGCAATGGGTTTTGAGGATTAAGTGAAACATGAAAATTAATTAGATGAATACTATTTTGTTTGAATGCAAATCAAGTGTCCATCAGTACTTCTCATTTGATAATTGCTGTAGCACTAAAAATGACTGTTAAAATGTTGTGTGTCCTTTTCTTAAGGTTGATCTGCAATTGCAAGAAGTAGCTTTGAAAATGAGACAGCTTTGTAGAGAGAAACCTGAATAGAGATCACATTGACTGAATTAAATTCTTACTGTGGCACTACTTTGTGCCATTTGGTGAGCATGCGCCTTCAAAAATATGTCACTTCATGCAGAAAAGAGGCATTTATTAACAGAGCAGTTGGAAAGACCATCCTTCCAAGTAACTGGACGCTGCTAGTACCACCAGATGTTGATTTATTGGAAGACTCAACGGGTCTTATTTTGCCATCTTAATCCTGTTTAACTGTATGCTTCTATTCCCTCTGCGTGCTTGCAATCAAGTAGCAGCGTAGACTGATTCATGAATTCTGATGTAAAGAAACTAAATGGTTGAGGGTTTTTTTTTTTTAAAAAAAAAGAAAAAAGTATAGTCCTATCATCTAAATATGAATTCCACCCAGAGAGCAAATTTCATGACACTGTGACAAATTGCTGAAAATGATCAAACTTCTGATGCATTTCGTTGGCTAGTAATGCTATAAGGTATTAACTTCTAAAACTAAACTGCAATATGTCTCTCTCTTTCAAATATTCCAAAATTACCATTAAGAAATGCCATTCTGTTTATTTTCAGAAGAAAAAGACACATTATGGCTGTTCATAAAATAGATAAGTGAATGCAAGTTGAGAAACATGTACATAAATATATAATATAGACACACACACGTGTGTGTATATAGACTTGGGCTAACTTTCACAGATGTGTGGGTTTTTTCTACCTGGAAATGTAGTTATAGAAGGCTCTGTAGATTTCAGTCACTCATCTGAGAAACTAGGATGTCAGCCTCAGTAGAGGAGGTAGCTGCAATCTGAGCTTTTACATATTTGAACATCCTGGGCATGTTCTATCTATATAGATCAGCTTATGCTGGACATCTGATGTGCACGTGTGGAAAACATGACAAGATTGGAATGAATTGGATGTAATGTATGGGCTTTTGGTACACGTGCAAATCCAAGTGTGCAACCTTTACCCAGTAAAGCCAGTATTCCCAGATCAGTTGGATACTGTACGCACACAAGCCTATCAGTGCAACGCAAACACAGTCAGGCCAGTAGTCTCAGACTGAGCATCCAGCTCATTGCACGTGGAACATGTTCAACCTGTTTGAGAAATGCTGGACACTGTTCGATACCCATACACCTCTGGAATTTTTTTTCTGCTCACATCTTTCACGCTCAAGTCACCTGGATAAAGCAAGGCTTAAGCTTCCACCTTTCTTTCTTTCTTTACAGAAAGAAGACTGTTCCACAGTACCTGGGTCCTGGGTAAGAACTCTAGTCAAGACAGAGTTCCCTCATATCCCTTTTAAACCCCGTAGGTTTCTGCTGTGGACTTGTCCTTTGGATTAAAAATGAACCTTCTTTTCATTATGTGTGGGGGGTTTTTTTTGTTTGTTTTTTTTTTTTATCTGGGTCTTCTGGTTCTTATCAATAGCTTTTGACCATCTTTTTACATGTATGAAAAATCAAGTCTTATTCTTCTAAGAAAACTGTCTAATTTTCATTTCTAATTGGACTTAGATACATTTTAGATTTCCTTCCTTGTTGAGGATAGTGGGAATATACTGTGGCTTATGTTTGTTTGATACAGCCCTTTCTGATCTAGAGGAAGACTTTACACTTCTTGCTAGTAGAAAGGCAGAAATCTAATTAAACTAGTCTGAGGGCATCTTAAAATTCAAAATGAAAAATATCGCTATCTAAAATAATTACTGAGGCATATAAATACCGGGTCTTTTGTTTTGGTATTTTTTTAAACCAAATAAATTTAAAGTATATGATCTCATCTGGATAAATATCTCTGCATTCATAGCAGTCTTGTTTGTTCATAATATGCTGTTTCTGTGAAAACCTGAATATATTGGTGACTGTTAGGTAACAACACAATAGCAAATCACCAGGTTGTTTGAAATGCCATGTCTCAAGGACAGCAGAAAAATTGCTTCTTGGGGCACGGGTTAAAAAACAAATCCCTCTAATTCATCAGTATATTTTTGTTTCTTGTCTGAATTACTTAATCATCTCACTTGATTGCCTATTTTTTTAAACTTTAAAAAATACTTCTCTTAAAAAAAAATTCATGGTCTGCAGAGTAAATTCTCTTGTAAAACAGTGAATTCTAGGTTTTTCCTGTATTTCAGGTAGAATTTCGGGATTCAAGGATTACATCTTTTTCTTGCAAAAAGCAGAATCCAGTCTCCTGAGTAATGAGTTTTTAAAACAGTAAACTGTTCTGAGATCAGCCATCATTAAGGCAAATCTCTTCAGAATGACTTAATATTGTGTCTAATCCTGTTGGCTTCAGTTTGTTTGTGGCAGGAATGAATTTTCCAATTCAGATAGAATTGGGAAGCTGTATTTGTCATAATACCCTTAGTGGAGAGTTCTTACAGTGTAAAATGGGAGCTTAGGAGAGTTACAGTCTGGGGAAAACTGGATTTGTTCTCAAATAACTGAAAACTGGTGTGTGGCCTTAATAATCCTAGGAACACATTTCCTTTGATAATGTTGCCTTTTGAAGAATTGATAGGCTGCCTCATGTTTGCAGGTGACTGGTGGGGGGGATAAGAGCAGATGAAACAAAGGCATAACAGAATATTCTCTTTCTCCTTTAGAATGTTCTTTAACAAAACTGTTGCTGCTACAAGGGGATTGAAGCACCATGAGTAGTGTGTACTGGAAATGTGGTTTTCAGCCTTTTTTCCTTGTTATAATAGTTTGTTAACACGTCTGCTGCGTTCATTCCTTCACTACTCATTGAAAAACTTTTTTAATATTCCTTTCACTGTTTTACATTTCTCTTCAAAGTTTGGTAGGGAGACCTAGTTGTAATCCATAACTTTTTGTTCAAACTGCCATTCCAGAAAGTTCAAAGAACGTAGGGGATTGTAAGTTTCATAAAGGTGCTTCAAAATAAGACAATATTTGGTTTATATGTAGTAGTTACTGCTTTACTTCTGGGATTGCTTTAGGACAGCTGGGAAACTCTAAGATAAACACAAAATTGAAATTTCATGTTTGAAAACCAATTCTGTGCAGAAACATTTTTTTTTAAGTATTAATGAACATATATTTTCTTAATAGTCCCTAGCTGGAAGCTACAACTTCATTTTCCAGAAAGAAAAATGACTTTTAAATGTTTCATGTGTCAAAGGATGAGATGAAAAACATCATCTTCCTGAAACAAATCAAGGCAATTAGTAGATCAGGTATTGTACGTTTATTTGTAGGACTGCTTTACAAGACCTATAAAATCTGAGTATTTGAAAGATTTCCTACAAAGTGAGCCTACAGTCTCATCCATGAAGCTTATGCTTTTATAAAGGGGAACAAAAAGGTAGTAAATAACTGTTTTGCTGTAACCACTTGGGAAACTTGTATGACAAACTTAATTCAACTAAATGCTTGAAGTGCTGACCAATATTCCAAAGTTAAAGAAAAACAAAGTACTAAGAAGTAAATGCATACAGCTAGAAAATAATAAGTTCTTTATTAAAAGATTTTGTGTTGTAAAGTCATGACTGTTCTGTCTCCTGTTCAACTGTCCTCAATAAGCACAAATGACTATTTTTGGACTAGGTTGCTGCTTTTGGTACCTCTCGATAAAGGCACCTACCCATTAAATCTGGTACAGTTTGTTACTGGTATTTATTTAAAAATGTAGGCATTACTGTGCCATTTAAGGTTAATGGTCCCTCTACTCAGTCTACAGCAGGCAGGATCAGGTGCTTCAGAGAAAGATATAAAATTGTGGAAACTGTCAAATACAGAATAACCATTCCGGACAGGAAGTTTTTCTGGCGTCACTCACTCTCCTGTGCCAAGTGACAGACTGTGTTTCAAACCTTGGTGGGAGGCAAGTTCTCCCTTAGTTTTGTCTTACTTCTTTTCCTTCCCAAGCATGCTGGCTGGAGCGAAGCGTAGTTACTCTGTTCTGAGATTAGCTGTTTTTGAAAAGTGGGCATTAGTTATGTTCTGCATTCCTAATCTGTGTTGTATCGTTAAGGTGTATATTGAGACCCAGTGGTCAGTAGTATGTTGAGCCTGTTACATACAGTGCATCCCTTTGAAGAAACAACGTATTTTCAGTTAGCAGAATTAAAGTAATGCTGTGCCCTTTCCACAGCCATGTCCGCATATCCATGTGTGCACGAACGCTTGCAGCACTTGTGCTCAGTGATCAGTTGTTTTCTTGGTCAGGGTGCGTGGGGGAAGGGTTGATTTTTGTTTTGCTAAATACAATGGCAGTCTAAAACATGCTCATACAGATAATGGTAGTTTCATACTGAACCAAGTCATTTTCCTAAGCTATCTTCTTCCACTGTAGGATGCAGCTAGCCAAAATGATACCTCTGTTTTTTAAAGGTTTGTCACAACTGGCTTATTTCTGAACCTCTGAAATACCAAGATTCTTGATCTACATTTAATTTTTTATGTAGTGATGAATGTTATCTGGTTTGTGCTTATTATTTATTTTCTTTCAAAGGATGATTTTGAGGTGAAATCTGAGGAGCATGCCAGTGTCATCCAGCAACTTGAGCAAACTATTGAGGATCTGAGGACCAAAATTGCAGAACTAGAGAAACAGTTCCCTGCTCCAGAGGTACAGACTGCTGGGAGGGAGCAGGAAAATGAGCACACGCCTGCAGTCTGCAGGGAATTCAGCAGTGTGACTCTTCAAACAAATGAAGAGGAGAACGTACCCAGGACTGTGTCACATGCAAGATCTGTACAAACGTCACCAACGGAGGATTATTTACCACACGCAATGCCTTCAGCCAATGCACTGCCACAGCCACCCCCACCACCGCACTTAGAAGGGGACAAAAGTGAAGGGCCAACTCAGAAATTGCCAGGTCTAGAACTACAGCCCACGTTTTGTTCTGAAATCTCCTTAATTCTGTCGCCGAAGCTAATCTCAGTGCCACTGGATGCAAGCCAATCTGTACAAAGTACGCTCCAGTCACCTCTTTCAGGACCTAAAATTAATTTGTCCCTTGCATTTGAAGGAGAGACTGAAATGCCAGCTTCCCATCAGCCTCTAAGTACTGTAGATGTGACTTGTAGTGAACGTGCCCCCTCTTTGCCCCCGGAGCCCACATGTAGCATTCCCCCATCACTGCCAGTCACCGAACCAGCTGCTCCCCTGTCTGGAGCACATGGCCCTTCCCTTGCCACTCCCATGTCCATAGCAGGTGTACCACCCCCACCACCCCTGCCCAGCTCAGGACTCCTTCCTTCTGCTGGCTCAGCAGTGCCACACCTGGACCACTCTTTGCCGGGCATCATGATGCCGCCACCACCACCCCCTCCTCCTCCTCCGCCTTTACCAGGTGGGGACATACCAATGCTGCCTCCAGCCCCTCCTCTCCCATGTGCTGGAGTCCCACCACCACCTCTACCACCACCTTTGCCTGCAGCAGGAGTCACAGGCCCTCTGCCAGGTTGGGGCATCCCACCTCCTCCTCCACCACTGCCACCACCTTTACCTGGGGCTGGTGTCCCTCCCCCACCTCCTCCTCTGCCTGGCCTGGGAATGCCACCCCCACCCCCAGCACCACCTCTGCCTGGGGCAGGACTACCACCACCTCCCCCACCTTTGCCTGGAGGGGGTATCCCTCCTCCTCCTCCTCCTCCACCACCTCTGCCTGGTGCAGGTATCCCTCCTCCTCCTCCTCCTCCTCCTCCTCCTCCTCCTCCTCCTCCTCCCCCACCTTTGCCTGGTGCAGGTATTCCTCCTCCACCACCACCTCTTCCTGGTGCAGGTATCCCTCCTCCTCCTCCTCCACCACCTCTGCCTGGTGCAGGTATCCCTCCTCCTCCTCCTCCACCACCTCTGCCTGGTGCAGGTGTCCCCCCCCCTCCTCCTCTTCCACCACCTCTGCCTGGTACAGGTGTCCCCCCTCCACCCCCTCCTTTGCCTGGCTTGGGGATGCCACCTCCAGCCCCACCACCTTTGCCTGGACAAGCGCCACCCCTTCCAGTGCCAGCCCAGGGCAGCACCTACCCGGCAGTCCCACAGGGCTGTGGGTTTCTTCCTCCTCTGTTACCATCTGGTTTATTTGCAATGGGGATGAATCAGGAGAAAGGGAGCAGGAAACATGTGATAGAGCCTTCACGGCCAATGAAGCCTCTTTACTGGACGAGAATTCAACTCCACAGTAAAAGGTAAGTTGTGGGGTTGTGAAGAGTGGTGTTTTCACTTTATGGCTGTCCTGATAGTGTCATATGTTATAAGCAAAAGTGTTTACTTGCTGATAGACAGGTCTTTGAGAGAACCTCAGTGCAAACAGGATTTTGTTTGTAGTTGGATATGTAAATGGGGTGCCCATTTTCTTTAAAGCGCACAAACTCTGAGTAAAGTTATTTGCAAATAAAAGCTCTTTGAGGGTAGTGTTTTCAGACGTCCTTTGGGGTTACATACTACGCATTGATCAGAGATTCAGGGGTGACCGTGTGCCACTAAGTGTTCTGTGAGATGGTTTTTAAAATGTCGTATTTGTGCTTACTCTCAGCTTTCAAGATAACCTTGGTCTCTCTTTGGAGCAGCTTGCAAGTTTTGGTAGTGTCTTCCCTCTAGATGAATGTATGCTGAACGCATTTTATCCTTGTCTTTCCTTTCTCCAGTGACCTAGAAATCCCTTTTTTTTTTTTTTTTTTTTTCACCTTGTACACTCAGCAGACAGATTCAAAATGCAATTTCTCTGCATGGCAGCATAAAGCTATTCTGGTAGCCCTTACTTTGATATGACTTTAATACACTTCTTTTCAGTTGTTGATGCTTTTTGTTTGTTTGTAAAATATTCTTGGTTGTGAAAAGAAGTTTCCTCATTAATCTCTTATGTCTCTGAGTACTGATTGTAAAACCCTTCTGCTGTTATTTAATGATTAATTTCTTCTTTCTTTTCAAGTTCTTGCCACGGTCACACAGGTGGTCTGCAGATAACTGTCTATTTCTACTTCTCTTCATGTCCATGTCTGTATGTTTTATAGCCTATATGTAGCCTATTTGTATTCCTATGGATGTAAAGTGGGTGAATGTAAATGAGCCTGACCATTATTGTGTGTGAACAAAGAAGCATGGGGGAGAATCAACAGTATATCTTATCAAAATGCTGCCAGTAGAAGTTAGGCAACAACTTTTAAATTGCCGCTATTTTATTTTCTTCATTCCTCCATTTATGACCTCATTTAGTTTGACGTTGCCCTACATAGGTCTTTTGCTTAACTTTAGAGATTCTAGTGCTTCACTTGTGTGGGAAAAAATTGAAGAACCTTCCATAGATTATCATGAGTTTGAAGAACTGTTTTCTAAAACAGCTGTTAAAGAGAGGAAGAAACCCATTTCGGACACCATTACAAAAACAAAGACTAAACAAGTGAGTACTCATTTAATTTCAGATCTTTTCTAGGCTGGTTTTTACATAAAGACAGATTTTTGCATGCAGCTGAGATGAATTTTGCCTGCTGTGAAATTGTTACCGTATATAAATACACTTACATAGAAATATAATAAAGGGAGAAAATCTAGGATGAGTTTCAAAGCTTATGTGTTAAATACTGAAGATTTCTTTTTTTATAAATTACTTTTCAAATATGTATTCTCTTAAAAATCTATACTTTATCCACTTTAAAATTAACAAAAATAAAACTAATTAGGTGCATATATGACGCTTTGAAATTGACTGTACGTGTGCATTGAGTAGTATATAATTCTGATTAATTTTATAAATAATGAGTTGCATATGAATTACCATGACTTCAGAGAAAAATTGTTTAAGAATCTAAATCCTAATGTTATAACGATCATAACAGTTCTAAGTTTGTGTTGTGTTTATACATATAGTGAATATGAAGCTTATGCATACCATAAATGACAAACACAGTTGGGAGAATCCAATGTTAATCAAACTGGTTTCTTGGAATGATGTACAATCAAATAAAAATAAGAAATGTATTATAAGATAGAAACTCAAGCCCTGGGATAGGAGAATTGAATCTGTTTATGTGCCTATAGAGCTGTAAAGTTCTGCTATCTGTGTGAAAATTGAATTGTGGTGCTATGATAAGTAATTTGCAGTTAAGCTTTTGGGCTATAGAGGAGAGCGTTCTTATGCAGAATCCTAAACTGCAGTTAAAGTTCTTGTTTTATCTCATCTTGACATTCCTGTACTCAATTCAAGACTTGGCTGCTCCTTCCATCATCTTTTAACATACAAGTTAACGCTATACAAGGTTTTTTTCCACGTTAGATATACAGTGAGACTCTTCAAGATCTCCATGCAGTAGATCTTATGTGTGAATATGACCTCTCCACGTGGTACTTCTGGAGATCTTGCCCCCCAGACACGCTTTGGTCAGCAATATAAACGTGCAGGTTCTCTTTACTCTGCTGACAACCTGCTGCAAGCAACAGAACTGGTAGTGAAGTCAGGATGATTATCTGAAGGTGTTGGATAAGACCTTTATCTGGACGGATGGGAAGGATAGTGCAGCTATTCATCACGTACCTGTGTGCTGCACTAGGCTGTACTAACTGGGATGGGAGGAAAGATAACAGTGTTGCTGCTACCTTGCTGTCCTGCAGTAAATCTCCAAAGTGCAAGACCTTTGCTCCTCTTCCCTCCTTCTAGGAAAATGCCCCTTTTGATGGCTGTTCTTAACTAAATTAGTCTGATAGCTCTTTAAGTAAAAAAAGGAATACAAAGGTATACCTGATGCTTTGCCTATGAACTGTTGGTCCATTCGCATCTCATGAGGTTTGGTGATGCACATCTCTAAACAGAGTAGAAATGACGACTGTTTAATTCTGTAACATAAACAGTGGTTAAAGACAGACAGCAATTATGAATAAACACTAGATGTGGATTTGAATACTAAGAGTATTTTTCTCGCAATGACAAAAATTTAGATATGTTGTCAATAAATAAATATAATGTAGATACAACTAAAAGAAAATGACTGATTGTTCTCAACTCCTTTGAAAAGAACATGTTGTTTGACAGAAATTTCAACACAGAAGTTTAAGGCAATATAAGTAGGTGTTGTTATCTAGAATGAACATTCCTGTGGGCCATCTAAATTGACAGAAGAGAATCCCCTGCGTGTTTCTCTTCCTCTGTTGATCAAACAAATGTATCACTCTCCGAAAGAGAGAGAAATTGCCTAATAGAGAAGTCTGATTTGTTAAACTGTAGTATCTGAGGAGAAAAATATCAACCGAACAGATAATCATGGGCTTTCACTAGAACTACAATTAGAGCTATCATTTGTTGTGGATGTCAAAGTTAAACGTTCATGTGTGCAAATCCAGTTTGGGCTTTTCATGGTATTGACATGAGACAACTGAAGTAGAGTAGCTTCGCAAATATATTCTACGTATGCCCTCTCAGCAGTTTGGAATGCAGGCCTTCATTTTTGAAATTCTCTTCATTTACACCACAGTAAACACTTGGATAATGAAGTCCATCCATGTTTAGCAAAAGAAAAAGGGAAAGCATGGCTGTAATTCCACAAGTATGTTTTTATAGGAAGCACCAAGTGCTGTTTAAGTGGTTACTGACTTACATGACTTCTATGATAGTTACGGGCGTTGTAAAGATCTTACAAATGGTGTTTCTGCAGTGATTTTTACAGGGACGGGTTATGCAAAGCAGATGTGTTCTGTCACCTGTTGAGCTATGGAGAAGCATTGTACAGACAGAACCAGGACCCGTAAAGCACGCTCTGCTGCTTTCCAGAAACACTCTAGTCTGGCAATTGGTTTTCCTCCTTGCATTGATGTGTGGATGTGCTGAGCGAATATATTGCTTAGATGGATTTGATGTAAAATACTAGCTACACTGCAAATTGTAGTCAGGCAAAAATGCCCAGATAACTTTCAAATGCATAAAATATTTGATACTTTATGTAAACATCTGATTTTAATAAGACAATATTTTTATTGTCAGCCGAAATAAAAATACATTTACAGAGGAGGCCACATGGCAGCGGGGGGGGATGGGGACATGGAAATTCTAGCTAATCTGAAGAAAGATTTGATAGTTTGGGGATGGCTTAGTGGGTAAAAGATTAATTATTTTGGAGTACGCTGCTGTTCTGCATTCTGCACACAGAGCTATTTATGCTATATGCCGTAGAGTACAAGCACGTGTTTGCTTGTGTATGTATATGGATACACATGATATGATTATTTCTAAATGGTGACCTCTTTTTAAGTGGTAAAATTATCTATATTTTCTGGGTTGTTTGGGGGGTTTTTTTGAGTTAACAATTGAGTTAATTTCACCCTACCCAAGTATTGGTTCTAATTGTTTTTTACTTGGCATGATCATCTGCCAATAACTTAATATAATATAAATCAAGAATGCTTTAAAAAAGTGAATATTACATCTAGCATTGAATAAAGGTGACATTAAAATCCATTCCAGAACTTTAAAGAAAGAGGAAAATACGAAGTGTTAATATTTATTTGTGAATACAGCTAATTTTTTCTTAATGTCTCTCATTTGGTGCTACAGCAAAAGCTGTGATTTATTTTGCTCTGTTAATATGTATATGTCAAATTCTCAGCTGCTGTAAATGTGTGCAGGCTCACTCAATGAGAATGCCTACTAAATCTTCAAAGAAAGTCCTTTATGGGTTATATTATAGGTGGGGCTGCCATTGCTACCTATTAAAGTGGTCTGGCTTTCATTATAAGTCCCTGTTGTTATAACTTTGCCAAAATTTAGCTCTTTAGGCTGCAAATTTTGTTGAGTTGGTTTTTTATCCCCCCACATTGGGTGTCTCCTTCATTTTGCTAACGTTAAGAAAAAAAACAAAGTCTGGTTTTGCTCATGTCCACGTAGTTTCATAGACTTGAAATTCAGAAAAATCATATCAGATACATGTCTTGTTAGTTGTGTAGAAGATTTCTTAAATTTTGCTGCTTTACAGGCTATATCTCAGTTCCTGTTGCTCGGGAGAGACTTCAGGTGTAATTCAAAAGATTTTTCCCTAACCTTGTACCGACAAGTTGGAAAACAGGGGCCAAGAGGAGGAAAGCAAGGCAAGATTAAGATGAGTAACTGGGGAGGGAGTGAAGAACTGAGGAGGTCTGACAGGTGGAAATATAGACTATAATAGATCTGATTCTGTGTCACTTCTTATTCCATCTACAGTAATTTTTCTCAGAAACCTGTTGTGAGCCTGGGGTATTTTTGACCTGGATGTTCCTGTCAGCAAATAAGGGATCTCATCAAACCTACTGTGTTTGACCCAAGCAAAGAGTGAAAACTCGATCTTGGAGTGTCTTGTTCAGCCATGGCATGTAGTTACAATACTAGTTTTGGTTACGTGACCGGACAGTATTTTTCATAGAGCCATTTCCATAGCAAGTATGGACTGTGTGGAAGGAGCACAGTTCCTAATGATTACTTGGGAAATGAAGCTGTCACCTGAGTAAAAAAATGCTTTTATCGGTTGTTGCAGCACTTAAAAAAATCATGTGATTAGTGAAGCAGGAAGAAAAAGGATAGTCTCATGATTAAGGTCACATACTCAAGAATGATGGTAAATGCAATATTAAAAATTTACTTACATGGGGAATATTGGCTAGTGTGCACTGAATGGGTTCAGTGGAAAAATGGTACGTAATCAGAAAATCTTGATATCACTGTCAGCATAATAAGTATACAGAAAGGACTGAGCTGACTGGCATAGATGTCTTTCCTAACTTTTGAACAGTCATCTTAGAAGCCTTACTGATAATCCTCTAACTGTATTTTTGGAAAATAATATACATGTCACTGCAATGAACTTTTCAAGAGCAGACCATGTGTTTATAATCCATCATGTAAACGAAATAAAAATGTTACAGATATTCTCATATGGAAAGTCCACTATTAATCTATTGACATTAAGATTTTAATCTCCCCCTTCCACCCCAGAAAATAAATAATAGGTTACTAAAGTTTCATTCTGTTTCAAAAGCCTTAGATGCAAACAAGATGTATCAATAAAACTGTTTAGTTAATGATTTCAGCATTTTCGCATTTTTAAGTTGAACAAAAAGAAGCTATGGTAATAGAATACCCCTAGAAATAAAATGCCACATAAAATAAGGATAAATTGGTAAATAACGTAAATGCTATATTGAGTTAACAGATAAAAGATTATTCATGTTTATTCATTAACAAGGAATGACATAAAGGGAAAAGTAATTTTCTGAAAAGGAGGGTTTATTCCCCCTGCAAACACTGGAGGCACTGTCTTAAGGAGCTTTCTGTGTCCACACTTAGTGATCTATTACCTGTGTCAATGGCACAACCATTTGCTGTGATTTTATGTACTCTCCAGAGATGCAGTTGGGGTTCTGCTGCCTCTACAGACAGGAATTTTAGAGGACTTGACCAATGCATTGGGGTTTTTTTATGTAAGCAAATAATTAATAGTGTCACAAAGTTGTTTATGAAATTAAGTAATACCTCTCTTATTTGGCTTGTAAGAATAATTTATTTTGAGATGCTTGTCATGGTTTAGCCCCAGCCAGTAACTAAGCACCATGCAGCTGCTCACTCACGCCCCGTCCCCTAAAGGGAAGAAGAGAAGAATGGAAAAAAAAAACCCTCATAGGTTGAAATAAAGACAGTTTAACAGGTTATCAAAGGAAGAGAATAATAACAACAATTTTATATATATATATATATATATATATATGTATATATAAAAAAAACCCCAAATGATCCACAAATGTAATTGCTCACCACCTGCGAAAAAACCAACCTGATGTTGTCTGTTTCCAAGCAGCGATCCCACCTCCCGGCTAGCTTCCCCAGTTATGTATGGATCATGACGTTACATGGCAGGGAATGTCCCTTTGGCCAGCCTGGGCCAGCTGTCCTGGCTGTGCTCTCCCAGCCTCATAGGGTGTGAGAAGCTGAAAAGTCCTTGACTTAGTGTGAGCACTACAACTACCCAGCAACAACTGAAAACATCAGTGTGTTATCAACATTATTCTCATAGTAAATCAAAAACACAGCACTATACCAGCTACTAGAAAGAAAATTATCTCTACTGAAACCAGGACAATGCTGTATGAATGTGATCTCTGTTTTTACCTCTCATTCTCTTGTTTATATGGCTTATTGCGTGTTTTGTTGTTATATTATTTGTTCTATCTACAGAGTTCTCTGTTGCAAATACAATTTTACTTGACTGCATCTATATATAATGTATCTCTACCTGTTCAGGCTGCCCAGGTTGATGTCCTCTTACAACCACATGCCTTTCTCATTCCTGTTTTCTTCCCGCTTTCTTTTCTTCAGATCATATATTTGCAAGTTTCAAAAACAAACACATGATCTTGGCATCTGACAATCTTGCAAACTCATCTTGTGGCCTAAGAGCTCTGTGAGTTTCTCTGGTTTGTACGTGTATCCGCACTAGCACTGAAAGGTTCTGCTGATGTAGTGGCCTGGTTTACATGCTTCGTACGGATTCTGTATGGGAGAGAAAGGTTATGTTCATTTCTTAACCAGAGGAGCTGTGTAGAGTGTCTGATAATGGCCTCATTGGGTTTCTCTATGCTCTGTAAGACCCCTGCAGGGGAAGGTTTTGCTGAAAGTTTGTTCGAATAAAGAGAAAAATAGGCTTTGGGTTGGAGTGAGGGAGCTGCAGCAGGTCTGTGAGACTGAAAGCTGCACATCTAAAAAGCATAACACAAATCTTGAATACAAGCAGAAGGATAGCAGCCACCCTGGGCTGTGTACAATTCTTGCTGTACCTGATGCTGTCGAGTAGAGGCGTCTTTGTCACAGCCGTCTTTCCAGGGAGGCTGGCAATCTCGCATTTCTATAGCCAGTAGTTCTACACCTTTCAAATACTTCCTTCTCCGTCTCTCCATGGTGCTTCTGAGTCTCACAGTACAAGGGCTCGGTGCAGTGGACATTGTAGCATTGGATGATATCAGGGGAAGAAGAAAGAAAGAAAATATGGAGATAGTAATACGCATCTCTTCTATCTCTCTGTCCATGTTGATTTTGCTAAGGAGGCAAGAAACAACACTTTTTTATACAGCAGTTTTTATATCTGATCAAGAAAACTCAAATTGCTTAAGAATTAGATGTGCATATGGATTGAATGTATATCACCTAGAAATTAGAGGTTAGGACAGTGGTCATAATGATTTAGCAAAAAAAAAAAAATCACCTTTTAACTTCAGTGTGAATGTACTTATCTGTATTTCTATCAGACTCTGACAAGTTAAAACTGTTTTTTACTGTCAGCCTGAAAATAAACTTTTTAAGATTAAGAGGTTTTTTATTTGTAGAGAAGTACAAAAATCCTCTAGATGGTAGAAGTATTGATTTTGCAGTTTTTTCTTATGGCTATATTTTTTTACTTAGTGCTGCCTTCAGTACAAACAGCAAGAACAAAAAAGTTGTTATATTCATTTAGAGTAGGTACAGTGAATAATGTCATACTTTTGACTGTAACCATATGCTCCCCTTTAAAAGTGGGAACACTAAAGTTTTTACAGCATGGGTTTTTTGGCTTGTTGATGTTATCTCCTACTAGATATCATATTGGGTTCTCACCTTTCTTTGCGAGTTTTTGGGGTTTTTTTTGCATTCGTTACCCTTCCCTAAGTCCCTTCACCTTCTTCTGTGTCTGTCTCCCTGATTTGATGTGCTAACTTTTTATAAAATAATTAAGGCTGTTAATGTCAATCTCTTAGTAAAAAATCACTTCTACAGTAATAGTTTTATGATATTAATTTCAACACTATTTTAGTGATAAAACAGCGTAAAAGGGCATGAACTATTTCTCATCTCTATTGTCAAAAGCTTTATTTATGAAAGCACAGTACAGTAATAGATAAAATGAAAAGTAAATATTATGTTTAATCTGTACCCTTTAACATAAAGTTCCAGCACCCATAAACTGGCAGACACGGCTGCTTGGCTGCACTAATTTGCATAACATGTCAACAACTTGCATCTAGAAATACATGGCAAAGAGAATTTTGAAACCTTAGGTATCTCCTTATAAATCATGAGAATCTTCAGTGGGGAAAGTAACCAGTAAGTTTGCAAGGGGATTCCAGATTTGATTTGCGTAGGAGATGGAGAGGTGCTCAAAATTACATTTTATGATTGATGTTCTGTGATAAACATTGAGTTCAGTTCAATTGTTATGTGCCATCAGCATGGGTACGCTGACAGCCAGGACTGGATGTTGGGTTAGGGGGTTTGGTTTTCTTTTTGTAAGTATAAAGTAGAAATGTCTGATCTCCTATTGTACCAAAATGACCTCACTACTTGAAGTAGTCCCTGTTTCACCTCTCACAATTGCTGTTACTAGCCACAAGTCACTTCTAGATTTACCTTTAAAAAAACCCTAGGAAACACACACACACAAAACCAACCCACTCATAACAGCATAGTACTATTCTATGATATCTGTAAGCAGGCAAGGCTATATATGTGAAAGATATGATGGATCCAGTTCTGTGATTGCCAATTTTACATTTGGAATACAGTTGAATCTGCAGAAAAGCTCTGTTGTCACAGCCCAGTGAGAAGATGATTGCATTACTGCCCTGATCCTGTCTCCTAACATCTTGTTTGAAACTTTTGGGTTTCTACATCCACTCTGCAAGAGTTACAAGCTATAGGCCTTTGTACAGTAGAGTTTCCTACATGTGACTTTTTTGTAATGTACAGTAGGTTTTTTTCTTAACCACTGAGAGCCTCGGGATAATTTTGCTTAATGCTGGCAGTCAAAATCAGAACCAGAGAGCAAGAGTCATTGCAAAATTCCATGCATTAACTAAATATTATTCTGAGTAAAGGGAATCTTCAGGGTTTTTTTGCTTCAGGGTTCTCATCAAACATGTGTCTTGCATTACCTTTCACTAAATATCTCTTTGACTGTTTTTGCTTGTGTTAAACAATCAGGAACAAATTTGGCGTGTAGCTTGTTTACCACTTAACAATGAGGACCACTCAACAATTAGAAAGTTTGTCCTAGACTTCAGGCTGCAGATAATATCTTTAGCTTCCTTTTTATTTATTTTTTTTAGTTTGTTTAATGCAGACTTCCAGAATCTAAACTAAAAGGGAGCTGTGTATTGTGTCTGAGGCTTTAGATCTTGTAGAGATTGGATTTATCAACCTTTTGTTGTTCCGCCTTTAAATGGCGTCACTTGTCTGTAGCCTGTAGGCCCAGACTGTGCAGCTGATTTATTTTATTGTTTTATTTTTAAATGTGGGAATTGCTTTAGGCACTTATGCTAATATTCATACTTTCTGAATTACTGTTGTATTGTTACAGCCATTCTGTTGGAGGAAACTATAGTATTCATGCAATTGACTGAAATGGCAATGAAATGCATAATAAAGATTAGTATAAAAGTTGACATAAAATGTACATTTTAAATAAAGCCAGACAAAACTGGTAGCTCCTACATGAAAATGCTTTATCTGTTGCTGTTCTGCACCCATTCACCTGACAGTCATGCTCTTCAGTACTCTTTTGATGTCATTACAGTTCAGAATTTTGGCACAAAGACAACCTATTCTTCGTGGGGACATTGCTTTTTTTTTTTTCTCTTTTTTTTTTCCCACCTGATCATTGGCAAAATGTGTCACTCAGTAAATAATTATTCTCTTGGCCCTCAGCTCACTTTTAGAAAAAGCAGCTTCTTTTTCTGCTAACTCTTAGACCAGATTCCTTTTAGAGCACAGTACTTGGAGGGATTTACTAGGCCACTAAATCTGGTCCTAGAACATTGATGAAAATTATGCCTCCTAGGAAAACCATGTTCTAGCCTGCATCATAACAACATAGTTACTTTATTTGGTTCTTTTTCTCTAGCGTGGCTCCCCTTGCTGTATTTGTAGACCTGATCTCAGTAGCTCTCTGATTGCTGATGGGCGGTAGAAACAGCAATTTCACCATTTGAAGCGAATACAGTAGCATATGGGTGCTGACGCCATGAGAAGTGGGAGAGTCCTGAGAACAGACTCCAGCTCATCCTTGCTCTTTGGGCCACCAAGAGACAACCATGTAGCTCTGCTTCCTGTGCAAAGGTCAAGTTCTGGTCCCTTCTGTGGTCCTAAGTACGTTGGTACCTAAATGCACTTGTAACTTTGTTTTGAGGAAGACCACTTAACAAAGCTATTTTACTCTTTCTTTTTTTTTATTTTGTTTTACTTTACTCCTGGCCAACATAGTAGCTTGAATCAATTCCACTTCTACTTATTTTTTCCAGAATATGACAAGAAATATGCATGCATACTCCAGATAAGCTCTTGCCACTTTGTGTGACTATTGTTATTTCCTTATGGGATTTTTTGATTGGTTTGCATTAATTTTTAATTCATTTTTTTTTGTCAGATTTGGGATAGTTCTCTTGTTCAAAATAAAGGCAACAAAGGACTCCCTCTATGCATTGATGACAGCAGCAAGCTTAAGTTATTCTATTATTGGGAGATGTTTCAGAGCTGAGCAAAAGCAATAATAGTGGAGGCTGGACTCAACTGTTTCCTCAACATCTTCCATACCAAATTCAATCTTGTCAGCATTATTGGAGAGGATGGCTTTAAGGAGAAGTTTTTGAACTTTTGTTATGTAACATACCACATTGTTTCTTTGTGTTCCTCTGCCTTTTCTGGAAATATGGTTTGGTAGCGACAGCAGTTAAAGAGTTTCTGTTATTTTGAAATTCTGTACCCACTTTTTTTTTTTTCTTTCTGATAGAACGCAAGATACTTGTTTGTATCTTGGTTTGATACTTGGTTGTTATTAGAGATGTACATCGCACAGTAGTTGTTAGAAAGACTTTGATCCATACCTTGCTACCCAAGATCTATTTTTATTTTGTAAACCTTTTGTAGCTGCAAAGTAGTAAATAGATAATAGCTTCTTTTTACAAGAAGAAAATCTCATATTATGTGTCCCGGAGTTATCTCACTTCCAGGCTTAAATGAGATTTATGTTCCATTTAAAAACCATTTAGATTATGGCCTATTAGAAGGATAGTGCAGGATGTCCTAATCGTATTTTTCTGAATTATGTTACTTTTCCCTTTGAATTCAGAAAATCTGACTATCATATCCTATTTCAGTCCATTTGACTTTAATTTTAAATTTCTAATAATGTATTACAGGGATTAGACAATTGCATAAGAATTTCTTGCTAATTTCTCACAGATGATGTCAATAGCTATGCCTTGAATTTAGGTCTTTAGCCTTGTGAACAATAGTTATGGCATACTTGGTTTCTAATGTTAAAATTTTCAGCTCATGAACAGAATGCTGTATTTTCACTTCACTGTAACTAGTGAGGAATCTATGAGGAAAGGAGGATGAAATACCTTAATAATCGATAGTTATGAAGGTTTAAGGGGAACAAAAATCTAACAAATCAATTGGCCAGCCAGCTACATCCTCAGAAAAACTATATGGCAAGCACCGTGAGTTTCTCAAGCTTCCTTTCCAAAGCAGTCCCAGCGGCAGAGTTCAGGGTCAGGCTTTTACTCCTTCTCTTCAGCTACTCCTCAAACATCAACAAGTATACCTGTCTCTGATTCACTTAAGTTGCCAAAGTTGTCCACAGGGCAAATGTCTTGTGGGTACTTTTATGGGGTTTTTAAGATGTGAATTGGATCATGACATTCTTTACTCTGGCTAAATTAATTCTACTTTTTCTAATCTCATTTCTACTAATCAGTTTCTAAACAGTTTTGCCAGTGGGGCTATAGGTGATACAGCACCTTGGTGCTAAGATAGGAACTGTGTAACTTGGAAAAATTATGTATGTGCTTCCTGACTGCATTGTAAAAAGAACTTCAACTTACAGTTCTAATTATCTGGCTTTTCTTCTTTCCTCCAACTGATTCACAAAGGTTTTCTTCAGTGTGTGTAGTACAGTGTAAAACTGGGCCATGTGAGTAGATTAAAGGTTCACCTCTTTCATCCACGTAATGGTTGTAGCCCTGCATTGAAAAGTATTTCATCTAGAATCCTGCCGTTTTACAGATAAGGGTCCTTTCCTGACATTACTTGCTTCTTATACCAATGATTTAACATTTACAGTAAGTTGCGTTCAAACAGCTTAGAGCCCTGTGGAAGACAGTCTGTGAATTACTTGTTGCTTTTATGCTTACAAAGCAAATATGTATGAAATTGTATTTTAGTGGCTAATTTTAACCCCCTAAAGCAAGATGTTTTGTTGGCTTGATTTTTATTTTTTGTTTATTTTAAAAACAAAAAAGCTTTGAGACCTTTTTTATTCCCTAAAAGTGATCAAAGAAAATCCCAATATGTACGTGGTTATTTTTCTTTTTAAATAAAATTCATATTGGCGCCTACTACGTCAAACATTCAAATAAAATACAAATTCTCACAGTTTTAGCTTACATCAAAGATGGAAATCATTGTGTGGTTTTGGAAACCAAAGCAATTCCAAGATAGACACAGTTGGAATTTTTTTATATGACAGCCTGTTTCATACACTTAGTAACATCAGTGTGAAGTTGAAAGTGTGCATCCTAATGAAGGAGGACGTCTAAAGAACTTTTATAGTGACTCTTTTAGGGTTAAGATTCAACTAGGTGATATAGTTGCTTACACTTGTGATGGATTTATGCAGCAGAAGCAAACTTAAAAAATAATAAAATTACTCATTTTTAGATGTGTATGTAGACTACAAGGTATTTTTTTCTTGAATTTGTCATTAGTAGTGCAAAATATCTTGTACCTTTTCCTGAGGATTAATACTAATAGTTGGGTTTCTTTTGGCAGGTTGTCAAGTTGTTAAGTAACAAAAGATCTCAAGCTGTTGGAATATTAATGTCTAGCCTTCATTTAGACATGAGGGACATTCAGCATGGTAAGTGAAATAAGTATTGCTAATTCTAGCTCAGATCACATGATTAATAATCTGGAAATGCTAATTATGTCTACCTTTTGATATGTAAAATAAGTTAATAAGAGGCTTTTTTTTTTTACACTATTTTTTGGAAAATAGCTTGTTTTGACATTTATCTTCCCCTTTCTAGTCACGTATTCCCTTATCCTGTATAGAAAATAAAACCGTGTATTTGCAGAATTGCCTTCTATAGTTTTTTGTATCGGTTATCTAAGTGGTATAAAATATAGATGCTTTGATTCTGGTCTTTCTGAGGAAGAAAGTGTGATATGTTGTTTATTTTAATTCAGATAGCCTCACGACATATCCTGAAAAATGAATTATAACATTTAATTGATTTGTTCTATAAAATAGTTCCTATATTTGGGTTAGCACGAACTGTGGAGTTCTTTCATCCTCAACAACATTTTTTTATAAAGGGAGATCTTTTGGGGGAGTGTAATACTTTTCACATTTATGCTAGGAGACAGTAGTGCAAAAAGGTGAAAAGCGGAATTACATTTATATGCAGAGCATCCCTTACGTTTCCCAAAGGCTTTGGATAGATTTGAAGCAGATTGAATTATCCTGTGAAGTGCCAGCCTATCTATTAAATAAATGTGGTTTCAAGAATAACACAGACTTCATAAATCACAAAAACATCTTGTGAACTTTCTAGGCTACATATTTACAGCCATGCATTCAGTTTACTATGATTTGCTTATTTTGTCAAATTATTCATAAATAGAACAAATTTCAGAGTATTCTGTCAGCTAGTGAGTAATGCTTAATCACAGTTTTAAGTTTTTATTAAACTGTTTTGATGGTTACTAGACTTCCTCAAGCTGAAGCGCTTAAGATGGTAGTCATAGAGCAAGGCGCCAGTACTGGCGCCAAGAAGTACTTGGTATTTCCAAAGCTGGCAGATGTAGTTCAGTTAAGTCATAGAGCAAAATCTGAAAACAATGATATGGTCCTTTCCTTCAGTCAAATATTCAACTTGGTTTCAGTTAATAATGAGAACCTTATGAACAAAGGAGTCCGCCTAACATCTGTGTCTGTGGTAAAGCCAACACAAGTTCATTGAAAATTTGCTTGCTTAACATGCAACACTAACAATAACATGGCATGAATGTCAGTAGTTGAAGGGGTCAAACAATATTATGCTTAACCTTTATCCTATTACAATATTAAGCACACATGATCATCTAAAAGCTCTGTGCAGATTTTGTATATTCCTCTTTCAATAGCTGTTTTCTAAAACCAAAAGTCTTTGCAAAGGGGAATTTAGTAGTGCTCTGATTCCCTTGCTGTTCAGAAGTGATTGAACAAACGTGAGAGAACTTTAGTCTGATGGGGGGAATTTGTGGAAACAGTTGGAAGATCCTGATGTTAAAAATATTTGGGGTTTTTTTCTTGTTGGTGGTTTTTCTGTAGGGTTTTTTTGTTGGTTGGTGGTTGGGGTTTTTTTGTTGGTTTGGGGTTTTTTTTGTTGGTGGTTGTTGTTGTTGTTTTTTAAGAACATAAAATAGGCGTGGAGGAAAAGTGGTGAAGAGCAGGAAAGAAATTTGCATGGTGGGGGCGAGGAAAATCTCACCAAAAAGTATTTCTGGCATCAGTCGCTCTATGCAGAGCTCTCTGAGTGATCTAGCCATAGAGACTGTGGAGAAATTATAAATTCACAAGCCCAAGTATTTAGCTTCACCTTTATGGTCTATTTTTACTTGCTTGTTAAAAAGTAAGGGGTTTACATATTTTTTACTTTTAGAGCTTATTGGTTTATCTGCTGCAATTTGAATTTACTAATGAGAAGGTAGTAGCAAAAATTAAAATAATGTTAAAGAGTTACCCGCATTAGCAAAATAGGCAGTTGATATATTTGCATCTTAATGTATAAAGATTTAAGATGTATGACAATAACTACAGCAACAAATGTGATCAGTGTTCTTTGTCCCCTGGCCCAGGGTTTTAGTGGCAGTCTTGAGTTTTTGCCGTGGTTAATGTACAGTAACAGGTACATTCACCCATCTCTCAGTACAACACAAATAATGTTTTTGCATAAATTTGAAACTTTTCCCCCCCAATCTGACAATTTGTGGTATGAGACAACTTTCTTTATAGGCTTTCTTATAAATATTCTCTGATTTACATATGTCGGATGCAGTGTTCAAGCAAATTGCAGAAGAAATTTTTTTTTTCTTTTTACTGGCTATAGAAAAGCACCCAGAAAGAGACAGAAACTTTCAGTGCAGTGTGGTACGCAGTCCATTCCTTGGTTTGCATGCTATTGTGTTTTATTTTTCTAATGGTTTCAGCAAATTTCAGTGTTACAGGAACAGAAGGGAAAACAATTGTGCTGAGTATTAATTCACCTAATAAATTTAGGGTTTCAAGTAATATGAATAACTTGAAACCTGGGCAAATGTTGTATTTAATGTCTTGTAAAATTTGTTTTGGTTGGTTGGGGTTTTTTGGTGCATTTTTGTTTGCTTTTTAAGACACAAAAAAATGGTGAAATATTGTCTGTAAGAAATAATCCTTGATGAAAGACTGTTTTGGAAACTTGAAAATCTGAATCATTTATGATATTTTGTTAACTAATCTTGGACACTTAGCTACTTTTTCATGCATGTGTGATGAGATGGCATTTAATGGAAGGTCTCAGAATATTGTAGTATGTGCTAAATAGCTTTCTTTGACGATGAAGATATCCTTGTTGTCTGCTTGCAGAATTGCATTTTTCTGCTCCTATCTTTGAAATAGATTTAGTAAGATAAACTCCCAACCCCTGGCTGCTTTTAAAATATTCTTACAGTGTGGAAGGAGTAGTTGCAATAAGCAGAGCACGTTTGTACTGAACTCCAGTATGTCTTTCTAGTAGTGCTTTAAAGTAGGATAGGTTGATTTTTATTGTTGTTATGGGGTTTTTTTTAGTAGATTCTAATTGCTAACAGAACTCCCAGCTATTTTACGCAGTCTAGGCTAGAACTGTAAGAAATATTGGTCTCTTTATTTGCAGTGCCATTTCTCTATGTTATTAGCACAAAACTGAGTCCTCTTCTCATGGTTTCTCCGGTTTCACACAAGGCTTTGCTGACGCCTATTTTTTACAATCATCTATCAACTATGCAAAACACTTTATCCCGGCATTTTGCTTGCTTTTTTATTTTTGCTATACCGCAAATATCCTTTATCCAGTATTATGTTCCCACTGGAAATATAGCCGTGTTTGGCTGCATGATACAGCCAAAGCTTGAGAAATGCCAAACAAGCACTTCTTACATGTTTTCCCTTTCCAGCTCAGATTTTCTTCCTAGAGAGAAGACTTTGGTTTTAACGTTAGTCTTTTGGGGTTTTTTCTTAACATTTCAGAGGTGCAACATGTGCTTAAATTAGAGATCCAACAAGCTACCAGTTAACTGCATATAGCAATCTATGATGAACACCCTATACGTTAACATAGAAATGCACGTTAAGCCTGGGTCTGCCTTCAGGGACCACGTCTCTTAAGTAAGAGCTCTCTCGCTAATGAACTTGTCATCACATGAACTGTAACAACTGTTTGACATTGTAACTATGATGCAGTGAATATGGTTGGCAGGGCTTTCCCTAATCCCCTTGCTTATAAAGATACATTGTATCTTCTTCGGTGTTTAAGCTTTTGTGACTGTTAACAAGTGCAGTAAGAATAGCAAAAAATTCTGTGCCGGTGTAAAAATAGAAGGAGAAGAATAAACTGGAGATGTCAGCCAGAAGAAAAGCAAATTTTATATTTCATGCAGATAAAGATTACATTTACTACACAGTCAGATTTATATCTAGTATTTATTTCCAAAATAGGAATCTTTCGTTCACCAAAATCATCTTAGTCTGAACATGCCTTGTAAATGTTGAAAGTAGAAGTCTGGCAAAAATAGCGTATGCAATTCTCTGTCTTTTGAAGTTGTCTGTAATGTTTTCCAATTAAGTTTCTCTTAGCAGAGTTTCCCATTTCAGGCACTGTGTTCCTGCCCACATGGCTGCAATACCCTAACTGCACTGCTGTAGGGTTTTGCATTGCACCTTGTGGTTGCCCTGGCTCTGTTGGAAGTAGTTTGGAGATTTCTGCCTCTGAATTTTGGACTCAAATTCTAATATCCTATTTTAATAAGTCATATTCCCCCCCACTCCCCCCCCCCCCGACACTGGTAATCTCCAGAATTTGGTGGCGCTATCTGTCCCACAACTGAAAAAAAACCCCAACAAAACCAACATATGGAAGACCAAGGCTCTTTTTATTACAGCCCTCAGCTAATTGTTGGGCAGTGATACTAGGAAAGGAGGATTTATAAAAGAATCTAATAGGAAAAATAGTTATGGAAAGGGCTAGCAGATTCACCTAACAGCTGGTAAAGCCCAACCTTTAAATCTGGATTTGAGATTATTTTACTGAAAGTTGTATTTGCGGCAGAGCTTGCTCTGCTAACAGAAGTACAGCTTTGAACAACAGACATATCTTCTGCCCTGAATTCAAGACAGATGTGCAGGAAGTCAATGTACTTTAAATGTTAGTGGGCAAAATAAATGTTTATTCTTTAGTTTGTGGCTATTTGTGACAAAGGAACGTGAGAAAATCTTGGTTTTGTTTTCTTACTTGACTGCTCACACTGATCCTGAGAAATGATGAGCTAGGAGAGACTTTGTCAAAGGTTAACTGAATGATTTCTTTGGAGGAGGAGGATAAAATGTTTCTTACACTGCACTATTTAAATGTTCTGTGCAGGAATTCTTCATGCATTGAAGTATCATGTAGTATCAGTGGTCAGAGGTCCAAGAGATGCTTTAAATGGAAAGCAATCAGAAGAGAATGACTCAACATCTGCAAAATAAGACTCATGATTAGTTTATCTTATGGAAAGTCCAGCAGTGATCTGAGCATTATTTATCCTAATAACAATGTTTATGTATGAGCATAATTAATTGAAACTCATAATACTGAAATATTTGTCAAGAATGGGTATCTTCCCAAAAGACATTTTACTGTTTAAACAAGTTATGAGGACAAAACAATACATGATTGGATCAAGGTCTTTGGACATTATTATACTGGAAGGTAAACCAGCTGCCCAAAATTGTTATTTCTGTCCATTTATCCTGGATGTAAGAAGATACATAGAACATTTCTTCTGTCACGTGGGAAGTCTGTATTTCTTTGAGAGGAATGATCCTGAAAGTGATTGCAGTCAGTGCAGGTTAATTACAGAGTTTGAGACTTTACCTGCCAGTTCCGGCTTAATTAATTGAGAATTGCAATTCTTTAAAAACTTTTTTTCTTAATCAAATATTGCACATTCAGACACCTAAAAACTTAATGTTATGGCTTAAACTTCCCCTCCGATAGCCTTTTCAACATGTGTTTAGATTCTTCTGAGACACCACCAAGGAAAGATTAGTTAGTTCAACATGTTTTGGTCCTGTGAACTAGCACTTCCTTGAAACTGCATGCCATAATCCTCAGTCTTATTCCTCTATTTCTTCTTAGCTTTATGCCACCATATTCATTACATTATGCCTGCTGTTAGATTGCAAGCATACACATTTTATTTGCTTATAATTACTTTACAAGCTCCTATTGTGAAATTATTGGTAAGGAAAACAATGGAATATACAAAATGACTTTTATAAAAGACAGACTAGAGTTAAATTAGAGTGCCACACAAGTGCACTGCTGCAAATGTTTCTATTGCTTTGATGCTGTTAGTATGCCCAAAGTGTTCTGTACTGAGCAGCCGAAAGCGATGCTGGGACCCTTGTCTGAACGCTCCTGCCAGAGGCAGCTAGTGAGGAAGGACAACGAAGGTCCTTGGAGACAGGTGGGGTTTCTAATGGATGCGCCATAAACCCCTGAGCTGTGGGTAAAAGCCAGTCCTGAGCACTGAAAAGCATGCCTCAAGTCCTCTTTCTATCCTCTGAGATTTTCTCAAGCTTGGTTCACAGTGACTGGAGGCGAGTAAAGCAAAAGCAGCAGTCGTTAAGGAAAAAACCCAACCTCAGTTATCATTTTCTTTAACTATGCATGCAACATGTCAAGATAATGAGGGACAGAAATATTCATATCACCAAGAAAGGAACTGACGCATCCTTCTGGAATTTACAATCAAAAATAAATATATAGAATTAAACCAGTTTTCTATAATGCAAAATACATTTTAAAGAAGTTAGTTTTCCTCATTTTAAAATGAGGAAAATCATATTGAGTTTTTTCACAATATTTGAATCAGCAGAGGCTAATTACTGCCACATTGGATAGTTTGGATAATTAAAGATTTTTGTTGTTGTTAAGAACATATGAATGTAATTTAATAGAGAAGTTTTGTAAGAAACTGTAACTGCATTGTTTGTCTGTTGTTTCAGTTGAAACAGTTTATTTTTTTTTCTTGGAAGTCTGATTAACTTTGAAACTTTGAGCGAAAAGTTCAGGAAAGTTCTGCTTTCACAAAAGTAAAAAAGCACCACTGTTATTTCTCATTTGTATACCATGTAGTCACTCACAAGAGGGAGGATTACAAAATTCTAAGCATAAAAGCAACAAAATGTATGTTATTAGCATTAGTACCATGCAAAAATTGGGAGGAGGGAAGGAGAAAAAGAGCACCTGGTCTCCTTTCCATAGCAAAAAATATTTTCCAGTGGTCATGCTTTTATCCATTGCTGAACTACTCAGAGATTTTAACATTATAAAAATGAAGACAGACATATTAATTGACTAAGACCTTCCAGTAACAGTCACACCTTTTTCATTAAGTCAAAAGGTTTAGAAGAAAAGGATGCTTGCCACATCACGTTTGTGATTCGCTCATGTGTTTGTTAGATTTGAATATGCTTGTACACACAAAAAATTTGTACACAAAAAATTAATGCCTTTAAAATCTAATTTAAATACAAGGTAGTTAAAATGAGGATTTAGCAAAACTTGCAACGTGAATCCCCCATTTTCTTTTTTTTTAACATTTTTAACATTTTTCTTTTTTTTTTTTAACATTCAGTATACCTTTTTTACTGTATTTTTCTTATCATTCCTCTTTTAAGGAAGCAATTCAAACTACGTGCTATATTTGATCAAATAGAGATCTGTCTACCTTAGTACCTGATCCCCTGTGTAGATAAGCGGGGGGGGAGGGGGAAGTGTGGCACTGACTGCTTATTATGTAATTTTTATAGGTCTCTATATTATCTTTTTGCAGTAGTCATCTTTGTCAAATTGAAAAGTTTTTTTGGAACAACTTTCATGCACGCTTATTCTTTTGATTTTCTTTGTCACCAGCCTGTGTTCCGCAGTTCTTTTTCTTCTGTTTGCAAATAAGATGACTAGCTCTGGATGCTATTTTCAAGATTTATGTGCGCCATATGCCCATGCCATGGTATCACATCATCTTCTATTTCAGGCTTCATTTTTTTCTGTATTGTTACTGACATTCTGTTTTGCTCTTTAACTGTTGCTGATTATTGAGCTTATGTTTTCAGAGAACTATGAAAAAAATCTGAGTGTGTTTTTTGGGGCAGTAGTTGCTAATTTTGTATCCATCGTGGTGTTTTTACAGTTTGGGTTCTTTTTTTCCATCTAGTTTGTATGTATTGACACTGAATGTTTGAGAGATCCTTTTGCACATGTTTGTGGTCAGCTTTAAAGTGGCTAACTTTTATTATTTGCCAGTGTTACCACCTCACATTCATTAAACAGCACAGGAACATGCAAAGATTCTAGTAAGGCTCCACTGCTACAACTCCGTACTTTGAAAACTGATCATTCATTGATTTCCTTTTTCTCTTTTTTGAAGAGTTTTTATTTTTAATCAGAGTAGACCTTTCCTCTTATCCCACGACAGCAGAAATTTTTTTGGAAACCTTAGGTAAGGATTGTGAGGAGCCGTTTGCAAATCCAGGCTGATAATCCTTACCTGTGCTTTTGTTGACTCCATTAAAGCAGTACTATCTAATTTGTGGCTCATCAGTGTCTACTATAAAATTACATGCCACCTCTCTTTCTCATTACCTTGTTTTATCCGTATGTTCTTAAAAAATAGCTGTTCTTCCGTATAGTATATAGACATTTTCCAGGCACAGAAGTCAGACCGACTGGTTTATAGTCTCCAGCACCATCTCGGGAATCCTCTTAAAATTTGCATTTGTATGTTCTGAAACTTGTTCAATTTGAGACGGTGCCGAAAATGTATCACTTGAGAAGTATAGATCTTGTCTGAGAACATCTTTGACCTTTTCTGTGGTTGTGAATCCTAACATAAATACTTTGTTTAACCTTTTCTGAGTCTCTTTCTTTTGTGCTCTTTTTACAGCCAGATTATCTGTACGCCCAACTGTTTCCTGTCAGGCTTCATACATCTGATATGTTTGAAAGCAATTTTATTACTAGCTTTATGCAGTTGGCAAGTTGGGGTTTAGACCTTTTTGTTCTTGTCCAATTTACACTGAACTTACAAGACTTTTTGTTTTTCTATTTTCTTTGGCTGATTTCCATTTTTTTGAAGAGTATCTTTTATTTACAGGTGTCCCCCATGCTCTTGTGTTCAGTCACATATGTGGCTTTGAGGAGCAGGAATACTGGGGATGTGAAAAGACGGGGGGGAAAAGAGAGTCATTTTGAATGTTTCTGTTGGTGAATTTTTTTTTTCTCTGAAACTCTAATGTAGTGTCTGTAAGCCTTGTTGTGACCTCCAAGTTTTTTTACCCTTTTAACTGGCTTCTCATTTTAATGTAATTCCTCCCCGTAAAGTCTAATTTTATGGTGTTATTTTCAAAAATCCTTTCCCCCTGTCCTATAGGGAGATTGCATTTAAGGCTGTTATGGTGTCTCAAATTGTTTTGTACACTCTTCAGAAGTAACCAAGTGTCACTTCTCCTCTTTTGGTATTTCTGCCTAGCTGCTTTGAGTAATACTTGTAATATCCTAAAATTTAGACTCTGTGTGATGTCTCAAAAATACTTTTAACAGATTAAACCTTCCATTATTATGTTTTCTATGTTGCATATTATCTCACGGCTTTTCCCATTTAGAAGCCATTATTAACATGCTTGTTGAGCATTGAGGGGACCAACCGCGTTTCTTCCATTTAGGCATGAAGTCCTTCAGCAGGGAACGTGGTAGATCTGTCACAGCCGATCGCTTTATGTTCACTGACTCATGCTTCCTTCAGTATTCATTGCCACTCTTCCGCAGTAACCATTTATGGCACCATATGCAACCTTATATTGTTAGTGTCACCCTGATTATCGTCCTTGTGTTACGTTTGGGACAGCCACTGAATCCATCAGTAAATATAAATGTGCCCATCGCAAATGTTAGATGCCTGGAAACTACATGGAAACACCTCATATACAACAGCCTGGACTTTATCTAGTGAGCTCTGCTTATCTGGAGCATTTCTCCGACTCATCCCCCTCGGTTTATGCCTGGACTTCCCTCCTCCGCGCCGCACCACTTTCCTCTCCATCCCTGCCAGGTGAGGGGCCGCGCCGGCCTCTGCCGCGCACCTCTCCCGCCAGCCGGGCCTCCCCGGCCGCCCTCGCCCCCGGCGCCGGGCGCGTTGCCCCATGCGGCTCCCCGGCCGCCTCCCTCCCCGGCCGGCCCCGAGTCCCCGCTTCCAGCAGCAGGTGGCAACAGCGGCCCGCGCTGCCGCCGGCGCCGGCGGGGAGCTCCGCGGCCCCTTGGCGAGAGACGCCGGCCCGGCTGGCGGCAGAGCGGAGCCCGCCGCCACAGCGCGCTGGCGGTGTCGGGCGAGGTGCTCGACCTTGTGGCTTCGCCGCGCTTTCCAGCTTTGACTGAGGCGCTGCTTCTCGGCGTGCTTCTCGCTCAGTGAATATCCTCTCTTAAAAAATAGTTCAGAGTGTAAGGAAGAGCAAGGATGATGCAAAGATGGGAGAGGGATTTGTTTGCTGTATCCATCTATCATCCATGGCAGGTAGTGTAAGAAACAGTGCAGGGGAAATTACGGTTAGATGTTAGAAAAATCTTTTTCTTTTGCAAAAGATTGTGAAATATTTAGTCTGAGAGCCTGCTGTTTCTCATGCTGGAGGCTGGAGCCATTGCGTCGGTGTTCCCATACCTCTTGCTTTCTGAACTACCTGGGTTTCTCCTGCTTTTTTCTCCTCTTGTTCCATCGTCATCCCCAAACAATGAAAGGTCAAGGTTATTTCCATTGTTCTCCTGTTCTACAGGAAATCTCCCCAAGCAATAGATGTTAGATTCTCTTTCAGTGCAATGTGGTGTCGTTTTTTTGTGACGCTGCCGTTGCTTTAGCTATATGGACACAAAATATAGTTTAATGCCATTGAACGGAAGCAATATAGAGTACCTCTTGTAAACTTGAAGTCCTCAGTAGGCCGAATCCAATCACAATACTGAAATAAATACTCGTACGTGATTCCAAATAACATTTGAATTTATTTACTTTTTTTTCCTCAGGATGTATATATTTTGATTTTCCACATATCCAGGCATTTGGTGGTGTTGCAATCCCAGCCCTTATTTCCTTGAGTTATTAATACCAGCTTTTGAGAAACACTTTGGAGCGTGAAAAAAGATGGAACTTAAACCATAAACATGCATCCCTCTGCCCTCAGTTATCACAATATTGTGATTTGAATTAGTAAAGCTGTGTCATCTGTCATCTACCTAGCCAAAAATCTTTTCGCATTATTTTCATAATCCCACCACACTTAGAACATGGACTAAATATCACAAGATCATTACATCATTTTCTTAGCATCTGTAGCTCTTTAATGCTGTAACTTCAGAATATTTGGTGAAGGGCTTAACATGCGTTAGTACGATGAATTCCCTGGTGTTTATCCAGACTTCAGACTGGGCAGGCATGTAGAATACCAGGCTACATGAAAACTGCTCTCTGCTGTGCCAAAAAAAAAAAATATTTGGAGAATAAATTGAGAATATTTTTATTCCAGTGAGATACTACTGTCCAACAGAGGGAAAGGGAAATTTGCTTTTGATAGGAAACCTCTTAAATGTTTTGTTTGTAATTCTTGAGCAAGAAAATTTGTATTTTGACTTGTGATTGCAACAGTTGACTGTACAGCAGTTATTGATAAAAGAGGATTTGCGTTGCCTAATTTCTGAATCCCTGTAAGTTTCCAGGTAGTGTTTTCTAACTAGCTCTACTACTACAGACACTAATATCATCACACACAACTGGCTAGCTTGAACCATTAGCAAGGAAAGTTTGTTTCTGAATGGTCATGCATGTCTTTGTGGCTAAAAGAACTTCCAATACTTTCTGTTGTAAATCATCAAAAAGTAGCCATGTTCCATGTAGTCTGTGTAAAATGATTTAGGCTTGTTGATGTTAGAGAAGACTAGTAGAGAACTTCAGAGGGACCCAGCAAAGGGCAAACACACAGCTCAACTGTAGATTTTTAGAAAGATCATTCTAAGCATTTAGTCTGGCTGCAAAATAAGGTAAGTCATGTAATGTTCTGCCTCAAGCCATTAGTCTGTGTAAATACGAACATTTTAGTAGTATAAATGATCTTGAGTTCCAGCTGAAATTCTGACCCTTCAACCTTTTGCTTTCTTTGAAGTCACTGATAGTTTTGCCATTGACTTTGGTGAGTCTAGGATTTCATACGAATACTTTAGGCGATGGAGAAGTCAATGTATCCCATGAAACATTGTTCAAAAGGTTAATTTCCCTCACTTTTAACACTTAAAATATTCTTTCTGTAGTGATTTTGTCAGATTAATTTACAGACGTCATTCTTTCCTACTTTTGGTCTGCAAAATTACGGAGCCGTCTACTTTTGGCTATCTTCTCATGCAGGTATGTCTAAGAACTGCAATAAGGTTCCCTCTTAACTTTCTTCTGTGTAAGGTAAATAGATGAAGCAATTCAACAGAAAGACAAGTTCTCGAGGTTATTCTGCCATTTCCTTTGTTGGTCTCTTTGATATTCCACTAGCTATAGCTCTAGTCCGAAGATTGTTTTGACCTCTAGTCGATCGTTGAGAGACAAGGCGTCTTACATTAGTCATCGATCATGATTACTAAGAATGTAATCGAGACAGGTCTTTAGATAAGTTTGAGTCTGCTCAGGAAAGAGCAGCTCTCCCATTAGCATTGCCACATGGACTTCACTGAGGATTAATAGCTATTTTTAATATCTTTTTGATGTTGGTAAAGATATATTTAGTAGCAGTAAGCTGAGAGCAGATTCCTACGGAATCTACCTTTCTGATAGCAGTTCATAAGCCATTACATTTTCAGATGTATGAGTTAGGCAGTTGTTAACATATTTAGTGTTGACACTTAAGTAATTTAATGTAAGTGTTCTAAATTGCCAACTGGACACATTGGAGCTCCATTAACTATATACTAGCTGTGGGTAAATTTAGAGCACCAAAGCTAAGATCCTAAGTTAGCTGCTTAATGTAGAGAACATATTTTTTTGGAAAAAAAAAAAACAAAAAACCAGTACATTTGGTATATACCCAGCTAACTCTATCAAATAAATATGCAGAGTGCTATATAACTCTATGAAACTGGTATATTCTTGCCATTATTATGAGGGATGAATTGTAGTCAATGCATCTCAAATATAATAGCAAAAAACCCAAGATGTTCAATGCTGGATTAGAAGAATGATTAAAGAGTGGAATGTGTATAAGGAACATGGAAAGACTGGGGACTGTCGAGAGCTGCTCGGGGTCACAGAGTAAGGCAAATAGTTCAGAGATCCTGTATGAAAAAGTTAGTGTCCTTCTAGTGATTATGGTGTTAGAATAAGCCATAAATGAGTCTTCCAATAGTTGGAATAATTTTAACCTAAATTTATTCTTGACTTTGCACTACTTTAAACCTAGGTTTCATCTTTGCCAGTGAACTACTAGATGATTCCAAATAAATCTCTTCCTCCTCCTCCTCCTGCATTTTGTTTATCATTTAGAATGGGCTCTCTAGAGCATGAAAGAAAAAGCTTGTGTCTCTGCTTATGGACTGGACTTCTCAGCCATGACTTTGCTTTGAGCTGCTCTAGTGGAAATAGATAAGATGGTATTAAACCAAAAGCCAGCAAATTTGAATTCTGAAAAAAAATTCCGTACATAATTAAAAGTCTCAATTAGTTTGAAGCCTGAAGGCTTTTGTTTGTATTGCAAGCAAGTCTTGCTAAATTCTTACAGCTGCATTCAGTGAGAGATGCTACCTTGTTCTGCAAAGTTTGACTTGCATACATCCTTTGGCTGTCACAGTTACACTGTCACTGCTATCACAATTAGCCTGTGGAACTCACGGACATAACATCATTGAAATAGAGATTGAAAAATGTTAGAGCCTGTGTGGATCTAAAAAAAGTCAAGTGCTAACACATGGGAAACCCAAATTTTATTTCACTTGACTCATGAATAGAAAGCTATAAATCATATCTGTCTGCAGACAGATTGATACACAACGTCAGATCTACTGCATGTGTGCCTCGCAGCTGATGTGTTTGTGCAGTTTGTTTTTATAACGTGCACTAGAAATACATACTGTCACGTAAACATTCCAAAAATATTCCGCAGATATCCTGTTCTAGTAGTCTCCCCACCAAAAGTGATATAGTTGATAGGTGTGACAAGTTTCCTTTTGAGAACTTTTAAACGGAATGCCTGTGGCATGCTATTCTACCTTAACCAGAAAGTGAAAAAGCTTAGTACAAGCTGATATTGAAGTAAAAGCTAACAGTATTGGGGTTTTTTTATAGCAGTAATATTTTTTCTGTAACAGAATTCCTTACATGTAAAATATATCCATATGCCAATGATTGATTTTATATTAAAATCTTCTTGAAATACTTTTGAAAATACATTTGAGAGACAGGAAGTTTGCCTGGAAAACAACAAACTTCTACTATAAAGATAAAGCACAATTTATTTTTTTAAAATTTATTTAAATGTGTCTTATATCATTTGCATTTGTGTAGTATACTAAGCCCAAAGTAGCTTTTTGGGAGTTATCATGGTAATCCTTTCCAGTTTATTGAAAATCTTGAATCCTGCCAGTCAATCTAGCACTTCACATTCACTCCCCAAAGACCAGCCCCTGGCAGGTTCATTGAGACTGTTTGCTCCTCTACGCACTATAGTTTAAAATAAGCATTATCTGGTAAAATGCCAGTCTTTTCTCAACCTTCCTATATCCCACACCCATGGTTTTTTCACCTGCCAAATTCAAACAAATCTTATCTAAACAATTAAGATAAGCATTGAAGTCCTCTCTATAGTCAAATCAGCAAACCTCTCAAAACCAGAACTGAAATACAATCTCTCTAAATTAAACAGTCTACAATGGCAATCATGTTTGTATTTAAACATTTTATTCTGAAAGGATTACAGCATTGGTCTCCATTTTTTTTTCCTGCCTAGACAAGAAGGCGACATACTGAGTCAAACAAAATATATTTGTTCTCTAAGAACTGAACTTGCACACTTTTTATAAACAAACTGTATAGGTGTATGAAGTTAGACTTCACATAATCAGTAACTGCTGTCCTTAATATAGTAGGCAATTGTTTGAAAGGTATGTAATGTAACTGTTTATATTAACTATGTATAGCTATATATAAAATCTAGTTATATCTGTTGTTGTATGTGTGTATATGTATTTACATGTATGTAAAAAAGCTCGAGAGATACAATTTTATCACTATATGTTAGGCATACAACATAAGGGAATAGTAATGCTAAGGACAAATGTCTGAAAAACCGAATTGTTTTTATAAGAGAAGAATCAGTAGGAAAAGTGATACTAAAGATTCACTCTTTTTGATGAAGTCTCCTATTTCTGTTACTTCAAATTTTGCAAATACATGTTCTTGCTTAATTGAGTCTTATTGCTTCCCAGAAACGTGACTACATGTTCCTGACGGTATTTAAAAATTTTAAGTTGTTTAAAAACAATCTGAAGCAACAGCTAAGTTTGATCCATGGTTTCTACTTGGAAATTTTGTATACTATTCCGGTTTCTTACACAAGCTTTAGATCAAGGTGAATTACTGCCACAGTAAAACTGTGTGCAAGCAGATCTAAGTGTGGTTTCTTGCCTCTGATCCAGGCCGTAAGTACTTGTGTTGAAGATCCAATCTCCATTGTGCTTTGTGCACTTGAAGTTTTCATCCCAAGAAGGTTAGAGTATTTGCTAATAGATAAACATATCACAAAGCTACTGAGGGGAAACAGGTAGGTAACAATACAAAATTGTTTTCATTTATGTTAACTCTACCCAGTGCAGTCATCCTCTACCTGCCCATTATCAACAGGGTGGGTTTTTTTCTGCAAACTGTGCAAGTTCAGATACTCCTGTTTAAATTTTTTTTAATTTCATGTATTTTCTGAGAATCTTTAAAAATTATACAGTCATGATCCTTGTGTGTTTTGCTGCAGCTCCTATTAGCACAGGGACATTTAGTTTGACCACTGTATTTTCCATATTTATTTAAACATAACATTTATTTCAAAGAGGGTCTTTTGGGATTTAACTTTCTACATGAGGAGATTCACATTTCTATTATCTGACATAAAGAAGAATCCCAAGTAAATATCAGTAGTTATCAAGTTGTTGGAAATATCACAGATAAAAACATAACCTTGTACGGTGGGCCTGTTAGATGAATGATGCCAATAAGCTCACATGGGGGGGGAGGGGCGGGAAGTAAAGGATAGCAATTTTTTAAGTTGTGGATTTACAATGTAACCAATAAAAGACTGCAAATTTTGCAGTTTAGTTGATTTTAAAATATAAAGTTGGATTTAAATCTGGGTTTACTTTGCAAGTAGCTTGATATTGCATCATACCATAATTTTTATAACAGCAAAGGAAGCCACTGCACTTTAAGGCTCTCTTGGATCTTTTGTTGATGAGAATGTTGAAGCAGGTGTTTTTCCTTCTGCTTCTGAATTGAGCAGTTCAGCTGCTAGTCATTCCAAGGAACCTGATGAAATTTTCTAAATTGAGACTTTTTTTCTGATTCGCTTGTATTTGCATGTGTGGTGTTCTTGCATTTTCTTCCAAAGACATCTGTCAGTGAAGGCTTCCATTCTGTATTCAGTGAATAAACAAGTTTATTCATTCTTTTTCTCTAATTTATTGTCAGAAACATTTCATACATTGTTGAGGCTATATATTGTCTGACTTGTGTTTCCTGTATCAGAATTTTCCTTGCTAAGGTTTTGCCAGTGTGTTAGTTTTCTAATGATCTTGGGTTTTGACCATTTGAAGTTTACTACACGTATGTTATTCTTGGAGCAGCTATTTTTAATCATTCAAGGAAGATCATACAATGTGACACATTTGACCTACTCATCTTCTCATGTGCCTTTTTTCCTTCCAAATATCCTTTTTTCAGATATTTGAAAATGAATATATCTCATCAAATTTTCAAGTACAATTACTTGAAAATGTTTTAGAAGGTTGAATGAGTTTAATGCTACAGTTCTGCCTCAAAATTATGTAGTAATTCTGAGACTCTTTATATACAGCTTATGGCTTCTATATAATATAGGTACAGGTTCTTAATAACAACAAAGTCTACTTTTGTTGTAAGACTGGTTGATGCCTTTTCTGTTTCTTTCACTCTTCAGCTTGGAATAATATTCCTGGGTTATAGATGGTTTAATTTTTAACATGGAGCAGAGTTATCTGGGGATGGAAGTTAGGAAAAAGTACCATGGAAGTTGTAATCTCTCAGTATCCTGTAATCTTGCATGTTAGAGTCACACGATGGGTAGAACAGCTGTGAAACCCCCAAATCTGTGCCCCATACGGAACTGCGCAATAAGAGTACCGTGATTATCTGCTGTAGAAGTTGGAAGTCTTTCATTCAGTGAAGAAGAATTGGTCTGCCTTTATAATTTGCTGAATTGACTGTCTATTGCTGCCGTTTGGCAGAGATGTGAAGTCTTGCAAAGACTCTTGGTACTCTTCTGGAAAAAGAGAGCAGATGTGAAAGCGAAGAGGCAAAGATGTGCAGGAGGAAAAAAGGAGTGACCTCTTGGAGTGATACTACTTGGTTTTTGGAGAGTCATGGAGAAGTCAATTGTCGTGGAAATCAGCAGGAAGAAAGTGGGTGGGTGGTTTGCTTGTTTGTCTCCCTGGAGCATGGATCCGAGTATAGCAGGATTGGTTCAAAATTCCTTTTGTAAATTTGAGATGGTTTTGCTTCAGCCACTGCTTCTTTCTGAGGAGTTAAACTACTCTGTTACCAGTCAAGTAGGATTTGGAAATTGCTCAGTCAGTTTTTGGGGACAGAGCAGTGCTTCTGCATCTCAAGAAAAGGACACATGCTTTTGGATGGAGTCTGGAGACAGAACAGCTTAGGAAGTGTACTTGGAAAGGCCAGAGAAATGGACTGTGTCTTGAAACCTGCCCTGAGAAAAAGGAAGACATAAGACCAAAATTTGGACTGAATACCAGTATTCTGAAAGTCATCCATAAATGAGATTGTGCTAATGAGAGTTTTATGACATAGAAGTTGGATCCAAAGGATCGGGTTGATAATTCTTTTTCTTCTTCTTGAATTTCTACTCAGTGGGAACTCTTGAATTTTTGGCCTTTTCATTTTAAAAGGAAATTGCAACATCAAAACTCTGGAAACAGAATCGCTTCCAAGCCCTGGGTAGCTGTAGGAAGTTGTCTTTAGCAGTTTATGTAAGTGGTGCTATTGGTGGATTTAGATTTATAGCCTAAGGCAAGTGTAGGTTTGCTGTGTCTATATTACCTATCAATTTTGCTTTAGTGGTAGCTGGTAGTTCACATGCTCTTAGATGTATGAATAATAAACAGTAGTGATCTGTCTTACAATAAAAAAAATACAGCTACTTCCTTTTATAGTCTTCCTGAGAATACACTGTGCATCTTCCAACTTCCTGCTGGTGTTTTCTCATGCATTTCTTCTTCAGGACTATATTGGCTAGCAAAAACTTTGATCTCATTGGTGGCTTGGTTACATACTGTGTTCCCCTGAAAACATGTGGGTGGTGATTATTCATTGTGTTTCATTTTTTTTTGGTGCTGTTATTTTTTAATTGTGTTTGTGTTCTAAATTGGCTTCTTATATGGGAGCAAGTCCATCTGTTCTCAGAGTTCATACATGCCTCTGAATATAGTTGTGTGCTTTACACTGATTTCACTTTTTTTTTTGGCAGTGATATTATGCTCCTGTCAGGTAAAGTATCTTCTAAGGTGCCTAGCCAGACTTGCAAATTAATTCATTAGTAAGAATAGTAAGTCTTTGTGTCTCTGCATATATTTTTTTGTCCTTCTAGTTTGAAACGAGTATCTAAGTTGGCTTTGCTATTGTGATTTGGAGTAATTTATTTTTTGATTCAATTTATATTGTAGTAATACAGCATGGAATGGATACTTCCATTCTGCAGTTGCATAAGAAAGATATAATTTCTGTCCCAAAGTTACCAGTTTAAATTTCTGTGTAGATTGTGACAAAACCAATGAGAATATCAGGAAAAGTGTAAGACTGACAAGAGATTCCTGAAGTCTTTATTCTGGCTACAAATCCTTTAAAATCTCTTTCCCTTCCTCTGTCCTTTATAGTGTCAAGCAACCCTTTGTGCTTGCTCTTCAACCCTTCTTTTTACTTGGTGGATTTTGTGTAAACATCTGTTGACCAGTGCTTGCCAAAAAAAAAAAAAAAAAGTCTTTGGTTTGTACTTTCTTGTATTTTTATCTGTGCATATTTGTGTGTGTATCTGGGCATACTTGGTTCAAATTTGGTTTAATCATATCTATATATGTGTGTGTATATACAGACAATTTTATATATATATATATACACACATCAAGTAATTTTACAGTATTAGTGCATGAAACTGGTGCTGGCTTGCTGTTTTTATTGGCAGCAGTGGCAATAGGAATGCAAGAAAATAGCAGAAGTATGAAATCTTGAAGGTAAGAACTAAATGCCTGAGTATGATGTGATTAAAAGAAAGTTGTTTCTATTAGAGTAAAAACCAAGAGCGATTCTTCACTGATGTCCTGTGAACATATCAGAAAGCCTGGATGATGTGCTGCCTATTAAAGATTGTTTTGTAGTAGTTGAGACAAGGAAATGGCAATATCAAAATCACTTTCTAAAACAGTGACGTGAGTGAGAATATCCAGCAACTGCAAGACTATTACAAACCCTTCTCCAGGTGTTTCCATCAAAGTATACTGGAATTGTACCATACTTCCTCATATTTTCATGAGGAAATTGATGTCTGTCTGTATTTTTTCATCATTGTTTTGCCACCACAGATGGAATCCTTTGGTTAGATATTTGTGTAGTCATGCTGATTGTAGGGAGGGGGCATGTTTAGCTAGTAATCTTGGCTGTGTAAGGAAACATCACTGATTTTATCAGTTCCAATTGTCTAGATAATGAAATTAAATATGCAACAGCTGTGATTTATTTTGCTAACTGTCATGTTCTGCATGACAGTGCTGCAGTACTGTCAAGGAACAGAAGTTCATCTCCTGATTCCTTGGATTCGGGCAGCAAACCTGTGGAGAACGTTGAAAAATCCTAGTGGGATGTTGGAGTGCTATTTATGAATATTTATGTCTTTAGATGAAATATATAGAAATACGTTTGTGTTGGGAGAGGGGGATTTGAAACGTATATACTAGGATCTAATTTCTCCAAGTCCTTGTCTCAGACTGATTTGTTTTAAGCAGCTCCCTGAAGTATGTACACTCTTCTGCATACCTGTTTTGTTGAAAGTACACAGACCTGGCACCATTGTGTTTGCCAGGCGTTCTCTTATCTCCTGCAAGCATTCAAACAAAAGTGTTCTATTGCTCCCTGAATAATCCGTGGGTGATCTTAACATTGAGCAAAAGTCTGAGCAGGAACTTATGTCATATTTCTTAGCGCAGGAGTAGACAGTCTCTGGAAGGAAGGGGAGGGGGGTGGAGCCGGGAGAAGCCAGCCACAACGCAAAAAAAAAAAACAGTTGAAGGGTTGTGAGCGTGTTCATATATGAAAACATTGCATAAGCGTAAGAATGATGAAATGTAGGGATAATACAAACGGGGTTTCATAATATATCCTGGTTTTAATAAAACTGTTTGTGTATAGGCTTTGACATGTGTTTTCTTAAAGTAAAGCTCTCAAACCAATCTAGATCCACTTTCTATTTGCATGTTAATTTTAGTCTCTGGTTCTACAAGGCAAATTTGGCATATTTTTAAGCATGCAGATGGTCCTATTGCGCAACAGGGATATATACTGCAGTACCTTGTTGAGAGGGCATCTTTAAGTCTCTGTTGCAACAATTATTACACTCGGGGGGGAAAAAAAATCCCAAATAATTAGTAGCAGATTTTTGCATGCACCCCCCTCCTCCAAAAACAAAACAAAAACCATGTTGCTTCCTGAACTGTTAACTGTTACATTGCCATTATCTTTCAGATTCTCTTGCTTTCTGGTAAAGGAAAAATGGAAGAAATAGACTTTTATTATTATTATTATTATTATTATTATTATTTCTGAAAATCACATAATTTCCTAATTATTTTTGTTTCAGTCCTATAATTTAGCTGCATGCCCTGCTTAGAGATACAGTGTAGCCTGCTTAGTTTAATCAAGATCAACACTTCTTTGTTTATAATTTTCTTATACTGTAACTAAAACTATGTCTCAGGCCTGGAAAGGGGAAACATGATGAGTCCCAGACTCAGAGTGGTATCTCTAAATGCTTTAGAGCAATCGGAAACAAATGAGCTTGAATTATATTCTCTGTAGTCTTTAGCTGTATACACAGAATTTCTCTGTGACAGTTAGGGAGATGGATTTATAGGACATAAAGTAACCTAGGGCTGGGTTTGTATCTCTGATCAATGTTGCAATTTCTGGCTTAATCTTGCCTAGGGGATTATTCTACTTATTTTACAAGTGCCCACACACACTTGGAGCCCATTAAAAAAAGGGTACAAATTAATGAAGGGCAAAATGGGAAAAGGATGGGTATAGTGTGCTAAAAATATTTTATTACCATCACGTACATTGTAATGCAACATTCTAAATTTCTTTCAAGTTTTAAAATCTGGATGAGGAAAGCTGGATTTATCTGGCTTTTAAATGAATGGTCAGTGTGCTTGCAAAAAACATGAGAGTAAGACTGAGAAGCACCATTTTTAAAATAACTCTTTGTATTAGCTGAGAATAATTTGAGAATAATTAGCTGAAAATAATCTGAGAATGATTAGTTGATAATAACTAGTTTGCACAAACATTTCCTATGCCTCATGAAACGTTCCTAATATAAGTGAGGAGCCAGGGTTGTGTTCCTAAAAGTGTGCCCCTCTTTTTAATTTTTTTTTTTCTTTTGGTCCAGGTTAAGTAGATGGAAATCACTCTGTGCTGTTGAACTGGCTTTTTGATGCTGAAAAAATACAGTGTGTGTGTGGGGCCAGAATTGGTTGGGAACAGGAAAGGCATATTTTGTATCTGTACTAAACCTGTCGGCTTAGTGCATAGAAGACTTGACCCTTGTCAGGTGTCTTGAAGTTAACTGGCTGACTTATGGATTAATCAGTTTAAGACTGAAGCCAACCAGTGACAGGAATGAGCTTTGTTGTGTGAGTGTGTGTGTGTGTGGCTGTGGTGCAGATTTACAAATTTTTATAATGCTTTCTGTCGGACCATGAAAGTCTGATGTAAAGCTTATCTCTGATCTCTGGCTATGGCCATACTCGTGGGATCGTGTTTGTGTGTTTGGGGGGAGGGAGATGAATTCTTTAACACTTGACACCTGGCTTTACCGGGTTTCTAGCCTGCAGTGTTAGGAACAGCACTATTCATGGCTTTAATAAAGTTAAAACCCTTAAGCTGTATGGCCAGTAGGTCATAAAAACTATTGCTGGGTATTGTGCTCAGGCTTCCTTTCACAGCTGGATTATCATCCTGACAACTAATTCTTTTTTCTTTTGTCTTTTTCATAGCTGTTGTGAATTTGGACAACTCTGTGGTTGACCTAGAGACCCTTCAAGCTCTGTATGAGAATGTGAGTAATCAGAGGAAGTCCGTATGATGTAGGAATACTGTAGGTCCATGTGAAGTTATCTTTTGGTTTGCATCAGTAATATTCAGAAAGCTTGCAGAATGTGTCCTATTTTGAAGTGACTTTATTTTACCCAAAGCAATGAACATAATGATAAACATTTAAATTGTGTTATTGCTATTGTATGTTTTATATAGTGCATATGTATTAATTGCCATTGTGTGTTTTATATAGTGCATGCATTTTTATATAAGTAGCATAATCAACTTCTAAATGAGTAGACAGAAATTGAGTTTGCTCCTTTTTTTTCCTTCTTGGGTGGTGCAGTCTTTGGTCAATAGGTATCAGACCTTGCACTCCAGGTTTTTGGCTTTACTTCGTAACTTCACTGATATAACAATGCTGTTCAATTAAAAAAAAAAGTTTTGATAACAGCAATCATTCCATTTGTGGAGTTGTAGCTTTTAATTATTATTATTTCAGGGATTCCTCCAAAATAATTTTTAAGTCTTTGAAAGGAAAGGTTTGCTCTAAGTTAATGTAATAAAAAGTAGTATTAACTGCCAGGGGCTTCATAAATGTCTGGTATTAATCATCAGAGAGTGTTTGACCACTAGGTATGCAAAATCAGGGATCCAGAATATACTCAGACATGTTCTAAAACTTTACAAAGCCAGTCATGTGTAAAATTCAAAAAAGTGGATCTCATAAGCATGTTTCTGCCCTCACTTGAGGCCAATAAGCATTATCCTTTTCTCTGAGCACATTGCCTGAACACATGGAGGTCTGGCTAGGCATCTCTGGAAAGAGCAACGAGGCTTTCTGTTTACCCTCCAATGAACCTGGAAATCTGAAACGTAAAGCTGTGCGCCACAGAATGGCATTCAAGGGCAATGTATGCTCTTGTATAGGTTTGGGGTTTTTTTCTTTCCCTCACGTTGTAATTTTGATAATATGTGAATTACTTTTATACCTTTCAGATTTTTGGGTTTTAGATTCTAGCTTTTTATGATGTACCTTAAATGATTTGTGGATTTATGAAATTTCTCATAAATAATCCACTTTGGGGCCTGAAGAGATAGATAGTAAACTCTAGTCCACTTTATAGAAAAACCAAAAAGCTTAACAAAATGGAAAACAAAAATCTGACAAGAACTAGGAAGCACTCCTACTCTTATGTCATCCCTGAAGAATTAGCTTGTTCAACACTGCTCAGGAAGATAATGGTCAAATGAGAAACCTATTCTAACTACCCCCAAATCTTTATACTTTAAACACTTCTCATCCTTATTCCACAGTATTTCTGGTTTGGTCTCTTATTTTATTTTGCATTATTTTTAATCTGCTCCCTTACACAGCACAGCTATATGCCATTCCATACGTTCTTTAGCATGTAAAATATTGAAGTAATTTTTTATGTTACATATGCATGATTGTGAGAGATTGTGTTGTGGGAAGTACAGAATAGATATTGCCCTCATGATCAGTTTTTGCATGCTTCCCTCTTTTATATTGCACAAGACTTTATTAATTTTTTTTTAAATCATGTCTAACATACTTCGGAGCTCCAGTATAATGGATTACCTACAAAATTTGCAGTTCATTGAAATAACCAAATGCCATTGCGTTCCTTTTGCCATTACCTTCACTAATTACAGAAAATGTCTAGGAAATATTGTCCTGATTGAGGAACGTTATCATATGTTAATCTTGAGCAAGAGTCAAAAAGTTGGAATGACTATAATATATTTCTTTGCTTTGAATAGAAGACAGATCAGCCCAACTTTATCACTATATTTGGGTACAAGACAGAGAAAAAAAAAACCACAAAAACCAAAAAATAATGAACAAACAAAGAAGAAAAAAAAAACCCAAACCTGTTGGTTTGGTGAGAGCTTCATAAGGGGACCTGAATTTTAATCCTGGATCCTCTTTTTGATAAAGCTGTGTCTTGAAAGCAGCATTTTTTTTAATTGAATTTTATTTTCTGTTTTTAATTTCAGTCTTTGGTCAAAATTCGTCAGACTTTGTACTTGCTTCCCTTGATAGCTTCACTAGTTATAACAATATTATTCAACAAAAAAGTGTGACCAATGGGTGGTACCGGAGAGCCTGGCATGTTTGACTCCTCCCTTATTTCTCAGGCTCATCCTGTGGTGTGGGGGATAACTTTGCCTCATTCAGCTACTTTGTAGCCATTAACTTAATTTGTAGTTCTTAGGGTTTATTTATTGGATTGGGATTTTCTGCTGGATATTTAAATACCACTGTACCAGCTCTCAGCCTTTCTATTTGATCTCTATGGAACATATGGGAGCATTTGTTTTACAGTCTTCCTTCAGAATGTAATCTTTTTTTTTTCTGATTGCATATGTCTGGCATGGTGCTTTCCCTTCTTAAATGTGAATGAAATTTGGGCAATCTCCAAACCTAAACACACCCTAATTTCAAAAGCCACAATCCTGAGGGCTCAATTCCTGTTTACTGAGGAATTAAAGTCTTGTTAAACCACAAAGTTACTGTATACATCTTAGTGACTTTTTATAAATGAAGAAATCCACACCCCACCAAAGACCCATGCCCTCAATAGTTTATTTAATAATATTAAGTGGTATTGCATCAAATGAGAAGGACTTTGTTATTGCAGCACTGTATGGTACAGTCACATAGTTCTTACAGGTGGTTGTGTAGTTTACTTTATAAAAAATTGTTTAAATATGTGTTGATATTGAGCTATGCATTAAGACCTAAATAATTTTAATAAGAGAATCTTAATAGGTAAAACTGCATGTGGAACAGTTACTTTACTGTGCTTTTACAAACTCCCTAAAAGCAATACCTTCACATGGCAGCTATAATTAGAGAGGGAGAAAGTAGATAAAATTCAGCGGAGTTATCAATTTGCTGTATGTGGTTAGGCCGTATTGGTTGTGATGAGAAACGTACTTATTTGCAGATAAGTAAATGTTTACTTTGAAAACAGGGAGCCTCATAGCAGCTGAGATTGTAGCTAAAATGTTGCTGTTTGAAACAAGATAAGCCTGCTCCTGCTTATGTCTTCACTATATTGCGAATATAAGTATATAAAAATGGATTAAAAATTGTATCAAAGGATCATCTTTGATCTATGGATTTGCCCTTTTCAAATCTTTTTACATCACAAAAAGATATATACTTTCTTAATTTGACTCCTGGTAAATTGCCCACCCCGTCTCTATCTTCAAAAGACTTAGGTCAATGCTTTCAAAAACCTCAAAATGCCATTTGCAAGTCTGAAGTGCATGCTGGTCCTCTGCCACTAAGATTCAAACCTTCTCCTTAATTATTTCTTGTTTTTTTGTTTTTGTGTTTGGGGTTTTTTTAAACAAAAAACCCAAAAACTGGCAACTACAATGCGATGTCTTAATGTTTTTCTGCAAAGACTTCTGATACATGACCCAGCTTCAAAGGAATATGATAGTTGTTATTAATCTGGGTATCTCTGTATATCCTTATTGTTTCAGTTAAAAATCCACCCCCAAATTAAAAAAACCCTTACATCTAAACTGATCTAAACTCAGAGCTAAGATTCTGCTACAAGGAAAAAACTAACCAAAAAACTAACCGGAAAATGTAAGATTTATGTTTTGAAATGAAAAAATGGCCCTTACCCTATATTTGGTCTTACCAAAGTTCATTGCTTGATACTCTGGCAAAAGTGGGAAAAGCTAAACTAAAGCAGTGTATTTTATGCAGTAATTTCTATCAAATTTATGCTGTCTGATTTTAGATATAGTTAGTATCAACTTCTAGTATTTTACAATATTTTGTTCCTTTTATGATGCTGTTTAATTGCTAAAATTCAAGGAAATAAATAGCAATGACATTCAAAGAGGTGCTAATGCAGTCAGGTTAATGACTTTTATAACAAGTATCCATTGAATGTGTTCTTGACACAAATGTTGGAGGGTAATATAAAAGCTTTTCTTTATTATCCATCTGCAAATTAGAGAATAAATAAACATTAACCATAAAGCTATCTGGTAAAAATTCTGAGAAATAATCTACAATAATACCTGTGCAGAAGGTGTGTCAGCCTTATTCCTTTTCTATCGTAATTTAAAATACACATAAATCAGAATTCCGGATACCAGAGCCAAAATTAGGGACTTGGAATTTTGATTCTGAACTTGCACCACATATTTAAACGTCTTGATTTTGGTGAAGAGTATAAACCATACTACTTGAATTTTGCTCAAGTCTACTCATGAGTGGATCATACTTAGCCATTGTATCTTTGCCAGTTGTTTTTTCTTTGAATACACAATCTGAGAATAATGGCTTAAGTGAGGAGTAGTGAGCCTACCTAACCTTTGCCCATGGGATTTGGTGAAGAAACATTAACAGCTTGAGCACGCATGTATATAATAGATTGCTGTGATAAGCACTTTAATACTTCACTATGTGTGGAACACCAGAAGAGAGTACTCTCGCTATTTATTCTAAAGAATTTGCAAATAACCATTAAGCTTTATGCTCCTTGTTAAAATATTTTCTCCTCTTTTTATGAAAAATTTTCAAGTTATTTCCTTTGTTTAACAGAAGAGAATATACTTTAGAGATTGCTCAGAAATAATAGAACTTAATTTAAAAACTGTTAGTGCGAAAACTTATTTACTTTTACAAAAAACTCATTTACAATTTTCAAGTGTAAATTGAATACATGAGGTCTTTGACATGTTAGTTGAATAAATAAAATAGACCTTCCTACAAAGGCATGTTATTAGCATACCTAGACCTCCGTGGTTCTGACAACATGACCACCGGAACAACGCTACCTCTCTTAGCGTCTTTCTGATTTCTAAATTCTGTAGATTTCATTCAATGCTGAGAGAGTTTTTACTGATTTGAAAAGAAATGGAAGCTTTCTTTTAACTCTTCATTGGGTAAGAATGTTCTAGATGAAGTGAAGAAATCTCCCATTACCCCTGCTCCCTAACACAAAACCAGAAGCAAGTCTTTCTCCTCAATAGCATCTGCAATGTTTAAGTGGAAACTTCTGTAGTTGCATCTTTCCTAGTCCTCACTCCATGCCCAGAGGAGTCTTCTAAGATTAAAAATTGATACAATTTTCTCATCTTAGTATCCTGAAAAATTCCTTCTCAGGATAGAATTATACAAGCAAAATTTACTACTGTAATTATATTTGTATGTCCTAAGCCTGACTTGCCAGAAACTTCACATAGAAAAGTACCTTTGGAGGCTAAATCCCCAAGTTTGTTTTGTCACACTGAAGTGACACTGGGGTAGGGAATTCAGGAAACTAGGTGTTATGGATGTGCTGCTGACAGTATACTAAAATTAAAAAATGATAAATTAGTCTCAGCCTAGCCCTTTTTAACTGAGAAAGGCGTAATACAGTATACACAGATAGATCAAGGAAGGATCAAACAAGTCAACGAAAGAGATTATTTTCCTCTTCTCAGCGGTGGTGAGACCACATCTCGGGCACTGTGTCCAGTTCTGGCCTCCCCAGTGCAAGACACATGAACATATTGGAGGAGTCTAGTGGAAGGGCCATGATGATGATTAAAGGCTTGGAGAATGTATCATACACGGAGAGGCTGAGCGAGCTGGGGTCGTTCAGCCTGAAGAAGAGAAAGCTCAGGGGGATCTTATCAGTATGTACAAATACCTGATTGGGGAGGGGAAGAATACAGAGCTAGACTCAGTGATGCCCAGTGTAAAGACAAGAGGTAGTGGGCCTCTTTACATTGATATACTGGAAATTCCATTTAAAAATAAAACCACCTCTTTT